>NC_092051.1:106123215-106455507 GCF_003086295.3 Arachis hypogaea
GAAAGGAATCTTGTAAACCGTGGAACCTCTCAGAAGAAAGGAGTTCATGAAGTTGAGACTCTGAATGCCATATTGGCAAAGAATAAGATCCTGACCCAATAGGTCAATATGATCTCTCAACATCTGACTGGGCTGCAAGCTGCAGCTGGCAGCAATCAGGAAGCTTCTCCTGAAGAAGAAGCTTATGATCCTGAATAACCCACCATGGAGGAGGTGAATTACATGGAAGAGTCCTATGAAAACACTTACAACCCTTCATGGAGGAATCATCCTAACCTCTCATGGAAGGATCAACAGAAACCTCAGCAAGGTTTTAATCAAGGTGGTAGGAACCAGAATAGGTTTAACTGTAACGACCCAATTTCTGGTACGTCATGATCATACTAGAAACTGAGTGCTACCAACTTGTCTTCCTAATTATTATCTATTATTTATTATATGAGCCTGATTCGTTGTTAAAAGCATAGTTATTTTTCAAGGTACTTTTTTTTTAAAAAAAATATTTGGATTAATAAACAGAATCATTCATAATCAATTCACAAATAATAACAGATAAAACAGTTATAAACAACCTCACATAAATACATCTCAAGCAGTTGACAACATTTAGTGATCTAGGTTTTTTTTTAGAGTATAGACTTTTAGTTAGAACACCCCTAGATATAGCTAGATAATAACTATATACATATATATACATACAACATCCCAGGCCCTGACCTGTTCAAGAAGTCCCTAAGCTGGCGCCTAGGCTAACCTAGACTCTATACTCTTCTAGTCCCTCTAAACTACTAAAGTGAGGAAAGTACGTTCTAAGTCTTCAAAACTCAAGTCAGGTGGAACGTCATCAAAAGGTGGAACATCTTCTACTACTCCTTTGCACGATCATACATCGTCTTAGAGTATACCATTGGTATTTCATTGAGTGGCCGCATAACAGCAACGTCGTACGGAGGACTTAGGTTAAAGTTCATAGATAAACGGGGCATAGATATCAGCTGGTCCCACTGTATATACATATAAACAGTTAACATAGTTCACTCTAGACTCAGAAGACTACCTAGAGCAGAATCCTCTTCGCGGAACGATCATCAACGAACAACGAAAGGGTAGTCTTGCTTCCATCTGAAGGGGGAAGGGAGAGAGAAGGGGTAAGAACTGGGGAGTTCTTAGTAGGGCCGGAGTTATTAGTTAAGTTCATTAATTTTGTGTTGTTTAGCAGATGAATAGCGAAATACCGAGAAGCAGTGAATAGAAGATATAGATAAATAGAGAAAATAGAGAAAATAGAAAGCAGAACACAAACAAAAGAATACAAGAAAATAAATCACAGACACAAAGAATAGAATACAAACAAAGAAAGCATACATTCATAGAACAATCATAACAGAGAAAATGCACAACCAAGTATGATGCATGTCTGTCCTATCCAGGCCATGAGCTCACGTGTCGGTTTACACCCTGCAGCCCGACATTACCTAGGAACAAGTCCCAGATATGGTTTCCCTTTGTGTCCTCAGTGCACACGTGTCGGTGGTTAAGAATACCACTCCTTCGTGACTACTGGCAGTCGGCGCAAGGCTCGACCCCAAAATATACGCACAAGGGAAAACAGTGATCCTCAGTTCATGGGTGTCCCCGAGATCAACACACAAACAAAACAGAGATCCTCAGTTTGTGGGTTTCCCTGAGATCAATACACAACGAAACAATGATCCTCAGTCCATGGGTTATACCCGAGATCAACATATAACAGTTAGTGGGTTATTTTCGTAATCAATGATTATCAATTCGTGGATTTTTCCCACACACGCAATAGTTAACAGTTCGTAGGTTTCCCCGAGACCAATGATCATTCAGTTCATGGGTACTTCCCGTATTTAACATTATCAGTTCATGTGTTTTACTGCTCTTCTTTCTCTGTCTCTTTACTTGGCTCTGATTACTCTTTTCTCTGTATCTATATTACTCTTTTTCTCTTTATCTCTTTACTCTGCTCTGGTTACTCTGTTTTCTGTGTTTCTCTACTCTACTCTGATCTCTCTGCTTAACGTATGTATTTAAAGCTTATGCAAATTTCGGTATGAATAGTTAGCCTGTCCCAAGTATAGGTTCATTAAGTTTATACTGAAATAGTTTAACTTTTCATATTATACCTAACTGATGAGCGGATAATTTATACCCTTTTTGGCATTGTTTTTACATAGTTTTTAGTATGATTTAGCTACTTTTTATTATATTTTTATTAGTTTTTATTCAAAAATCATATTTCTAGATTTTACTATGAGTTTGTATGTTTTTCTATGATTTCATGTATTTTTGGCTGAAATTGAGGGACCTGAGCAAAAATCTGATTCAGAGGTTGAAAAAGAACTGCAGATGCTGTTGGATTCTGACCTCCCTGCACTCGAAGTGGATTTTCTGGAGTTACAGAAGCCCAATTGGCACGCTCTCATTTGCGTTGGAAAGTAGACATCCTGGGCTTTCCATCAATATATAATAGTCCATACTTTGCCAGAGATTTGATGGCCCAAACTGGCATTCAAAGTCAGCCTAAAATATCTTGTGTAAAACGCCCAAACTGGCACTAGAATCGGAGTTAAACACCTAAACTAGCACCAAAGATGGCGTTTAACTCCAGGAACAGCCTAAGCACGAAAAAGCTTCAATGCTCAGCCCAAGCACACACCAAGTGGGCCCTAGAAGTGGATTTCTGCACTATCTGCACTTAGTTACTCATTTTCTGTATCCCTAGGTTACTAGTTTAGTATAAAAACTACTTTTAGAGATTTATTTCACGTCTTTTGACCATCTTAGTTTTAGTTTTTGATTTTCTAGAACTTGTATGTTCACGTTTGGAGGCTGGCCATATGGCCATGCCTAGACCTTTTTCACTTATGTATTTTCTATGGTGGAGTTTCTACACCCCATAGATTAAGGTGTGGAGCTCTGCTGTTCTTCATGAATTAATACAAGTACTATTGTTTTTCTATTCAATTCACGCCTACTTCCTCTCTAAGATATTCACTCGCACTTCAACCTGATGAATGTGATGACCCGTGACAGTCATCATCATTCTCATTTATGAACGCGTGCCTGATAACCACATCCGTTCTATCTGCAATAGCTTGAGTGTGTATCTCTTAGCCTCCTGGTTCACGACGCATGGCTGCCTCTCCTGACAACAGAGCATTCCATTCTGTGAGATCAGAGTCTTCGTGGTATAGGCTAGAACCATTAGCAGCATTCCTGAGATCCGAAAAGTCTAAACCTTGTCTGTGGTATTTCGAGTAGGATCTGGGAAGGGAGGACTGTGACGAGCTTCAAACCTGCGAATGTGGGGCACAAGTGACAGTGTGCAAAAAGACAATGGTCTTACTCCGACGCTAGCAGGAACCGACAGATGATTAGCCGTGCGGTGACAGCGCATATGGATTTGTTTTCATCCGAGAGGATCATACAGCTTGCCATGGAAGGAGGTAACGCATGGTTGGAAGAAGACAATAGAAAAGCAGAAGTTCAGAAGCAACAAAGCATCTTTAGACGCTTATCTGAAATTCCCACCAATGAATTACATAAGTATTTCTATTTTATTTTATGTTTTATTTATATTTTAATTATCAAAACCTCATAACCAATTGAATCCGCCTGACTGAGATTTACAAGATGACCATAGCTTGCTTCAAGCCGACAATCTTCATGGGATCGACCCTTACTCATGTAAGGTATTACTTGGACGACCCAGTGCACTTGCTAGTTAGTTGTGCGAAGTTGTGAAAAAGAGTTGAGATTACAATTGTGCGTACCAAGTTGTTGGTGCCATTGAGATCACAATTTCATGCACCAAGTTTTTGGCGCCGTTGCCGGGGATTGTTCGAGTTTGGACAACTGACGGTTCATCTTGTTGCTCAGATTAGGTACTTTTATTTTATGTTTAAGCTTTTTTTTATTTTTATTTATTTTCAAAAATTAATTGAAAAAAATATACAAAAAAAATTATTTTGTTCTTCAGAATTTTTAAGAATGAATTCTAGAGTTTCAGATGATGCTTTTATCATCACAGGAGCTAGTTGATTCCCATCAATTTGGCTGTTGTATGTAATGTCCTGTTGAAGCTTGGCTAGCCATGTCTAATCTTTTTAGGCTGAAGCTTTAGACTAACATTGCATGATTCCTGGAATCCGTATTAAAAATTTTGAATTTCTTTATTTTCTTTTTCAAAATAATTTTGAAAAATACAAAAAAATATAATAAAACAATAAAAACTAAAAATTTTGTGTTTCTTGTTTGAGTCTTGTGTCAAGTTTTAAGTTTGGTGTCAGTTGCATGACTTTATCTTTTTCTTTAATTTTCGAAAATAGGTGCATTGTGTTCTTCATTGATCTTCAAGTTGTTCTTGATGATTCTCCTTATTTGATCTTTGATTTTTCTTGTTTGGTGAATTTTCTTGTTTTTCATATGCATTCTTGAATTATTAGTGTCTAAAGTTTAAAAATTTTAAGTTTGGTGTCTTGCATATTTTTCTTTTCTTAAAAATTTTCAAAAACATGTTCTTGGTGTTCATCATGATCTTCAAAGTGTTCTTGGTGTTCATCTTGACATTCAAGTGTTCTTGCATGCATTAGTTGTTTTGATTTTAATTTCTTAAGTTTTGTGTCATTTTTGTGTTTTTCTCTTTCCTCATTAAAGTCAAAAATAAAAAAAAAAATATCTTTCCCTTATTTCACTCATAAATTTCGAAATTTTGAATTGATTTAGTCAAAAAGTTTTAAAATTTGGTTGTTTCTTGTTAGTCAAGTCAAAATTTCAATTTAAAAATTTTACCGTTTTCAAATCTTTTTCAAAAATCAAATATTTTTCATTTTTTTCTTAATATTTTCGAAAACTTTAAAAATTTGATTTTCAAAATCTTTTTCTTATTTTTATTTCATATTTTCGAAATTAATACTAACAATTAATATTTTGATTCAAAAATCTCAAGTTGTTACTTGCCTATTAAGAAAGGTTCAATCTTTAAATTCTAGAATCATATCTTTTAGTTTCTTGTTAGTCAAGTAATCAACTTTAATTTTCAAAAATCAAATCTTTTTAATTTCCTTTTCAAATCTTTTTCAAAATAAAATTTCAATCATATATTTTTCAAAATCAATTTCAAAATCTTTTCTAACTTATTATCTTTTTAAAATTGATTTTCAAATCTTTTTTAATTAACCACTTAACTTTTTGTTTGATTTTAAAAGTTTACTATTTCAATCATATCTTTTTCAAAACTACCTAACTACTTTTGTCTCTCCAATTTTTGAAAATCACTAACCACTTTTTCAAAAATCTTTTTAATTAATTAATTTATTTAGTTTTCAAATTTTATTTTATTTCTTCCCTTAATTTTCGAATACTAACCAATAATAAAAATAAAAACAAAAATATTTTCCTTTTATTTTAATTTAAAATTCGAATTCTCTCTCTCTCATCTCTTTCTATTTATTTATTTACTTACTAACACTTCTCCTCTTCTTATAATTCGAACCCTCTCTCCCTCTCTGTGTTCGAATTCTCCATCTTCTCTCTTCTTCATTCTACTCTTCTATTCTTCTACTCACATAAAGGAATCTCTATACTGTGACATAGAAGATTCCTATTCTTTTCTGTTCTCTTCTTTTTCATATGAGCAGGAGCAAGGATAAGAACATTCTTGTTGAAGCTGATTCGGAACCTGAAAGGACTCTAAAGAGGAAGCTAAGAGAAGCTAAAGCACAACACTCTAGAGAGGACCTGACAGAATTTTTCAAAAAAGAAGAAGAGATGGCCGAACCCAATAACAATGGTGGAGATGCAAGGAAGATACTTGGTGACTTTATTGCACCCTCTTCTGACTTCTGTGGAAGGAGTATCTCAATTCCTACAATTGGAGCAAACAACTTTAAGCTTAAGCCTCAATTAGTTTCTCTAATGCAGCAGAACTGCAAGTTTCATGGACTTCCTTTGGAAGATCCTCATCAGTTTTTAGCTGAATTCTTGCAAATCTGTGACACTGTTAAGACCAATGGGGGGTTAATCCTGAAGGCTACAGACTTATGCTTTTCCCCTTTGCTGTAAGAGATAGAGCTAGGACATGGTTGGACTCACAACCTAAAGATAGCCTGAACTCTTGGGAAAAGTTGGTCAATGCCTTCTTGGCCAAATTCTTTCCACCTCAAAAATTGAGTAAGCTTAGAGTGGAAGTCCAAACCTTCAGACAGAAGGAAGGTGAATCCCTCTATGAAGCTTGGGAAAGATACAAGCAATTGATCAGAAGGTGTCCTTCTAACATGTTTTTAGAATGGAGCATCATATGTATATTCTATGATAGTTTGTCTGAATCGTCCAAGATGTCATTGGACCACTCTGCTGGAGGATCTCTTCATCTGAAGAAGATGCCTGCAGAAGCCCAGGAACTCATTGAAATGGTTGCAAATAACCAGTTCATGTACACTTCTGAAAGAAATCCTGTAAATAATGGGACAACTCAGAAGAAAGGAGTTCTTGAGATTGATACTCTGAATGCCATATTGGCTCAGAACAAAATATTGACTCAGTAAGTCAATATGATTTCTCAGAGTCTGTCGGAATGCAAGCTGCATCAGGCAGTACTAAGGAGGCTTCTTCTGAAGAAGAAGCTTATGATTATGAGAATCCTGGAATGGAAGAGGTGAATTACATGGGAGAATCCTATGGAAACACCTGCAATCCTTCATGGAGGAATCATCCTAATCTCTCATGGAAGGATCAACAGAAGCCTAATCAAGGCTTCAATAATAATAATGGTGGGAGAGCACGGTTTGGCAATAACAAACCTTTTCTATCATCTTCTCAGCAACAGACAGAGAATTCTAAGCAGAGCCACTCTGACTTAGCAACTGTAGTCTCTTATCTATCTAAGACCACTCTCAGTTTTATGACTGAAGCAAGGTCTTCCATTAGAAATTTGGAGGTACAAGTGGGTTAGCTGAGTAAAGGAGTTACTGGACTCCCTCCTAGTACTCTCCCAAGCAATACAGAAGAGAATCCAAAAAGAGAGTGCAAGGCCATCAATATAACCACCACGGCCGAACCTGGAGAGGAGGGAAAGGCAGTGATTTCCAGTAAGGAAGACCTCAATGGACGTCCACTGGCCTCCAAGGAGTTCCCTAATGAGGAACTAAAGGAATCTGAGGCATAGAGATTCCACTGAACTTACTGTTGCCATTCATGAGCTCTGATGAGTATTCTTCCTCTGAAGAGGATGAAGACATTGTTAAAGAGCAAGTTGCTCAATATCTAGGAGCAATCATGAAGCTGAATGCCAAGTTATTTGGTAATGAGACTTGGGAGGATGAACCCCCCATTGCTCATCAATGAACTAAGTGATCTGGTTCAACTGAAATTACCTCAGAAGAAACAGGATCCTGGAAAGTTCTTAATACCTTGTACCATAGGCACCATGACTTTTAAGAGGGTTCTGTGTGACCTTGGGTCAAGTATAAACCTCATGTCTCTCTCTGTAGTGGAGAAACTAGGGATATTTGAGGTATAAGCTGCTAAAATCTCACTAGAGATGGCAGACAATTCAAGGAAATAGGCTTATGGACTTGTAGAGGATGTCTTGGTAAAGGTTGAAGGCTTGTACATCCCTGTTGATTTTATAATCCTAGACACTGGGAAGGAAGAGGATGAATCCATCATCCTTGGAAGACTCTTCCTAGCCACAGCAAGAGCTGTGATTGACGTGGACAGATGAGAGTTAGTCTTTCAACTGAATGAGGACTACCTTGTGTTTAAGGCTCAAGGATCTTCTTCTATAACCATGGAAAGGAAGCATGAAAAGCTTCTTTCAATACAGAGTCAAACAGAGTGTCCACACTCAACTTCTAAGTTTGGTGTTGGGAGGCTAATATCAAGCTCTGATTCTCTGTGAAGCTCTCTAGGAGCTTCACTGTCAAGCTATTGACATTAAAGAAGCGCTTATTGGGAGGCAACCCAATCTTATTTAATTATATTTATTTATTTTCCATTGTTATTTTATGTTTTCTTTAGGTTGATGATCATGTGAAGTCACAAAAACAAATGAAAAATCAAAAACAGAATGAAAAATAGCATTAAAAATAGCACACTCTGGAGGACAGGCTTACTGGCATTTAAACGCCAGTAAGGATAGCAGAATAGGCGTTTAACGCCCAGCCTGGCAGCATTCTGGGCGTTAAATGCTAGAATGGGCAGCACTCTGGGCGTTTAACACTAGAAAGGGCTGTCTGGCACAGGCTGGTGTTAAACGCCAGAAATGGGCATCTGGCTGGCGTTTAACGCCAGAAATGGACAGCAGAGTGGCGTTTAACGCCAGCAATGGGCAGTAGAGCGGCGTTTAACACCAGGAAAGGTAGCAGAGCTGGCGTTAAACGCCAGATTTGGCACACAATGGGTGTTTGAACGCCAGATTGGTGTAGGGACTCAAATTTTTTGACACCTCAGGATCTGTGGACCCCACAGGATCCCCACCTACCCCACTTCTTCTTCTCTTCTCTTCACACCTTTCCATAACACTCTTTCCCAAATACCCATGACCAATCCCATCATTAAATCTTTCCCAAATATCCCTCATCTATCAAATTCTACCCTCTTCCCCATATTCTCTTCATCACTCACATCCATCCATAATTAAACCCCACCTACCTCACCATTCAAATTCAAACCATTTCCCTCCCAAACCCACCCACACATGGCCAAAACCCCTCTCTCCCTTACCCTATAAATACCCCTCCATTCCACCTTCATCTTCGCACAACATACACAATACTCCCTCCTTGGCCGAACCTTCTCCTCACCTCCATCTCCTCCATTTCTTCTTCTTCTACTCCTTTCTTTCTCCTTCTTTTGCTTGAGGACGAGCAACCATTCTAAGTTTGGTGTGGAAAAAGCTAAAGCTTTTTGTTTTCCATAACCACTAATGGCACTTAAGGCTGGAAAAACCTCTAGAAAAAGGAAAGGGAATGCAATTGCTTCCACCTCTGAGTCATGGAAGATGGAGAGATTCATCTCAAAGGTCCATCAAGACCACTTCTTTGAAGTTGTGGCCAAGAAAAAGGTGATCCCCGAGGTCCCCTTTAAGCTCAAAAAGAGTGAATATCCGGAGATTCGAAATGAAGTTCGAAGAAGAGGTTGGGAAATCCTCACCAACCCCATTCAACAGGTCAGAATCTTAATGGTTCAAGAGTTCTATGCTAATGCATGGATCACTAGGAACCATAACCAAGGTGTGAACCCGAACCCAAAGAATTGGCTCACAATGGTTCGGGGGAATTACTTGGATTTCAGTCTGGAAAATGTAAGGTTAGCATTCAACTTGCCAATGATGCAAGGAGACCCTCACCCTTTCACTAGAAGGTTCAACTTTGATGAAAGGTTGGACCAAGTCCTTAGGGACATTTGTGTGGAAGGCGCTCAATGGAAGAGAGACTCAAGAGCCAAGCCGGTTCAACTAAGAAGGCTTGACCTCAAACCCGTGGCTAGGGAATGGTTGGAGTTCATCCAACGCTCCATAATTTCTACTAGTAACCGGTCTGAAGTTACAATAGACCGGACTATCATGATCCATAGTATCATGATTGGAGAGGAAGTAGAAGTTCATGAGATCATATCCCTAGAACTCTAAAAGGTGGCAGACAAGTCCTCTACTTTGGCAAGGTTAGCCTTCCCTCATCTCATTTGTCACCTCCGCAATTCAGCTGGAATTGACATAGAGGAAGACATCCTCATTGAAGAGGATAAGCCCATCACTAAGAAAAGGATGGAGCAAACAAAAGAGCTCACTCATGGACCTCAACAAGAGCATGAGGAAATCCCTCATCATGAAATCCCTGAGATGCTTCAAGGGATGCACTTTCCTCCACAAAACTATTGGGAGCAAATCAACACCTCCCTAGGAGAATTGAGTTCCAACATGGGACAACTAAGGATGGAGCACCAAGAGCATTCCATCCTCCTCCATGAAATTAAAGAAGACCAAAGAGCCATGAAGGAGGAACAACAAAGGCAAGGAAGAGACATAGAGGAGCTCAAGCACTCCATAAGATCTTCAAGAGGAAGAACTAGCCGCCATCACTAAGGTGGACCCGTTCTTTAATTTCCTTGTTCTTTATTTTTCTGTTTTTTGTTTCCTATTCCTTATGTTTTATTTATGTTTGTGTCTTTATTACATGATCATTAGTGTCTAGTATCTATGTCTTAAAGCTATGAATGTCCTATGAATCCATCACCTTTCTTAAATGAAAAATGTTTTTAATTGCAAAAGAACTAGAAGTACATAGTTTTGAATTTTATCATGAAGTTAGTTTAATTATTTTGATGTGGTGGCAATACTTTTGTTTTCTGAATGAACGCTTCAACAGTGCATATTTTTGAATTTGTTGTTTATGAATGTTAAAATTGTTGGCTCTTGAAAGAATAATGAAAAAGGAGAAATGTTATTGATAATCTGAAAAATCATAAAATTGATTCTTGAAGCAAGAAAAAGCAGTGAATACAAAAGAAAAAGAGAAAGAAAAAAAAAGCAAGCAGAAAAAGCCAATAGCCCTTTAAACCAAAAGGCAAGGGTAAAAAGGATCCAAGGCTTTGAGCATTAATGGATAGGAGGACCCAAAGGAATAAAATCCTAGCCTAAGCGGCTAAACAAAGCTGTCCCTAACCATGTGCTTGTGGCGTGAAGGTGTCAAGTGAAAAGCTTGAGACTGAGCGGTTAAAGTCGTGGTCCAAAGCAAAAATAGTGTACTTAAGAGCTCTGGACACCTCTAACTAGGGACTCTAGCAAAGTTGAGTCACAATCTGAAAAGGTTCACCCAGTTATATGTCTGTGGCATTTATGTATCTGGTGGTAATACTAGAAAACAAAATGCTTAGGGTCACGGCTAAGACTCATAAAGTAGCTGTGTTCAAGAATCAACATACTAAACTAGGAGAATCAATAACACTATCTGAATTCTGAGTTCCTATAGATGCCAATCATTCTAAACTTCAAAAGATAAAGTGAGATGCCAAAACTGTTCAGAAGCAAAAAGGCTACAAGTCCCGCTCATCTAATTGAAACTAATTTTCATCGATAAGTTTGGAATTCATTGTATATTCTCTTCTTTCTATCCTATTTTGTTTTCAGTTGCTTGGGGAAAAGCAACAATTTAAGTTTGGTGTTGTGATGAGTGGATAATTTATACCCTTTTTGGCATACATAGTTTTTAGTATGATTTAGCTACTTTTTATTATATTTTTATTAGTTTTTATCCAAAAATCACATTTCTGGACTTTACTATGAGTTTGTGTATTTTTCTATGATTTCAGGTATCTTCTGGCTAAAATTGAGGGACCTGAGCAAAAATCTGATTCAGAGGCTGAAAAAGGACTGCAAATGCTGTTGGATTCTGACCTCCCTGCACTCGAAGTGGATTTTCTAGAGCTACAGAAGCCTAATTGGTGCGATCTCAATTGCGTTGGAAAGTAGACATCCTGGGCTTTCCAGAAATATATAATATTTTATACTTTGCCCGAGATTTGATGGCCCAAACCGGCGTTCAAAGTAAGCCTAAAACATCTTGGCGTAAAACGCCCAAACTGGCACCAGAATTGGAGTTAAACGCCCAAACTGGCACCAAAGCTGGCGTTTAACTCCGGGAACAGACTAAGCACGAAAAATCTTCAATGCTCAGCCCAAGCACACACCAAGTGGGCCCCGGAAGTGGATTTCTGCATTATCTGCACTTAGTTACTCATTTTCTATAACCCTAGGTTACTAGTTTAGTATAAAAACTACTTTTAGAGATTTATTTCACGTCTTTTGACCATCTTAGTTTTAGTTTTTGATTTTCTGGAACTTGTATGTTCACATTTGGAGGCTGGCCATATGACCATGCCTAGACCTTTTTCACTTATGTATTTTCTACGGTGGAGCTTCTACACCCCATAGACTAAGGTGTAGAGCTCTGCTGTTCTTCATGAATTAATACAAATACTATTATTTTTCTATTCAATTCACGCCTACTTCCTCTCTAAGATATTCACTCCCACTTTAACCTGATGAATGTGATGACCCGTGACACTCATCATCATTCTCATTTATGAACGCGTGCCTGACAACCGCTTCCATTCTATCTGCAATAGCTTGAGTGTGTATCTCTTGGCCTCCTGGTTCACGACGCATGGCTACCTCTCCTGACCACAGAGCATTCCATTCCGTGAGATCAGAGTCTTCATGGTATAGGCTAGAACCATTAGCAACATTCCTGAGATTCGAAAAGTTGATGCACGGAAAACTTGTCTCATAACAAATTTCCTTCGGTAAGTGTACTGAATTTGTCGTCAAGTAAAAACTCACAATAGAGTGAGGTCGAATCCCACAAGGGTTGATTGATCAAGCAACTTTAATTAGAGGAATGTTCTAGTTGAGCGAATCAAAAATTGAGTTGAGAATTGCAGAAAGTTAAATGCGGGAAAGTAAATGGCAGAAAGTAAATTACAGAATCTTAAATGGGAATGGGGGAATTGCTCATAAATGTAAATGATAGAAATTAAAGAGAATGGATAAGATCAGAAATGGGGAGTTCATTGGGCTTAGGAGATGTTGCATTCTCCGGATCAATCTCATTTACATCTCTTCCTCAATCAATGCACTCATTGATCTCTTTGGCAATCTTAAGTGATTGAATTACAATTTCTTGTAATTCAATCTCTCAAATCTTGATCAATAGCCAATTCCTTGGTCAATTGCTCATGAGAAGAGATGAAGTATGGTCACTGATTATACCACATGCATTTCCCAAATCAAGCATTGAGAGGATTATAGTCACATATCCATCCAAACCCAATTTGGTCCAGCATGAGAAAGCATTTCTAGCTTGATCTCTTCATTCCTCTTCCAAGGTTCAGAAGAGATCCAAGTATGAATAGTTTCTTTTCCAAGATAACTACCCAATTGGATAAAGATCGAAAGCTTTCAAGTAAAATCAAGAGAAAAGATAGAAGAAGAATAATGAAAACTAGTATTGATCCATCAAATTACAACAGAGCTCCCTAACCCAATGAAAGGGGTTTAGTTGTTCATAGCTTTGGAAAGTGAAAACAAAGATGGAGAATACATGATGAAAACTAGAAGAGCAAAGAAAGTAAAATACAGGAAGTAGTTCTATGCTATTTTCCAACTCCCAGCAACTCCCTAAAATAATTCAAAGCTACTCCTATATATACTACTCTTCTCATCTTTTAGTTGGCTCTTCAAGTCTTGGGCCTTTGGATCTTGAGTTTGAAGCAGTTCTCTTCTTCATTTGGGCTTGGCTTTACTTGCAGAGAGAAAGTGTGAAGTGGGCAGAGATTTTAGCTCAGGACTTTAGGGTTTTTAACGTTTAGTGAAAATATGAGTTCGAGAACGTTAGTGACAATCAACTTTCTCACTAACGTTCCTAAGTAAAAGCCATGTTAACCTCAACGTTAGTGGCACACACGTTGCCACCAACGTTGCCTCTAGGTCCTTCGCACACGTTATTGGGACTTAACTTTCCCAATAACGTTGAAAAGCCCCCACTGCTCCTACGTTAGAGCCCACGTTAACTTAGTTAACGTGGCTCTTTAACGTGGGCTTGCCATCCTTCGAGAGCGTTAGTGACATTTAATATTGTCACTAACGTTCCAATGTGCCCCCATGTCTCACTTTAGAATCCACGTTAACTAGGTTAACGTGGCTTATAATGTGGCCATGCTTAGCCATCCCCAACGTTAGTGACAATGTTGAGTGTCACTAACGTTGGCTCATCATTCACTCATCCACGTTAGCTTCCACGTTAACTAAGTTAACGTGGGAGTTAACGTGGCTCATAGTGGCTTGTGTGGCTCCTTCCAACGTTAGTGACAATGTTGAGTGTCACTAACGTTGGCCATCACCTTCTTCTCTCATGTTAGCCTCCACGTTAACTAAGTTAACTTGGGAGTTAACGTGGCTCCTTGGGGTTGTGTGGTTGCTTCCAACGTTAGTGACAATGTTGGGTGTCACTAACGTTGTCGACCACTCTTGCCTCTTCACGTTAGCTTCCACGTTAACCAAGTTAACGTGGGAGTTAACGTGGCATTGTGCACTTAGGCCAACGTTAGTGACAATGTTGAATGTCATTAATGTTTGCTTCCTTTCCCCCTTTTAACGTTAGAGGCCACGTTAACTAAGTTAACGTGGACTCTAACGTGGCCACTTGTGAGCATTGGCCAACATTAGTGATAATGTTAAGTGTCACTAACGTTGGCTCAAATTCCCTTCTTCACATTAGAGTTCACGTTAACTTAGTTAACATGACTCTTAACGTGGGTAATGATGGCTTTGAGAGCGTCATTGGCAGTCACTTTTCTCATTAACTTTGCAAGTTACCTCCCATTCCTTGCTTCCTTTGGTCCTGAAATCAGGCAATAGAGTGCATCAAAGTTCTAGTCCAAGTCATGGGTAATGCAGAATACAATTTGTCACTAAACTCATGCAAAATCCTCATGAAATCATGTAAAATGCACAATGTATGCTTGAATCAAGGTGTAAGTGAATATCTACCCAAAACTAGCTTATTTCCTAAGAAAATGCATGAAACTATCCTAAAAACAGTAAAGAAAAGGTCAGCAAAACTGGCCAAAATACCCTGGCATCACAACACCAAACTTAAAGCTTGCTTGTCCCTAAGCAAGTACTGGAACAAGAGAATGATGAATGGGATACCAAGAGAAATGAGTCATTCTTGTGGAAGTCATGTCCCTGGTTTTATAGTGGTTTCATGCATAGCAACTTAGGTTCATTCCTGGCTTTCAGACCTTTATCATATCCTGGAATACTCACTATGATTGCATCCCATGAAACTTTTATTTATTGATCCTTTTGTTGTTATTTCAGGGCTTATTTGTGTTCTTAGGCTAAGTGTTCTGTAAAGGGGCAACTCTTTAAAATAACTTTCAGCCAACACTCTCGAACCAGTTGGTTCAAGGTGCTAGGTGTTGAAGTACCCCTAAGGACTTACTTGCTCAAGTCTCTCCCCCATACATGCACACCACAGGCATATAGTTTATTCTTTTTCTTTTCTTGAGGCCTTGGTGTCCAGCACCTCTTTGGGTTACTAAATGTTCTGTGGTGAGGGTTACTCTTGATAGTGGACTTTCAGCTGATAATCCCAAGTTAGTTAAACCAAGTTACCAAGTGATAAGGCACCCCTAAGAGCTTATTCATCCAAGTAGATCCCTCACACAGGAACACCACAGACACATGCCTCAAGATTTAAAAACATTGGTGCCTAGCCTTATTGCTTAGTCTTTTTCTCTTATTCCTCAACTTTGATTGTTCTTTCCCTTTTTCTTATTAGGATCTTCTTATTTAGCTAGTCTCATGGGGTGTGTCTCAAGCATAGTATTCATGACAGATAGTGGTCCTCCCACCTTGTGGTTGAACTAACTTAGCTAACTTATGATCACACCAAAAACTCATGAATGCACTTCCATATTATGAGCTCCACTTTGGTCTTTTTAAAACACACTCATTCTCTTTTTCATTTGATTTAAAGGGACAAACATACAATTAAGTAAGGAGATGGTGTAGTAACATAAAGACTAGCACACTGAGACTTTCTTCAATACCAAAAACTTAAAAGACAGAATTGAAAAAGGTTTAAACATAACATGGAAGCAAGTTCTATTTCATACAAGATCTTCCTTATTTAAAACATAGAGAAAGATGGAACAAAGAAGGAACTCCACCACCTTTTACTCTTGTGGTCGTCCATGCTCTTTTCCTTGCTTGTCCTCCTTGTTTCCTCTTGCATTTCCTTGCATCCGTGCCAATCTTGCTTGCTTCCAATCCTCAAGTGCCTTCCTCACTAACTCATGACTCTCTTCCACCCTTTGTCTTTCCTCTCGTGCTAATTCATCCTTCATTTCTTCATACCGGGCTATTCCTGGATGCAATATTGGCAGCTGTCCTACTAAGTAGTCGAGCCTGGCTTGAGTGTTTATGTGATGTCCTGTCTCTCTCATGTAAACTCCTTCTGCGAATGCCCTTTGCTCGTCCAATAGTTCTGCCTGTTCTATTTGTCTTTGATGCATCTCATGTATGTGTGCCCCTTGATGTGCTTGGATGTTGATTAGCCTCTGGATGGATTCTTGTTGCTCATTTTGCCTTTGTTCCATCCTGTTGAATGTTTCTCCCCATTGTTGTCCTTGACTTAGTTGCTGTTCCATCATTTGCCTTTGCCACTCACCTTGCTGAGTCATCCATCTTGAGAGTGCTTCCTCTTGCTGCCCCATCATCTATAGTTGAAGCTCTTTCTGTGCTCCTTGACTTTCCAAATATTGTCTAGACAAGCCATCAATAGCTTCCTGCAATTGGTGCATGTCCAAGGTCTGTTGTGCTTGCCCCTCTAAGACTTGTCCTTCCATTACTTGAGGGGCTGTCCTCTTCCTTTGTTTCCGTTGAGGTAGGGGGATGCTGCAGCATTCATCTTTCGTACAGTTATTGGGATGCTTTCCTTTATCCACATGGGGTCCTCATCTTCAAAAACCACCCCAGCTTTCTTGCATATTCGGTAAATAGTGCTGGGGTAACCTAACGTTCCTCTTGAGTCGCTTTTCTCTGCCATCTTTCTAATGCCTTCAGCTATGAGTTCATGAACCTTGATTTCTCCTCCCTTCAGTATACAATGCACCATCGTGGCTCTCTTGACATTCACCTCCGAGTTGTTTGCAGCTGGGAGAATAGACCTTCTCACTAGCTCAAACCACCCCTTGGCTTCAGGAGTGAGATCTGTTCTCTTGATGAACTTTGGTTTCTTTCCCGCACCCCTTTCCCAGTCAGCTCCGGGTACACAAATGTCTCGCAAAATGTGGTCATAATTGGGGTTGTCCAATCTTGAGTGATAACTTTCTTCTTCAAACTGTATAGACCGTAGCTTCAGTGCCCTCATGACACTCATGGGACCAAAATCCACCATCTTTCCTCTCACAAAGCTTGTATATGACTCATCTTTCTTATCATATCGGACCGCATTTGCATAAAATTCTCTTATGAGATTTGCATTCACCTTAGTGACAGGGTCAGTGAGAAGCTCCCATCTTCTCTTTTCTACCTTCTCTGTGATTTCAGGACACTCAGTTTTCTTCACTTGAAATCCCAGCTCGTAAATGATTTCCTTGTCAACCATCCACCTGTATTACAATGCATGATGCAAGCTTCTAAATTTCGTTTTGTCATACGGGTGCTGCTCCATGGGTTCCTTTCCCTTCCTTCTTTTAGAACTCGAAGACGCCATGAATTATGTGAAGGTGGTAAAGTTGTGGAAACTTTTGGTTGTTTAAGGTTTTATTGCAATGAAGAGAGTGAGGGGGGAAATGTTTGTAATGGAGTAAGGAGTTTCTTGTACCGAAATGAAGAGTTGTGAAGAGTGGGTTATGACCATGAAGGTGGGTACGGAACAAGGGTCATATATAGGGACGTTGTGAGAGAATGGAGGGTGTGGATTGATGGAGTGGTTACTTGATGGATGGTTGGGATTATGCATGGACAAAAGACAAGGATCATCACTTTATGATGGAGATTGCTCAGTCTTTTAGGGGTCCCATTTTTCCAATGTTGCATGGCAACATTTTCCAATGTATTCCCTTTTTAGAACAAGTGTGTAGCCCCTCCTTTTGTGGTGTCCGATCCTTCTTTGTTTAGTTGTCCAATCCATCCCTTTTAATGCTTCTTTTCTTTTCCTATAAAGATAAAATAAGAAAAGTAAGACATAATATCAAAAAGATAATTTATCCTTTACGACTATAATTAATAAAGAAAAGAAAAGATTAGATTGTTTATTCATGAACTCCAACTAACTAACTAACTGTGTATCCTTATATGCATTTTGGTGGCACCATGGGGTGACACCAAACTTAATTTGAAGCACTGTGATGAAAAGTTCTGTTCAAAGCTCCAAGACTAGCATGCTCTCTGTTGCATTCATGCTTTCTTGGTACGCTTTGAACACCAAACTTGTTCTTCACTATATATACTGCAATATAAGAACGTCACCAAGTTTGGGTTGGAATTTATGAATATTGACTTATTTACTAGTAAAAGCTAATAAAACATGGGTTGCCTCCCATGAAGCGCTTCTTTAGCGTAACTAGCTTGACGTTTCTCCTTCATCAGGGAGGTTGATAATGCTTCAAGTCCTCCCCTCTTGCCTTGGACTTATATCCATTGGTTGTATCAATGATCTCCACATGTTCCAAGGAGAGGACTCTGTTAATAGTGAAGACCTTAGGTAACTGAGATGGTACAGTCGGGAGATTAGGGGGGATATCTGGGAAGTAAGCTGAGATCACTTTATCTCCTGGAGAGAAGTCTTCCGTAGGGATCTTCTTGTTCCTCCACCCCCTTGGTACTTTCTTCTTTGTCCCTTTTGATGTTGCCTTGCTCTTTGTAGCTTCTTCTTCTAAGGAAATTTTGTTGTTGTCTTCACATGTTTCTGGTGGTTTAGGTTCCTCCAGCTTTTCCTTGAGCTGTGACAGCTGCTTATTTCCTTGTTCATCAATCAAGGGCTTTCCCAGTTGGGCTGGTTGTGCTTCAATGTTTGCTTCCTCTGTCAGTATCTCGTTACGATCTGTGCTTGGTTCTTTATTTTCTTGGTCAGCTTCTTGGGAGAGTTTGAAGACATTGAAGCTGAGTTGTTCATCATGGATCCTCAATATTAGCTCCCCTCGCTCCACATCTATGAGTGCTCTGGCTGTAGCTAGGAATGGTCTTCCCAATATGATTGGGTGAGTGTGACTCTCTTCCATGTCCAAGATGACAAAGTCTGTTGGGAGGTAGTATTTCTCAACCTTTAACAATACATTTTCCACCACCCCTATTGCTTGTTTTTGAGTTTTGTCAGCCAGCCTGATGACCACATCTGTGGGCAATATCTCATTGATCTGTAGTCTCTTCACCAGAGCTAAGGGCATTAAGTTGATGCTTGCTCCCAAATCGCAGAGTGCTCTATCAAACATTGTTTCTCCTATGGCACAGGGGACATGAAAACTCCCTGGATCTTTTCTTTTCGTAGGCAACTGTGGTTGAATGAGGGCACTGCACCCCTTGTTCATCACTATAGTCTGGCCTCCCTTGAGTGAGCTTTTCCTAGGAAACAGCTCTTTCATATACTTGATATATGCAGGCATTTGTTGGATAGTCTTGATGAATGGTATGTTCACATGCAAAGATGCAAACAAGTCAAGAAATCTTGAGTATATTCTCTTCTCCACAGCACCATTGAGCAGTTGGGGAAAAGGTGCATAGAGTCTCAGCAGCTCCTATTTTGATATTTCTGGTTCTTGGTATTCTTTTTCCTCCTTCTCTGTTGAGGTATCTTCAGGTTGTTCTGACAGCTTGCTTGGCTTGTCCTCAGTCTCCTTATCACTTATAGTGACCATCTTGCAATCTTCCCATCTTATTTTCTTTGTTTCACCTCTCGGATTCTTCTCTGTGTCACTTGGGAATCCATCTGTGGGTTTGGAAATTTGCTCAGAGAGATATCCTACCTGAGATTCCAACCTCTTGATTGTGTCTCCCTGGTTCTTGAAACTGGCTCGCACTTCCTCCTTGAACACCTTGTTGTCTTGGATATCCTTGCATATGCCTTCAAGTAGATTTTCAATCCTTGAGATTCTTTCATCAAATGATGATAGGTCAGGTTGAGGAGGGTTGTTCTGGCCTTGATATGAATGTGGAGAGGTGTTGTTATTGGGATGTTGATATGGTCTAGATGTGAAATTGTTTGGATTTGGGCGTCTTTGATCAAGGCTTTGGTCTTGTTGATTTCCCCACCCAAAGTTTGGGTGATTCCTCCATCCAGGGTTGTAATTCTTGGAGTAAGGATCATGGTTCTGCCTAGGTTAATTCCCAATGTAGTTGGCTTGCTCATGACTACCCTCTGCTTCTTCATTCACTCCTTCTTGGGTTGTTGATGAAGTGGAGATTGCTGCTACTTGGTTTCTCTCCATCTTCTTGGTGAGGTCAGCCAGCTGTTGGGTAATGAGCTTGTTTTGGGCCAACAGAGCATCTACATTGTTTAGCTCCATTATTCCTCTTGTGTTCCCTCTTTCGGAAGCATAGAAGTAGTCGTTCTCTGCTACTGTTTCAATGACATCTATAGCCTCCTCAATGGTTTTCTTCTTGTTCAAAGATCCTCCGGATGAATGGTCTACGGCCTTCTTTGACTCATAAGAGACCCCTTCATAGAAAATGTGCAGCTGCACCCATTCGTTGAACATGTCAGGTGGACACCTCCTTGTCAGGTCTTTAAACCTCTCCCATGCTTCATATAGAGTCTCACCATCTTGTTGCCTGAAGGTTTGGACCTCAGCTCTAAGCCTATTGATTCTTTGAGGGGGTAAAATCTTGCTAAAAATTTGTTCACCACGTCTTCCCAAGTTGTCAAGCTTTCCCTTGGGAAAGATTCCAGCCACTTGGCTGCCTTATCCCTAAGTGAGAATGGAAATAAAAGCAGTCTATAGGTGTCAGGATGAACACCATTAGACTTCACTGTGTCACATATTCTCAAGAAGGTGGTTAAATATTGATTTGGGTCCTCTTGGACACTTCCTCCGAACGAACAGTTGTTCTGCACAAGGGTGATGAGCTGTGGCTTCAGTTCAAAATTGTTGGCATGGATGGTTGGCTTTTGAATGCTACTTTCACAGTTTTCTGGGTTTGGATTGATATAAGAGCCTAAAACTCTTCTATCCTCCTCAGTATGATTTGCTCGACCTCTTCTGCCATGGTTGTGAGCCTCTTCTTCATGATGGTTTTCCATGTTTTCTTCCATGTTTGGTTCAAAGTATTTCTCAAAGTGTTCCTCCTCTTCTTTAGCACCAACTACACGTTTGTCTCTTGCCTCCCTCCTTAGTCTAAGGAAGGTTCTCTCAGGTTCAGAATCAAAGGAAGTTGAAGCCCCGCTTCTTCTCCCTGTCATACAACCAACAAGTACAAGCAAAGAGAATAGGTGCAGAAAGTATATCTGTCAGAATTACTGTTAGTGTGAGTGATGTAATATATCAAACAGTTAGTAGGTTAGTGAGATGAAATGTAAATAACAAAAAAAAAGTAGGGGGAAGGGAAGAAATTAACTAAAACAGGAAGTAAATAACTCAAACAGAAATTTAAATCAAACAAAAATAAAATGCTCAATCTAGTTATCCTCCAATCTAATCATTGTTGATGCACAATCAATCCCCGGCAACGGCGCCATAAACTTGATGCACGGAAAACTTGTCTCATAACAAATTTCCTTCGGCAAGTGTACCGAATTTGTCGTCAAGTAAAAACTCACAATAGAGTGAGGTCGAATCCTACAAGGATTGATTGATCAAGCAACTTTAATTAGAGGAATATTCTAGTTGAGCGAATCAGAAATTGAGTTGAGAATTGCAGAAAGTTAAATGTGGGAAAGTAAATGGCAGAAAGTAAATTGCAGAATCTTAAATGGGAATGGGGGAATTGCTCATAAATGTAAATGACAGAAATTAAAGAGAATGGGTAAGATCATAAATGGGGAGTTCATTGGGCTTAGGAGATGTTGCATTCTCCGGATCAATCTCATTTACATCTCTTCCTCAATCAATGCACTCATTGATCTCTTTGGCAATCTTAAGTGATTGAATTACAATTTCTTGTAATTCAATCTCTCAAATCTTGATCAATAGCCAATTCCTTGGTCAATTGCTCATGAGAAGAGATGAAGTATGGTCACTGATTATACCACATGCATTTCCCAAATCAAGCATTGAGAGGATTATAGTCACATATCCATCCAAACCCAATTTGGTCCAGCATGAGAAAGCATTTCTAGCTTGATCTCTTCATTCCTCTTCCAAGGTTCAGAAGAGATCCAAGTATGAATAGTTTTTTTTCCAAGATAACTACCCAATTAGATAAAGATCAAAAGCTTTCAAGTAAAATCAAGAGAAAAGATAGAAGAAGAATAATGAAAACTAGTATTGATCCATCAAATTACAACAGAGCTCCCTAACCCAATGAAAGGGATTTAGTTGTTCATAGCTCTGGAAAGTGAAAACAAAGATGGAGAATACATGATGAAAACTAGAAGAGCAGAGAAAGTAAAATACAGGAAGTAGTTCTATGCTATTTTCCAACTCCCAGCAACTCCCTAAAATAATTCAAAGCTACTCCTATATATACTACTCTTCTCATCTTCTAGTTGGCTCTTCAAGTCTTGGGCCTTTGGATCTTGAGTTTGAAGCAGTTCTCTTCTTCATTTGGGCTTGGCTTTACTTGCAGAGAGAAAGTGTGAAGTGGGCAGAGATTTTAGCTCAGGACTTTAGGGTTTTTAACGTTTAGTGAAAATATGAGTTCGAGAACGTTAGTGACAATCAACTTTCTCACTAACGTTCCTAAGTAAAAGCCACGTTAACCTCAACGTTAGTGGCACACACGTTGCCACCAACGTTGCCTCTAGGTCCTTCGCACACGTTATTGGGACTTAACTTTCCTAATAACATTGAAAAGCCCCCACTGCTCCTACGTTAGAGCCCACGTTAACTTAGTTAACGTGGCTCTTTAACGTGGGCTTGCCATCCTTCGAGAACGTTAGTGACATTCAACATTGTCACTAACGTTCCAATGTGCTCCCATGTCTCACGTTAGAATCCACGTTAACTAGGTTAACGTGGCCATGCTTAGCCATCCCCAACGTTAGTGACAATGTTGAGTGTCACTAACGTTGGCTCATCATTCACTCATCCACATTAGCTTCCACGTTAACTAAGTTAACGTGGGAGTTAACGTGGCTCATAGTGGCTTGTGTGGCTCCTTCCAACGTTAGTGACAATGTTGAGTGTCACTAACGTTGGCCATCACCTTTTTCTCTCACGTTAGCCTCCACGTTAACTAAGTTAACGTGGGAGTTAACGTGGCTCCTTGGGGTTGTGTGGTTGCTTCCAACGTTAGTGACAATGTTGGGTGTCACTAACGTTGTCGACCACTCTTGCCTCTTCACGTTAGCTTCCACGTTAACCAAGTTAATGTGGGAGTTAACGTGGCATTGTGCACTTAGGCCAACGTTAGTGACAATGTTGAATGTCACTAATGTTTGCTTCCTTTCTCCCTTTTAACGTTAGATGCCACGTTAGCTAAGTTAACGTGGACTTTAACGTGGCCACTTGTGAGCATTGGCCAACGTTAGTGATAATGTTAAGTGTCACTAACGTTGGCTCAAATTCCCTTCTTCACATTAGAGTTCACGTTAACTTAGTTAACGTGACTCTTAATGTGGGTAATGATGGCTTCGAGAGTGTCATTGGCAGTCACTTTTCTCATTAACTTTGCAAGTTACCTCACATTCCTTGCTTCCTTTGGTCCTGAAATCAGGCAATAGAGTGCATCAAAGTTCTAGTCCAAGTCATGGGTAATGCAGAATACAATTTGTCACTAAACTCATGCAAAATCCTCATGAAATCATATAAAATGCACAATGTATGCTTGAATCAAGGTGTAAGTGAATATCTACCCAAAACTAACTTATTTCCTAAGAAAATGCATGAAACTATCCTAAGAACAGTAAAGAAAATGTTAGTGAAACTGGCCAAAATGCCCTGGCATCACAAGTCTAAACCTTGTTTGTGGTATTCCGAGTAGGATCTAGGAAGGGATGACTGTGACGAGTTTCAAACCTGCGAATGTGGGGCACAAGTGACAGTGTGCAAAAAGACAATGGTCTTACTCCGACGCTAGCGGGAACCGACAGATGATTAGCCGTGCGGTGACAGCGCATATGGATTTGTTTTCATCCGAGAGGATCATACATCTTGCCATGGAAGGAGGTAACGCATGGTTGGAAGAAGACAATAGGAAAGCAGAAGTTCAGAAGCAACAAAGCATCTTCAGACGCTTATCTGAAATTTCCACCAATGAATTATATAAGTATCTCTATTTTATTGTTTGTTTTATTTATATTTTAATTATCAAAACCTCATAACCAATTGAATCCGCCTGATTGAGATTTACAAGATCATCATAGCTTGCTTCAAGCCGACAATCTCCATGGGATCGACCCTTACTCACGTAAGGTATTACTTGGACAACCCAGTGCACTTGCTGGTTAGTTGTGCGAAGTTGTGAAAAAGAGTTGACATTACAATTGTGCGTACTAAGTTGTTGGCACCATTGAGATTATAATTTCGTGCACCACTAACCCTAGGCACAACTTAAGAACTAACTATGTTGCTTCTAGTTCGTTCACTAATCTCTGTTGTTTTCTGTCATTAAAACTTTACGGACTTTTTCTCCGATTTTTATTTCTTCTTTAACTTTTTATCTTTCCTTTATATTTGCTTCACTAATATGTTATTACCACTCCTTAAGTGTTTTATGAAGGTAATTATGAGATTCTGAGTTTAAAGTTGTCTTTTTAAAGCTTTTACAGAAAATTGCATTTTCCGTATTATTTTATTATTATTTATTATTTTATCATTAAAATTTTAAAAATTACCCCACTTTAACATTTAACCTTTAAATTTTACTTTTTACCACCCATAACTTTTAATATTTCTACTTTAACCACCATAACTTTCAGAAATTACCAAATGACCCCCCAAACACAAAAAATTTTACTTCCTTGCCCTTATCAAGATCTAAAGCTTGTTCTTCCATGTTCTTCATCACACTCAAAGTGTTCTTCATGTTCTTCATAAATTCTTTAGATTCTTTCTCTGGTTTCACCCGTTTTTCAGTCTTTTTAGCAACCGATTTTTACCAT
The DNA here is from genome assembly GCF_003086295.3 of Arachis hypogaea. Taxonomy (NCBI): domain Eukaryota; kingdom Viridiplantae; phylum Streptophyta; class Magnoliopsida; order Fabales; family Fabaceae; genus Arachis; species Arachis hypogaea. The sequence continues at coordinate 106,148,013 of NC_092051.1, forward strand.
AATTCATAATAAATTCCCAGCCACTAAAATCCCATCTTTTCTATATGATTTTAACACAAATTGAACCCCAATTTAGGCCTAGGGTTTCATTTTTCCAGCAGCTCCAAGAACATGAACTTAAAGCTCAAATTTCATCAAATTTCATCAAAATTTCACCAGATTTTCACCAAGAATCAATCATATATGCAACCAATTTTTAGCACATCCAAATCATACAACATTCACACAACTCAAACACAATCAATCAAGATTAATTTCATCAAACCCTACCTGGTTTTGCTGCTCCAAATTCAGTTATACTGGTCCTTAAACACTTTTTCCTTCTAAATCACATCAAGAACAACTTTAAATCCACAAACCCTCAACTGAACAAATCTCTCTCAGCATGTTAGGAAGGAATATCTCACCTTAGACTTGCTGGAAATTAACGTTTCTTGGCCCTCAAGTCAAGTTAAGCATGATTCCTAAGGAAGAACATTAAGAAAACACATGTTTAAGCATGTTTTCTTGAAACCGAAGCAAAAGGGAGATGGTGCAGCCAACTCACCTTGATTCTAGCCTTGATAAGTCATATGATTATGTAGAGAAAGAAGAGAGGATCATTTTGGTCGAATTGGAATTTTGATTTGAGTTTTAGTTCAGCAGAAATCAAGCTTTGAAGATTTATGAACCAAGAACTTTCTCTCCTTTTTCTCTTGATGATTTTCGGCCACAATGAGCAAATGAGGCAGCCTTGGGGGTTTTGAGGGTGTAGGGTGAGTTGTGATTGGTTGGCTTCGAGGTAGGTTAAAAGAATATTAAAATATCTCAGGTGTATAACTACTAAAACTAGATGTATCGGAACACTTGTAAAAATATCTCTAAAATTTATTTTCTGAGCTACTAGCATAAATGACACTAGTAACATATTTATTATGAGAATAAAACATGTATAATGAGGCCTTAGCATTGCTAAAGTCATTAGAGAGTGCTGGTGCTAAGCTGCACTAGTAAACTGTGAACTCGGTTAAACCGATTTCCTGTTTTTAACTAAAATAGACTAGGTAACCTTATAATATCATTCAAGAATCTTATAATACTAATATAATTATAATATTATACTATTAGCTCTCTTCTCTCATGAATCGAGTTCAGTTCGTCAAAAAGAGACTATTTACAAAAACTAGAATCAAAACTCCTAACCAATACGGTTCAAAAACTAGGTTCTTCGCGATTGCGTTGTCGATCTTGTCTCAGAAGAGGTCCTGGCTTAAAGATGACATAATGACAATGAGGATTGATATGTTTGATGATACAGCAGAGGTGTTCCCTTTACTGATCTTCCGGAGAAATCCGTGCCTGCCCTGCGTTCTCAAAAACCGGGGTTGTTATATTAACAACAGACTACCATTCCCATCTTCTCAAGGGAATATAGAGACCTTTATGCAAAGCCTTTCTGACTTAGCCATTCTAGTCTCCAGCCTCACTAAGACCACCCATAGTTTCATTAATGAAACAAGATCCTCCATTAGAAACTTGGAGGTACAGGTTGGTCAACTGAGAAATAAGATCCCTAAGACTCCTCCTGACACTCTTCCTAGTAACGCTGAGGTGAATCCTAGAGAAGAGTGCAATGCTATAACCATGGAGGTAGAGGCCGAATTAGAGGAGGATGGGAAGGCATTGAACGCCAGTGAAGAAGCCTTTACTGGGTGTTCAATGCCCACAATGGCAGTGGTATGCGAAATTGTTACTCAGGTTGTGAATTGTTGTTCGAAATTGATTCCCTGGCAATGGCACCAAAAATGGATGCACAGAACCATGGTCTAAACATATCTTCACAACTTCGCATAACTAACCAGCAAGTGCACTGGGTCGTCCAAGTAATACCTTACGTGAGTAAGGGTCGAATCCCACGGAGATTGTTGGTATGAAGCAAGCTATGGTCACCTTGTAAATCTCAGTCAGACGGATATAAAATAGTTATGGAGTTTTCGAAATTAATTAATAAGTAAACATAGAATAGGGATAGAAACACTTATGTAATTCATTGGTGAGAATTTCAGATAAGCGTATAGAGATGCTTTCGTTCCTCTGAACCTCTGCTTTCCTGCTGCCTTCATCCAATAAGTCTTACTCCTTTCTATGGCTGGCTGTATGCAAGGGCATCACCGTTGTCAGTGGCTACATCCCCTCCTCTTGTGAAAATGGTCCAAGATGCCCTGTCACGGCATGGCTAATCATCTGAGGTTCCCGATCATGCTGGAATAGGATTCTCCCTCCTTTTGCGTCTGTCACTACGCCCAGCACTCGCGAGTTTGAAGCTCGTCACAGCCATTCAATCATTGAATCCTACTCGGAATACCACAGACAAGGTTTAGACTTTCTGGATTCTCTTGAATGCCGCCATCATTCTAGCTTACACCATGAAGATTCTGGTTAAGAGATCTAAGAGATACTCATTCAATCTAATGTAGAATGGAAGTGGTTGTCAGGCACGTGTTCATAGGGAATGATGATAATTGTCACGTTCATCACATTCAGGTTGAAGTGCGAATGAATATCTTAGAAGCGAAATAAGATGAATTGAATAGAAAACAGTAGTACTTTGCATTAATCTTTGAGGAACAGCAGAGCTCCACACCTTAATCTATGGAGTGTAGAAACTCTACCGTTAAAAATACATAAGTGAATATAGGGTAAGCATGGCCAAATGGCCAGCCTCCCATGGAGGTCTAGAGATCTAAAAATGATCAAAAGATGTCTAATACAATAGTAAAAAGTTCTATTTATAATAAACTAGCTACTAGGGTTTACAGAAGTAAGTAATTGATGCATAAATCCACTTCTGGGGCCCACTTGGTGTGTGCTTGGGCTGAGCTTGAATGTTACATGTGCAGAGGCTTTTTCTGGAGTTGAACGCCAGGTTGTAATGTATTTCTGGCGTTCAACTCTGGTTTGTGACTTGTTTCTGGCGTTTAACTCCAGACAGCAGCGTAGAACTGGCATTCAATGCCCTTTTACATCGTCTAAACTCGGCCAAAGTATGAACTATTATACATTGCTGGAAAGCCCTGAATGTCTACTTTCTAACGCAATTGGAAGCGCGCCATTTCGAGTTCTGTAGCTCCAGAAAATCCATTTTGAGTGCAGGGAGGTCAGAATCCAACAGCATCAGCAGTCCTTCTTCAACCTCTGAATCTGATTTTTGCTCAAGTCCCTCAATTTCAGCCAGAAAATACCTGAAATCACAGAAAAACACACAAACTCATAGTAAACTCCAGAAATGTGAATTTAACATAAAAACTAATGAAAACATCCCTAAAAGTAACTAGATCCTACTAAAAACATCCTAGAAACAATGCCAAAAAGCATACAAATTATCCGCTCATCAGGCAGCAAGCCTAGCATTAAATGCCAATGAGGAACTCCTCACTGGGCGTTCAATGCCCATCCTGGCAGAAAAGTTGGTGTTGAACGCCAGCCAGGGAGCACTGGATGGGTGTTCAATGTCCAAACAGGAAGGCTTTCTGGCGCTGAACGCCAATGAGGAACCCCTCACTAGGCGTTCAATGCCCGACCATGCAGCCATTATGGCGCTGAACGCCAGTAAGGACATCCCTGCTAGGCGTTCAACGCCTATAATGCTAGAGGTACTGGCGTTTAATGCCAGTCAGGATGGACAGCAAGGGCGTTCAATGCCCAATAAGCTGGCAAAGCTGGCGTTGAACGCTAGTCAAAGCACACCCTCTGAGTGCCTAAATCCCACTCAAGAACCCTCTAGCCCAAAACCAAAGGAAACCATAAAGACAATTGAGGTTCCTTTGAATGCACTTTTATAGTGTATGAGTTCTGATGACTACTCATCCTCAAGTGAGGATGAAGACACTAGGGAAGAGAAAGTTGCTCGATACCTAGGAGCTCTTATGAAGATGAATGCCAAACTATTTGGTACAAAGCCACTGGAGGAAGAACCTCTACTTCTCACCAAAGAACTCCATGCTTTGGTTCAGCAAGAGCTACCTCAGAAGCTTCCAGATCCTGGACGCTTTCTGATTCCTTGCACCATAGGCACTATGACCTTTGAAAAGGCTCTGTGTGATCTAGGGTCAAGTATTAACCTCATGCCACTCTCAGTAATGCAAAAGTTGGGAATCCTTGAGGTACAAGTTGCACACATCTCATTAGAGATAGCAGACAAGACCATGAAGAAGCCATATGGCTTAGAAGAGGATGTCTTGGTTAAAGTTGAAAATCATTACATTCCTGCAAACTTCATTGTCTTGGACATTGGAGAGGATGAGAATGACTGTGTCATCCTTGGAAGATCCTTCTTGGCTACTGCAAAAGCCTTGATTAATCTAGCTAAAGGAGAAATGGTTTTGCAATTAGGAGAGGACTATATCTTATTCAAGATGTCCAATCCCAATTCTCCCTCTGATAAGAAAGAGACAACTGTGCAACACCTAGTGTGTCAACCCTCTCTTTTTGTGCAGAGATTTACAGAGCCCCCAGACATCAATTCTAAGTTTGGTGTTGGGCAGCCATCAACAAACTCTAAGCACAAACGTATTAAAAAGAAAGTACCTAAAGGCTGGAGGGACAAGAAAGTTCCTACTGAAGGCCTCTCACCTGGCATGAGAGTTGTCTTCACTAAGAAGCCAATTTTACCACATACAGTGAGTCGTATCCTATCTCTAGAGCATGTAGAGCTCATTCATGAGAGGACAGGAAGAAAATTCATTGTCAGGGGCAAAAATTTGAGCCCTTACTCACCTCCATAAGGAGCTGAAGGTCAAGCTAGTGACGTTAAAAGATCACTTGTTGGGAGGTAACCCAACCTTACTCAACCATATTTATTTTCTTTCATTTTGTTTTCAGTTGTTAGAGTCATGATCATGTGCATCAGTCAAGAGACAGAATTCACAGCAGTGAAAATAGAACACTCCGGAAAGAGTGCCAAAGTTGAATGCCAGCCAGGGTATCCCTGTTGGGCGTTCAACACCCCAAGAGGGGAGCATTGCTGGCGTTGAACGCCAGCCAGGGAGCAGCCCCCGGGTGTTCAAACGCCAATACAAAGAAACAGGGAATCTAAATTCCCTAGTCTCTCAGGACCAGTAAGTCCTACGGAAGCTCCACCTACCCCCACCTTCTTCTTCTCCAATTGTCATATTTGCTCGAGGACAAGCAAAACTCTTAAGTTTAGTGTTGCAAAAGCTTTGCTTTGTGACTTCTACCACTCTTAAGTATAGAAGAAAAGGATGGAGCAAACCAGAAAGCATGCACATGAGCCTGTGCAGCAGCCTTAACAAAGACAAAGGAGTGACATTGAAGAGATCAAGCACAACGTGGGATCCTCAAGGAGGAGCACTAGCCACCATCAGTCAAGTGGATTCGTTCTCTTTATCTCCTTCTATGTTTTTTCTGTTTTCTATCTGTTTTATTATATGTTCTCTTGTTCTAGTTGCATGATCATTTGCATTGATGTCTTTAAGTTGTAAAATGTTCCATATATCTCTCACCTTGCTTAAATGAAAAATTTTTATTTGAAAAGAACTGAGAGATGCATGAATTTCAAGTTTAAAATAAGATTAGTTTAATTAGTTTGATGTGGTGTCATTTGCTTTTGCTTTTTGAATGTATGATTAAACAGTGCATATTTGAAGTTGTAACTTTAGAATGTTGGCTCTTGAAAGAATAAGGAAAAAGGAAAAGTATTATTGATAATCTGAAAAATCTAAAAATTGATTCTTGAAGCAAGAAAAAGCAGCAAAAAAGAAAAATAAAAAGCATGTTGCAAAAGAAAAAATATATATATGCATGCAAGAAAGAAAAAATAGTGAAAAAAATAAAAAAAATAAAAAGCAGAAAAATCTATTACTGCCCAAAAATACAGAAAAAGGAAAGCAGATTGAAAAAGTCAATAACCCGTTAAACCAAAAGGCAAGGGTAAAAGGGCCTAAGACTTTGAGCATCAATGGTTAAGAGGGTCCAAAGGAATAAAATCCTGGCCTAAGCGGCTAAACCAAGCTGTTCCTAACCATGTGCTTGTGGCGTGAATGTGTCAAGTGAAAAGCTTGAGACTGAGCGGTTAAAGTTGTGGACCAAAGCAAAAAGAGTGTGCTTAAGAACTCTGGACACCTCTATCTGGGGACTCTTGCAAAGCTAAGTCACAATTTGAAAATGTTCACCCAGTTAAAGTGTCTGTGGCATGAATGTATCCGGTGGTAATACTGGAAAACAGAGTGCTTAGGGTCACGGCCAAGACTCTAAAAGCTGTGTTCAAGAATAAAAAAGAACTTAACTAGGAGAATCAATAATATCATCTGGATTCTAATTTTCTAAAGATGCCAACATCTCTAACTTTCAATGGATAGTGAGATGCCGAAACTATTCAGAAGCAAAAAGCTACTAAGTCCCGCTCATCTGATTGTAACTAAGCTTCATTTGAAACTTAGAAATTTATTGTATCTTAATTTTTTTTATCCTACTGTGTTTTTAGTTGCTTGGGGACAAGCAACGTTTTAATTTTGGTGTTGTGATGAGCGGATATTTTATACGCTTTTTGACATTATTTTCATATAGTTTTTAGTAGTTTTTATTTAGTTTTTTATTAAGTTTTTAGAGGTTTTAGTGTTAAATTCATATTTTTGGATTCTACTATGAGTTTTTGTATTTTTATACAATTTCAAGTATTTTTTGGCTGAAATTGAGGAGGTAGAGCAGAAGTCTGTTTCAGAGATAGAGAAAGCATTGCATATGCTATCCAGATCTGACCTACCTGCACTTGGAAGAGCTTTTCTGGAGCTACAGAAGTCCAAATGGAGCACTCTCAACGGCTATGGAAAGCTGGCTTCCAGAGCTTTCCAGCTATATAATAGTTCATACTTTTCTTCGGATTAGAAGGCCCAAAACTGGCATCCAACGCCAGCTTCCTGCCCCCTTCCAGGCATCCAACGCCCAAAGAGCAGAGACCAATGTACAAACGCCCAAAGAGGACCCCCTAGCTGGTGTTCCACATCCAAGAGACCTCATAGCATGTGGATCTCATCAAAGCTCAGCCCAAACAGTCACCAAGTGGATCCCAGAAGTGGATTTTAGCACTAAATAGACTATTTTACCCTCACTAGTCATCTGTTTAGTATTTAAAGTGTATTTTACATAATCATTAGAGGACTTTATGCTATTTTCGAATTCATCATTGTGTTTTCACTTTGATATGAGTTTCTAAACCTCCTAGGTTGAGGGGAGGAGCCCTGCTGAGTCCTATGAATTAATAAAAGTATTACTGTTTCTTCTCCGATCCGTGTTTGATCTGTTTCTAAGATGTATATCCGATCTTCATCATGGTGAATAGGATGATCTGACAAATTAGCTCTGTTCATCACATTAAGGTGAACATGCCTGACAAACACCCGCGTATACTTGGGCTCGTGTGAATACTTGGCAAGAAAGCATGAGCCAACAGCTATGTTTATACATCTCTCAGACGGTTAATCCACAACTTCGTTGGGGACTTCTTGAGACACCAGTTCAGCCAATTTCCAGGGAGATTAAGGTCTCCGTGGTATAGGCTAGAATCCATAGAAGTAGCATTCTCTAATCCGGAAGATTCAACCTTATCTGTGGCGTTTTGAGTAGGATCGCCAAGAGAATGAACTGCTAGAGCTTCACCCTCTGTCAGATTGAATGACCACGGGCAATGGCGTTTGACCTGTAGCAGAGGAGATCAATGACCACGGGCAATGGCTTTGATCACATACAGCCTGCCATAGAAGATCATTTACAAGCAAAGAAGACACTAATACCAAGGTTATTTCAGAAAGGCAAAGCAAATCCAATCCTTAACTCTATTCCTCTCACTGATTTAATCCAATTGGTTTTACCCCTTTCATGTCAACTCTATTCCTGTTATTGAACCCATAATCCTAATATAATTCCGTAACCAACAACCAAGTCTTCTGATCTGCCTGACTAAGACTTACAAGATAACCATAGCTTGCTTCAAACCACAATCCTCGTGGGATCGACCCTGACTCGCTCAGGTATTACTTGGATGACCCAGTACACTTGCTGGTACAACAGTATGAAGGTGTGGGGATTCGTGCTACTAGTTAGGATGAAGAACGAAGATACATCTTAGAATAGAATCAAGCATATATTGAAATAAATTAGTGATATTATTAATCCATAAAATTCAACAGAGCTCCTAACCTTAACCTAGGAGGTTAGTGGCTCATACTGTACAATAATGTTCGAAAGTAAAAGTGGGGGAAGAAGATCCTAAACAAAGGTGATCTCCTCCTATATATACTAATCTGATAACTAAGAATTACAGAAATAGGATAAACTAGTCTTGTAGTGCAAGAATCTACTTTCCAGGCCCACTTCGTGAGTGTTTGGGTTGAGCTTGAGTAAAGCCACAAGTTGGTTCTCCCTAGGGGCATTGGACGCCAGCTTTCGACTCCTTTTTGGGCGTTGGACGCCAGCTGCTCCCTTTTGGGCGTCCAACGCCAGGAATGGGATAGGTAGCTGGCGTTGAACGCCAGTTTTGGGCCTTCATTTCCATAGCAAAGTATACACTATTATATATTGCTGGAAAGCTCTGAAAGTTAGCTTTCCATATTCGTTGATAGCGTGCCATTTGGACTTTTGTAACTCTAGAAATGCTCCTTCGAGTGCATGGAGGTTGGAATCTGACAGCATTGATAAACCCCAATTTTGTGGTTTATCTTGTACTTATTTTGGGGGATTTTATCACCTTTTTCCACATTTATTCAATGAAATAGCATGGTTTTGCAATTCTCCCTTAATTTGTGCTTAAATGTGAAAACATGCTTTTTAGGCCGTAAAATAGCTAAATTTAATTCACTTTAATTCCATTCGATGCCTTGATATGTTTGTTGAGTGATTTCAGGTTCATAAGGCAAGTATTGGATGAAAGAAGTAAGGAGAAAAGCATGCAAGTGGGAGAACTCATGAAGAAATGAAGGAATCGTAAAGCTGTCAAGCCTGACATCTTCGCACTCAATCGATCATAACTTGAGCTACAGAGGTCCAAATGAGGCGGTTCCAGTTGCGTTGGAAAGCTAACATCTGGGGCTTCGAAATAATATAAAATTTGCCATATGTTATTTCACGCTCAGGGGTGCGCACGCGCCATGTACGCGTACGCGCCGATGCTGTCCGTGGCCCACTAAAGTGAAATCGCCCCCAGCGATTTTTGAAGCACTTTGGGCCCAATCCAACTCATTTCTGATACTATTGAACTTAAGGATTGAAGGGAGAATGAACCAAGTAGTCATATTTTAGTTTTCATCATGTTTTAGGGTAGAAATTCTAGAGAGAGAGGCTCTCTCCTCTCTCTAGATTTAGGATAGCAATTAGGGTAAAGTTAGGTTAATCACTCTCAAATTCATCTTTCAATTCTTGTTTTGATTTCAATTCTCTTTATGTTTTAGTGTTATATTGTCTTTGATCTTCTAGTTTCTCTTGTTAATTTCTTGTTTTGCTCTCTTTTATGTTGATGAACCATTGTTGAATCTTAATTTTCTTTTAATGCAATTTAATGTTTGATGTTTCTTTATTGTTGAATTGAGTTGTTGATCTTGTTTCCTTGCAATTTTTAGTTGGTAGATTTTATTATTTCTTGTCATTTATTATGCTTACCTTATACACCCACCAAGTGTTTGACAAAATGCTTGGTTGGGATTTAGAGTAGAATTTTATGCTCTTGGCTTGGGAAGGTAACTTAGGAATTCTTGAGTTACTAATGTCCAAGTGATTGACGATTGGGAGCCATTAACGCTAGATCTCACTAATTGATTTGGTGTAGAACTATGACTTATGGACTTGGATTGACATAGCTCATTTGACTTTCCTTTATTAGTTAGAGGATGACTTAATGGGGTTGATCCTTGCCAATTCTCATGTTGTGGTTAGTGATAAGGATAGAGATCCTTGACCGCCAACCTTAGCCAAGACCTTTTTAGTTGTTAGTTTATTTTCATTGCTATTTACTTTTCATGTCTCTTATCCCAAAAACCCCAAAATATCTTCATAGCCAATAATTGAGCATTTCATTGCAATTCCTTGTGAGATGACCCGGAGTCTAAATACTCCGATTAATTCTTATTTGGGGTTTGTACATGTGACAACTCAAATTTTTGATTGGGAGGATTGTTTGTTGGTGTAGAACTATACTTGCAACGAGAATTCATTCATTTTGTGTGAAATTCTATACCGACACGACAATTCTCATTCATCAAAATGGCGCCGTTGCCGGGGAGTTGTAATGGTGTTATGTTATTGGCTATTGTATATATGTTAATATGCTTCTTTGCTAGTTTTTACTTGTTTTAGGAGTTAGCTTTTATTAGTTCTTATTAGTATTTGTTTTATTTTCTCTTGCTACTATGAATTCTCATCACTTTGGCTATGAATTTGGCTCAAATTATGTTGTAGGAAATGGAAACTATAATGACAATATGCATCAAGGATAGAACAATCAAAGGTGGGAGGAGCCTCAAGGGATTGATCAACCTTCTTGGCAACAACAACCTCCGGATTCTTATGGGTATAACTCTCATCCTAATGCATATCAATCTAATGGATGTGGTGACCCTTATTGTGATTGTCAACAACCACCACCACATGCCTATGAACCATCCCCTCAACATGACTTTGAACCACCTTACTCACAAGCCCCATACCACCAAACACCTCATTATGACCCTAATTCTTATCCACCATACCAACCACCTTATGAACCATATGAACCACACATGGAACCACCACCATTCCAACACAATTACTCTCAAGAACCACTTCAATATATACCATATCCATACCTTTACCAAGATGAACCACCTTCCAATTATGAAACTTCCCTCCCAAATAATGAACCCTCTCTTCCACCACCACCCCCTGATGAAGCCCTCATGCTAGGAGATCTTAACTCTCAATTCCAAAGGCAACAAGAGGGGATGAAAAAGGAGTTTAAGGAGCTAGAAGCCAAGATGGCTACCCTAGCAGAAGCTGTTCACAATATGGTCTCCTCCCGCCTAAGCTCATGCGATCAAGGAAATCCCATTGTTGAATGTGGAGAAGCAATCAAGAAGCATAGTGAGGGAGTGAGTTTAGAGCTTCAAGGTGTAGAATAAGGGGTGAAACAAGAATTGCCACAAGGGGAGGAAGGCGAGATAATTGAGCCGAAAGAAGTGGTTGAAGCCTTTGAAGAGGTTGACCAAGAGATGGATTCAATCATTGAAGAATTCTTATGTACAATTGAATCCTCTCCAATTGGGTTTGACATAGAGGGTAAGGAAGAAGATACCTCACCTCCCATACCCTTGGTAAGCAATGAAGAAGAGATTGAATTGGGAGGAAGCTACCAAGAGGAGGAGGTTGAGCAAGAAGCAAGCTCCATCATTGAAGATGATTCCACACCAACTAATGAGTCTTTTAGAATTGATAAATCTCCTTCATTATGTTGTGAAATTGATGACAAGGAGGACCGTGCACAACCTCCAACACATGGTTTGAGCAATGAAGGGTGTATAGAAGAAGTTGGTGAGCAAGGAATTGAAATTGAAGATGCTTACAAAGAGGTAGAAGATGCAAAGAAAGAGCACAAGGAAATGGATCTCACATTGGCTAAGTGTGGGGAGGTCCCCCTTTCTAAGTCACCATCCTACACAAAATTCAAGTGGGTAAAATTCTTATCTCTAATCTTTACTTTCCCACTTGAATATGGTTTGATAGAAAATGATGGTCAACTTAGAGCTCTTTGTGGAGTTAAGAGTAGGAGAGAGTTGTGTTGTGGTTGGAAGCATCATTCTAGGTTCATTATGGTTGCATGCTCAAGGTTTGATTGCAAGATTTGGTGTGGAGCTAAATTATATGGGTCTAGGAAGTTGTTTGGAGGCTTCTTTGAGAATTCCAAGGCTAAACCACCCAAGTGGAATCATAATGATCACTTTGAAGATGGGTGTAGAAACAAGATTTGGGATCCGGAAATATATGAGGATCAATTTTGGGAGCTCATATCTTGGGAAGAATCTCACCCAAGCTTGATGGAAATGGTTGGAAATTCTGACAACCAATTGAGGAGCAAGCATTCTTAGAGGATCAAGGATGAATACAAGCATAAGCCACCATGACAAGGAGCCTCCCAAATGTCCAACTTAAGGACTTAAACTAAAAGTGCTAGGTGGGAGATACCCCACCATAGTAAACTCTTTCCACTCTCTTTTAGATTTGGTTAATAAGTGATTGGAGTTGCCATTGTAGGTAGTTTTTGTTATTTTCTATACTCTTATGTATTTTGCTTTTATTGATAGGTTGTTTGTTGCATTCATGTTTTGATTAGTCTAGTTATTGTTGAATTGCATTTTGCTTATAGTATAAGTTTTGTTTTTAGTATGTTTGAAAATTTTTCAAAAACCAAAAGATTTGTTGTTAAATTTGATTTTTGATTGTTTTAGAATGCTTATAGATTAGGAAAATGCCCTTTTTTTTTTAAAAAAAAAAAAAGGCATCGGCGCCCAAGCGCACAGTGCACGCACGTGCCGCTATGGTTTCACAACTCCTAGTACTAAAACCCGAGAGTTGTGCCCGCTTTATGCCTACTTTGTGCTAGGCAATCCGCGCGTAAGCACGCATGGCGCGCGCGCACCAATTGTCCCTGTCACATCCGCGCCCAAGCATGCATGGCGCGCGCGCGTGGATTGTTTTTGCTGCATCCGCGCCCAAGCACGCATGGCGCGTGCACGCGGATTGTTCCTGCTGCATCCGTGCCTAAGCACGCATGGCGCATATGCACGGATTTGCACCCTGTTTTTCTCCTTTCTCCTTTCTCCTTCTTTCTTCTTTTCTTCTTATTTCTTTCTACTTTTTTTTTCTTTCTCTTTTTTTTCTTCTTCCCCTCTTGAAAAAAAAAGTTTTTTTAAAAAAAAAAATAATAATAAAATAAAATTAAAATAAAATAAAATTAAAAAAAAATTTCTCTTTTCTTCCATCCTCTTTTATTGCATTTGCTTATTTTCATTTATTGCATTTTAATTTTGTTTTCATACCTTGTTCTTATTTTCTTTTCTAGGTTTCTTGTTTTAACATTGGTGTTAGATTACTCTTACTCAATTGTTGAGAATTTCTTGGATTATTTTGGTGCTTCATGACTTGTTTAGCATTAATTGTAATAATTGTTCCACACACAAGATTAGTGCTTTAGTCCTTCCTAACTCATTATTCTTTGTTTTTGTACCTCATTATCATTGAGTTAGGATAGGACCAATTGCTCTCATGCTTATCACTAATCTTGTTTGTGTCAACTCTTTCTTATTTGAACTTGATGCTTTTGAGTGTTCTCTTCATGCTTTGACTTTACTCTTGCATCAAGTGTTAGTTAATATGCCTTAGCTTATATTGCCTTCTCACTTATATATTGTAGCTACCATATAGTTGAGAACCTAACTCTTATTTGGCATTAGCCCCCGCCTATGTTTTATTGCCTTGATATCTTTGTTATAGGCGTAATTCTCTTTCTTTTTTCTTTTCTTTTAGGTTGGCCACCAAGAGGGAAAGGATAAGCTTCAAATGGGGCAACAAACAAGTCCATACGTACAACCTTTTGAAGGAGCTCATCAATTGTAGCAACCCATCCACCTTGCTATTCTTTGCATGCACCGAGGACGGTGCAAATTTCTAAGTGTGGGGAGGTCGTCCGACCGATCTCCATGGGTAACCATTTTCTTTTCCAACACCAATTTGTCATATTTTGTCCTTGCTAGTTAGTTGTTGCATTGCATGATAGGTTGCATGCTAGTTAGAATTTGTATATATTTTACCACTTCTTTTTATGTTAGGACTACTTGGTTAGGGTGATGATTCCTTTTTCAAGAAACTGTTTTTAGGGCACCCTACCAATTTGAAAAATTTTTCTTGTTGAACTTGCTTGAAGAATTTATTTTGGAACATGATTTTTGAGCTAAGAACACAAGCATGTGAGTTTTGAGCCCAATTATGTGGTTACATCTTATAATCACTTATTTTCCATTCTTGTGTGCATTATTCTCTTTCTATGATTGTAATCTTTGATTTGTTTGATTCTTTATGTCCATTATTCCATGTATACATGCATTTATATGATTGAGGCCATCATTTCATTTGGCTCACTTACCCAAATAGCCTACCTTTCATCAACCATTGTTAGCCAATTTTGAGCCTATTTAATCCCTTTTGTTCTTAATGTTAGCACATCACTACCCCTAAGTGAAAAATAATAAATGTCCTTAATTTGGATCTTTGATTAGCTTAGGCTAGTGAGGGTGTGTATCATTTGGGTATGGGAACCTTGGGACATTATATTGGTTGAGGTAAAAGTGTAATTTTGTATTTTTGTTGAAAATCATGGGATTGGATACATATTCATGCACTATATGTAAAACCATATGCATTGATTCGTTTGTATATACTTTAAAAAAATGATAATAAAGAAAAAGAAAAAGAACATATATATAAAAGAAAAAAAATAAAAAAAAAAAGAAAAAAGAATAAAAAGGGGACAAAAATGCCCCAAAGTAAAGTAACAATAACAATGCATATGGAATGTTAATTAAAAAGAACGCATGAGTATGTGAAAAAGTGGGAATCATGGGTAGCTAGGTATTGTATTTGAATTATATAGGTTGTTATATGTGTTTGGTGAGATCTTAGGTTAATCAAAGATTCAAATTTCAAGCTCACTTGACCATATGCATCCTACCTTAGCCCTAGCCCCATTACAACCTATGAATAAGTCCTCATGATGAATGTATGCATGCATTGAATAATTGTTGATTGTTAGATGAAAAAAAAATCATAGAAAGCATGATTAGAAGAGAATTGAGTGATCGATCCTATACACTAGCGCGACTAGAGCGGATACACATCCGGTGAGGGTTCGATGCTCAATTCCTTGTTCCTGGCTTTCATGAGCTTTTCTTCTTGCAAGTCTATTTGAACTTTATATTGATATTTGAATTGGTAGGATTCATGAATCATCATATGATCTTAGCCCAACTTGTTCATACATGCTCTTGGAGATTGATTTACTTTTGACCAAGTAGGTAGAATCATTTTGCATTTAGTTGCATGCATGTAGATAGGTTTATATAGTTTATTTGCATTGAATAAATGTTCATACCCTTTTCTTGTCCTTCTTTATTCTTAGCATGAGGACATGCTCGGTTTAAATGTGGGGTGATTTGATAAACCCCGATTTTGTGGTTTATCTTGTCCTTATTTTGGGGAATTTTATCACCTTTTCCCACATTTATTCAATGAAATAGCATGGTTTTGCAATTCTCCCTTAATTTGTGCTTAAATGTGAAAACATGCCTTTTAGGCCCTAAAATAGCTAAATTTAATTCACTTTAATTCCATTCGATGCCTTGATATGTTTGTTGAGTGATTTCAGGTTCATAAGGCAAGTATTGGATGGAAGAAGTTAGGAGAAAAGCATGCAAGTGGGAGAACTCATGAAGAAATGAAGGAACCGTAAAGCTCTCAAGCCTGACCTCTTCGCACTCAATCGACCATAACTTGAGCTACAAAGGTCCAAATGAGGCGGTTCCAGTTGCGTTGGAAAGCTAACATCCAGGGGCTTCGAAATGATATAAAATTTTTCATATGTTACTTCACGCTCAGGGGCGCGCACGCACCATGTACGCGTGCACACCGATGCTGTCCGTGGCCCACTAAAGTGAAATCGCCCCCAGCGATTTCTGAAGCACTTTGGGCCCAATCCAACTCATTTTTGATGCTATTGAACCCAAGGATTTAAGGGGGAATGAACCAAGTAGTCATAGTTTAGTTTTCATCATTTTTAGGGTAGAAATTCTAGAGAGAGAGGCTCTCTCCTCTCTCTAGATTTAGGATAGCAATTAGGGTAAAGTTAGGTTAATCACTCTCAAATTCATCTTTCAATTCTTGTTTTGATTTCAATTCTCTTTATGTTTTAGTGTGCTATTATCTTTGATCTTCTAGTTTCTCTTGTTAATTTCTTGTTTTGCTCTCTTTTATGTTGATGAACCATTGTTGAATCTTAATTTTCTTTTAATGCAATTTAATGTTTGATGTTTCTTTATTGTTGAATTGAGTTGTTGATCTTGTTTCCTTGCAATTTTTAGTTGGTAGATTTTATTATTTCTTGTCATTTATTATGCTTACCTTATACACCCACCAAGTGTTTGACAAAATGCTTGGTTGGGCTTTAGAGTAGAATTTTATGCTCTTGGCTTGGGAAGGTAACTTAGGAATTCTTTAGTTACTAATGTCCAAGTGATTGACGATTGGGAGCCATTAATGCTAGATCTCACTAATTGATTTGGTGTAGAACTAGGACTTATGGACTTGGATTGACATAGCTCATTTGACTTTCCTTTATTAGTTAGAGGATGACTTAATGGGGTTGATCCTTGCCAATTCTCATGTTGTAGTTAGTGATAAGGATAGAGATCCTTGACCGCCAACCTTAGCCAAGACCTTTTTAGTTGTTAGTTTATTTTCATTGCTATTTACTTTTCATGTCTCTTATCCCAAAAACCCCAAAATATCTTCATAGCCAATAATTGAGCACTTCATTGCAATTCCTTGTGAGATGACCCGGAGTCTAAATACTCCGATTAATTCTTATTTGGGGTTTGTACATGTGACAATTCAAATTTTTGATTGGGAGGATTGTTTGTTGGTGTAGAACTATACTTGCAACGAGAATTCATTCATTTAGTGTGAAATTCTATACCGACACGACAATTCTCATTCATCAAGCATCTACAGTCCTTTCTCTATCTCTGAATTAGACTTTTCCAAGGCTCCTCAATTTCAGCCAAAATTTACCTGAAATCATCATAAAACACAAAAACTCAAAGTAGAATCCAAAAATGTAAATTTTGTACTAAAACCTATGAAAATGTAATAAAACGTAAACAAAACATAACAAAAGTAATATGAAAATGGTGCCAAAAAGCATATAAAATATCCGCTCATCAGAACACCAAACTTAAACTGTTGCTTGTCCCCAAGCAACCAAAAACAAAGTGGGATTAAGAAGAAGAGAAGGATACAATAAATCTCAGAGTTCTCAATGAAGCTCAGTTTCAATTAGATGAGCGAGACTAGTGGCTATTCACTTCTGAATAGTTTTGGCATCTCATTTTCCTTTGAAGTTCAAAATAATTGGCATCTTTAAGAACTCAGAATCTAGATGATATTATTGATTCTCCTAGTTTAGTTCTTTTTTATTCATGAACACAGCTTCTTCTGAGTCTTGGTCGTGACCCTAAGTGCTTTGTTTTCCAGTATTACCACGAGATACATAAACGCCACAGACACTTAACTGGGTGAACCCCTTAGGATTGTGATTCAGCTTTGCTAGAATCCTCAACCAGTGGTGTTCAGAGTTCTTAAGCACACTCTTTTGCTTGGATCACAACTTTAACTGCTCAGTCTCAAGCTTTTCACTTGACACCTTCACACCACAAGCATATAGTTAAGGAAGCAGCTCGTTTGAACTGTTTAGGCCAGGATTTTTGTTTTTTTAGGCCCTCCTAACCATTGATTCTCAAAGCCTTGGATCCTTGCTCTTGCCTTTTAGTTTAAAGAGCTATTAGCTTTTTCTTTTTCTTTCTTTTCTTTTTCTGCTTGCTTTTTTTTCGCCTCTTTCTTTCTCTTTTTCTTTCTTTTTCTTTTTGCTACTTTTTCTTGCTTCAAGAATCAATCTTTTTGAAATTTTTAGATTACCAATAATACTTTTCCTTTTTCATCATTCTTTCAAGATCCAACAATCTTAACTCCAACATCAAATAAAAGCAATGCCACCACATCAAGATAATTGAACTATTCTTATGATATAACTCGAAATTCAAGTATCTCCCTTTTCTTTTTCAAATAAAGTTTTTCTTTTAAGTATGGTGAGAGATGCATGGAATAATTCATAGCTTTAAGACATAAATAAAGATGATCATGCACTAGAAACAGACAATAAGATATAACACCTAATGGAAAACCAAAAAAAATAACTTAGGTAAGGTGATTAAGGGAACGGGACCACGTTAGTGACGGCGGCTACTACTCCCTCTAGTGAATCCAATGGAGCGTTTAAGCTCCTCTATGTCTCTTCCTTGCCTCTGTTGTTCTTCCCTCATAACTCTTTGATCTTCTCTTATTTCATGGAGAATGGCGTGGTCTTGATGCTCCACCCTCAGTTGCTCCACATTTGAACTTAGCTCCCCTATTGAGGTGTTAAGTTGATCCTAATTATTTTGGGGAGGAAAGTACATACCTTGAGGCATCTCAGGGATCTCTTGTTGAGGTGGCTCCACATGCTCTTGTTGAGGTGTATGTGTAGGCTCTCTAGTTTGCTCCATCCTTCTTTTAGTGATGGGCTTGTCTTCTTCAATAGAAATATCTCCTTCTATGACAATTCTAGCTGAATTGCATAAGTGACAGATAAGGAAAGGGAAGTGGAGGCAAGTGCCTTTCCCTTCCTCTTCCTTGAGGTTTCACCAGTCTTTGGTGCCATACTTAAGAGTGGTAGAATTAAAAAAGCAAAACTTTTACAACACCAAACTTAAGAGTTTTGCCCATCCTTGAGCAATTATGAACAATTGGGAAGAAGAGAGTAGAAGAAGAAGAAAGAGGTAGAGATAGAGGGAGGGAAGGAAAGGGGTGAATGATAGGTGGGTAGGTGTAGAATCTATGGGGCCCACTGGTCCTGAGAGGTTAGAGAATTCGAATTTCCTGTCCCTTTGTGGGCATTGAATGCCCAACTCTTGCTCCTTAGCTGGCATTCAACACCAGCTTCATGCTCCATCCTGGCGTTCAACGCCAGGCCTCTGCTCCTCTTTGGGCTTTGATTTCCCATTAGGGACTCCTCCTTGGTATTCAATGCCAACAATACTACTCCTCTTTGGGTGTTGAACGCC
The DNA here is from genome assembly GCF_003086295.3 of Arachis hypogaea. NCBI lineage: Eukaryota > Viridiplantae > Streptophyta > Magnoliopsida > Fabales > Fabaceae > Arachis > Arachis hypogaea. The sequence goes on from NC_092051.1 coordinate 106,166,957, forward strand.
CATTAGGAACTCCTTGTGTGGCGTTCAACGCCAGCTTTCTTACCCATTTGGGGCATTGAACGCCCCTCTTGCCTCCTTGGCTGGCTGGTGGATGAAATTGTGATCATCAATGGCGCCAACAACTTGGTACGCACAATTGTAATCTCAACTCTTTGTCACAACTCTGCACAACTAACCAGCAAGTGCACTGGGTCGTCCAAGTAATAAACCTTACGTGAGTAAGGGTCGATCCCACGGAGATTGTCGGCTTGAAGCAAGCTATGGTCATCTTGTAAATCTCAGTCAGGTGGACTCAAATGGTTATGGAGAATTGATAATTAAAATATGAATAAAATATAAAATAAAATAGAGATACTTATGTAATTCATTGGTGAGAATTTCAGATAAGCGTATGAAGATGCTTTGTTCCTCTTAAACTTTTGCTTTCCTATTGTCTTCATCCAATCATTCATACTCCTTTCCATGGCAAGCTTTATGTTGGGTTTCACCGTTGTCAATGGCTACCTCCCGTCCTCTCAGTGAAAATGGTCCAAATGCGCTGTCACCGCACGGCTAATCATCTGTCGGTTCTCGATCATGTTGGAATAGGATCCATTGATCCTTTTGTGTCTGTCACTACGCCCAACACTCGCGAGTTTGAAGCTCGTCACAGTCATCCCTTCCCAGATCCTACTCGGAATACCACAGACAAGGTTTAGACTTTCTGGATCTCAAGAATGGCCGCCAATAGTTCTAGCCTATACCACGAAGGTTCTAATATGAGATTAGAAACCCAAGAGATACACATTCAAACTTGTTTGCATGTAGAACGGAAGTGGTTGTCAGGCACGCATTCATAGGTGAGAATGGTGATGAGTGTCACATAATCATCACATTCATCATGTTCTTGAGTGCGAATGAATATCTTGGAGAAGAAATAGGCTTGAGTTGAACAGAAAAATAATAGTACTTTGCATTAATTCATGAGGAACAGCAGAGCTCCACACCTTAATCTATGGGGTGTAGAAACTCCACCGTTGAAAATACAAAATAACAAAAGGTCCAGGCATGGCCGAATGGCCAGCCTCCCAAAGAGGGTTCAATCATCAAAACATGATTAAAAGATGAAAAAAGGATGATTAAAGGATAAAAATACAATAGCAAAAGGTCCTATTTATAGAGAACTAGTAACCTAGGGTTTATAGAAATGAGTAAATGATGCAGAAATCCACTTCCGGGCCCACTTGGTGTGTGCTTGGACTGAGCATTAAAGTTTTCACGTGTAGAGACTTTTCTTGGAGTTAAATGCTAGCTTTTGTGCCAGTTTGAGCGTTTAACTCCAGCTTTTATGCCCATTCTGGCGTTTTGACACCAGAATTTTAATGCTGACATGGAACGCCAGTTTGGGCCATCAAATCTCGAGCAAAGTATGGACTATTATATATTGCTGGAAAGCCCAGAATGACTACTTTCCAACGCCATTAAAAGCCCGCCAATTGGGCTTCTATAGCTCCAGAAAATCTACTTCAAGTGCAGGGAGGTCAGAATCCAACAGCATCTGCAGTCCTTTTTCAGCCTCTAAATCAGATTTTTGCTCAGGTCCCTCAATTTCAGCTAGAAAATACCTGAAATCACAGAAAAACACACAAACTCGTAGTAAAGTCCAGAAATATGATTTTTATTTAAAAACTAATAAAAATATAATAAAAAGTAACTAAAATATACTAAAAACATACTAAAAATAATGCCAAAAAGCGTATAAATTATCTGCTCATCACAACACCAAACTTAAATTGTTGCTTGTCTCCAAGCAACTAAAAACAAAGTAGGATAAAAAGAAGAGAATATACAATAAATTCCAAAAACATCTATGAAGATCAGTCTTAATTAGATGAGCGGGGCTATTAGCTTTCTGCTACTGAACAGTTTTGGCATCTCACTTTATCCTTTGAAGTTTAGAATGATTGGCATCTATAGGAACTCAGAATTCAGATAGTGTTATTGATTCTCCTAGTTCAATATGTTGATTCTTGAATACAGTTACTTTATGAGTCTTGGTCGTGACCCTAAGCATTTTGTTTTCCAATATTACCACCGGATACATAAATGCCACAGACACATAATTAGGTGAACCTTTTCAGATTGTGACTCAACTTTGCTAGAGTCCACAATTAGAGGTGTCCAGAGCTCTTAAGTAGACTCTTTTTGCTTTGGACCACGACTTTAACCGCTCAGTCTCAAGCCTTTCACTTGACACCTTTACGCCACAAGCACATGGTTAGGGACAGCTTGGTTTAGCCGCTTAGGCCAGGATTTTATTCCTGTGGGCCCTCCTATCCACTGATGCTCAAAGCCTTGGATCCTTTTTATTTTACCCTTGCCTTTTGGTTTAAAGGGCTATTGGCTTTTTCCACTTGCTTTTTCTTTTTCTTTCTTTTTCTTTTCTACTTTTTTTTCGCCATTTTTTTCCGCAAGCTTTTCACTGCTTTTTCTTGCTTCAAGAATCAATTTTATAATTTTTCAGATTATCAAATAATATTTCTCCTTTTTCATCAATCTTTCAAGAGCCAACAATTTTAACATTCATGAACAACAAATTCAAAAATATGCACTGTTCAATCATTCATTCAGAAAACAAAAAGTATTGCCACCACATCAAAATAATTAAACTATTAAAATTCGAAATTCATGTACTTCTTTTTCTTTTGCAATTAAAAACATTTTTCATTTAAGAAAGGTGATGGATTCATAGGACATCCATAGCTTTAAGTCATAGACACTAAGACACTAATGATCATGTAATAAGACACAAACATAAATAAACATAAAGCATAATTTTTGAAAAACAGAAAAATAAGAACAAGAAAATTAAAGAACGGGTCCACCTTAGTGATGGCAGCTTGTTCTTCCTCTTGAAGATCTTATGGAGTGCTTGAGCTCCTCAATGTCTCTTCCTTGCCTTTGTTGCTCCACTCTCATGACTCTTTGGTCTTCTCTAATTTCATGGAGGAGGATGGAATGCTCTTGGTGCTCCACCCTTAGTTGTTCCATATTGGAACTTAATTCTCCTAGGGAGGGGTTGATTTGCTCCCAACAGTTTTGTGGAGAAAAATGCATCCCTTGAGGCATCTCAGGGATTTCATGATGAGGAATTTCCTCATGCTCTTGTCCATGAGTGGGATCTCTTGTTTGCTCCATCTTTTTCTTAGTGATGGGCTTGTCCTCATCAATGAGGATGTCTTCCTCTATGTCAATTCCAGCTGAATTGCAGAGGTGACAAATGAGATGAGGGAAGGCTAACCTTACCAAAGTAGAGGACTTTTCTGCCACCTTGTAGAGTTCTAGGGATATAACCTCATGAGCTTCTACTTCCTCTCTAATCATGATGCTATGGATCATGATAGCCCGGTCTATAGTAACTTCAGACCGGTTACTAGTGGGAATGATTGAGCGTTGGATGAACTCCAACCATCCCCTAGCCACAGGCTTGAGGTCATGCCTTCTTAGTTGAACCGGCTTCCCTCTTGAATGTCTCTTCCATTGAGTGCCCTCTTCACAAATATCTATGAGGACTTGGTCCAACCTTTGATCAAAGTTGACCCTTCTAGTGTAGGGGCGTGCATCTCCTTGCATTATGGGCAAGTTGAATGCCAACCTTACATTTTCTGGACTGAAATCTAAGTATTTCTCCTGAACTATTGTGAGCTAATTCCTTGGGTCCGGGTTCACACATTGATCATGGTTCTTGGTAATCTATGCATTGGCATAGAACTCTTGAACCATTAAGATCCCGACTTGTTGAATGGGGTTGGTGAGAATTTCCCAACCTCTTCTTCGAATCTCATGTCGGATCTCCGGATATTCGCCCTTTTTAAGCTTGAAAAGGACCTCCGGGATCACCTTCTTCTTGGCCACAACTTCATAGAAGTGGTCTTGATGCATCTTTGAGATGAATCTCTCCATCTCTCATGACTCGGAGGTGGAAGCTTTTGCCTTCTCTTTCCTCTTTCTAGAGGTTTCTCCATCCTTTAGTGCCATAAATGGTTATGAAAAAACAAAAAGCAATGATTTTACCATACCAAATTTAGAAGGTTTGCTCGTCCTCGAGCAAAAGAAGAAAGAAGAGAGTAGAAGAAGAAGAAATAGAGGAGATAGAGGGGGGTTTAGTGGTTCGGCCAAGAGGGAGAAGGAATGTTTATGTTGTGTGAAAATGAAGGAGTGAAGATAGGTTTATATAGGAGTAGAGAGAGGGGTAGGGTTCGGCCATGTATGGGTGGGTTTGGGAGGGAAAGTGGTTTGAATTTGAATGGTGAGGTGGATGGGGTTTTATAATGGATGGATGTGGATTGGTGAAGAGATTATGCAGAAGAGGGTAGGATTTGGTAGGTGAGGGGTTTTTGGGGAAGAAGTATTGAGGTGATTGGTGAAGGGTATTTGGAAAAGGTGTGAAGAAGAGAGAGAGATGAGGTAGGTGGGGATCCTGTGGGGTCCACAGATCCTGAGGTGTCAAGGATTTCTCATTCCTGCACCATGTTGGCGTGTAAACGCCCCCTTGATTGCCAATCCTGGCGTTAAATGCCAGGTTGCTGCCCATTTCTGGCGTTTAACGCCAGCTTTTCTCCCCTTTCTGGCATTTAAACGCCAGCTCTGTGCCCATTTTTGGTGTTAAACGCCAGTTCTGTGCCCCTTTCTGGCGTTAAATGCCCAGAATAGTGCCAGACTGGGCATTTAATGCCCATTCTGCTACCTTTACTGGCGTTTAAACGCCAGTAAGCTTCTCCTCCAGAGTGTGCTATTTTAATACTATTTTTCATTCTGTTTTTGCTTTTTCAGTTTTTTTGTGACTTCACATGATCATCAACCTACAGAAAACATAAAATAACAATAGAAAATAAATAGATATAATAAAATTGGGTTGCCTCCCAACAAGCGCTTCTTTAATGTCAATAGCTTGACACTGGGCTCTCATGGAGCCTCACAGATACTCAGAGCATGGTGATGGCCTCCCAACACCAAACTTAGAGTTTGAATATGGGAGATCTATTTGACTCTGCATTGAGAGAAGCTTTTCATGCTTCCTCTCCATAGTTACAGAGGGAGATCCTTGAGCTTTAAACACAAGGGAGTCCTTATTCACTTGAAGGACCAATTCTCCTCTGTCAACATTAATCACAGCTTTTGCTGTGGCTAGGAAGGGTTTGCCAAGGATGATGGATTCATCCATACACTTTCCAGTGTCTAGGATTATGAAATCAGCAGGGATGTAGTGGCCTTCAACCTTTACCAAGACATCCTCTACAAGTCCATAAGCCTGTTTCCGTGAATTGTCTGCCATCTCTAGTGAGATTCTTGCAGCTTATACCTCAAGAATCCCCAGCTTCTCCATTACAGAGAGTGGCATGAGGTTTATACTTGACCCCAGGTCACACAGAGCCTTCTCAAAGGTCATGGTGCCTATGGTACAAGGTATTGAGAACTTTCTAGGATCCTGTCTCTTCTGAGGTAATATCTGCCTAGTCAAGTCATCCAGTTCTTTAGTGAGCAAGGGGGTTCATCCTCCCAAGTCTCGTCACCAAATAACTTGGCATTAAGCTTCATGATTACTCCAAGGTACTTGGCAACTTACTCTTCAGTAACATCTTCATCCTCTTCAGAGGAGGAATACTCATCAGAGCTCATGAACGGCAGAAGTAAATTCAATGGAATCTCTAGGGTCTCTGTATGAGCCTCAGATTCCCATGGTTCCTCATTAGGGAATTCCTTGGAGGCCAGTGGACATCCATTGAGGTCTTTCTCAGTGGAAATCACTGCCTCTTCTTCCTTTCCAGGTTCGGCCGTGTGGGTTATGTTGATGGCCTTGCACTCTCTTTTTGGGTTCTCTTCTGTATTGCTTGGGAGAGTACTAGGAGGGAGTTCAGTAATTTTCTTACTCAGCTGACCCACTTGTGCCTCCAAATTTCTAATGGAGGACCTTGTTTCAGTCATGAAACTTTGAGTAGTTTTAATTAGATCAGAGACTATGGTTGCTAAGTTAGAGAGACTCTGCTCAGCATTCTCTGTCTGTTGCTGAGAAGATGATGAAAAAGGTTTGCTATTGCTAAACATATTTCTTCCACCATTACTGTTGTTGAAGCCTTGTTGAGGCCTCTGTTGGTCTTTCCATGAGAGATTTGGATGATTTCTCTATGAAAGATTATAGGTGTTTCTATAGGGTTCTCCCATGTAATTCACCTCTTCCATTGCTGGGTTCTCAGGATCATAAGCTTCTTCTTCAGATGAAGCTTCTTTGGTACTGCCTGTTGCTACTTGCATTCTAAACAGACTCTGAGAAATCATATTGACTTTCTGAGTCAATATTTTATTCTGAGCCAATATGGCATTCAGAGTATCAATCTCAAGAACTCCTTTCTTCTTATTTGTTCCATTATTCACGGGATTCCTTTCAGAAGTGTACATGAATTGGTTATTTGCAACCATTTCAATGAGTTCCTGAGCTTCTGCAGGCGTCTTCTTTAGATGAAGAGATCCTCCAGCAGAGCTGTCCAATGACATCTTGGACAGTTCAGACAGACCATTATAGAAGATACCTATGATGCTCCATTCTGAAAGCATGTCAGAAGGACACTTTCTGATCAATTGTTTGTATCTTTTCCAAGCTTCATAGAGGGATTCACCTTCCTTCTGTCTGAAGGTCTGGACTTCCACTCTAAGCTTACTCAATTTTTGAGGTGAAAAGAATTTGGCCAGAAAAGCACTGACCAGCTTTTCCCAAGAGTTTAGGCTTTTCTTAGGTTGTGAATCCAACCATATTCTAGCTCTGTCTCTTACAGCAAAGGAAAAAAGCATAAGCCTGTAGACCTCAGGATCAACCCCATTGGTCTTGACAGTGTAACAGATTTGCAAGAATTCAGCCAAGAACTGATGAGAGTCTTCCAATGGAAGTCCATGAAACTTGCAATTCTGTTGCATCAGAGAAACTAATTAAGGCTTAAGCTCAAAGTTGTTTGCTCCAATGGCAGGGATAGAGATGCTTCTCCCATAGAAGTCGGGAGTAGGTGCAGTAAAGTCACCAAGCACCTTCCATGCATTGTTGGCATTGTTGTTATTTTCGGCTGTCATGTCTTCTTCTTGTTTGAAAATTTTTGTTAGGTCCTCTATATAGAGTTGTGCTTTAGCTTCTCTTAGCTTTCTCTTTAAGGTCCTTTCAGGTTCAGGATCAGCTTCAACAAGAATGCCTTTGTCCTTGCTCCTGCTCATATGAAAGAGAGGAGAAGAAAGTATGGAATCCTCTATGTCACAGTCTAGAGATTCCTTGAGGTGTCAGATGAAAAGAAGAATAGAAGGAGAAGGTAGAGATGAGAATTCGAACTTATAGAGAGAGAGAGTCTGAATTGCTGATAGTGGAGGAGTGTTAGTCCTTAAATAGAAGGATGTGAAAAGAGGGGAAGAATTTTTGAAATTAAATTTAAAAAGATTTTGAAATAATTAAAAGAAATTTTGAAAAAATTGATTGATGATTTTCGTAAATTAAAATTGAGAAAGTAGTTAAGTAATTTTGAAAAAGATTTTGAAATCAGAAATAAAAAAAGATATGATTGAAAATTGTTTTGAAAAAGATGTGATTGAGAAGATATGATTGAGAAGATATGATTGAAAATCAATTAAAAATAAATTTTTAAAATTAAAGTTGATTACTTGACTAACAAGAAATTAAAAGACATGATTCTAGAATTTAAAATTTGATCCTTTCTTAATAGGCAAGTAACAACTTGAAAATTTTGAATTAAATCATTAATTATAGCAAGGATTTTCGAAAATAGTAAAAAAAATGGAAAGGATTTGATTTTGAAAAGATATGATTGAAAAGATATGATTTGAAAAAGATTTGATTTTGAAAAATTATGAAAATTTGAAAAAGATTTGAATTAAAAACAAAATCTTCCCTCTTGTGCCATCCTGGCATTAAACGCCCAGAATGGTATCCATTCTGGCGTTTAACGCCCAAAATTCTACCCTTTTGAGCGTTTAATGCCCAGCCAGGGTTTTCTTCCTCACTGGGCATTTTGAACGCCCAGCTTTTTCTGTGTAATTCCTCTACTGAATGTTCTGAATCTTCAATTCTCTGTATTATTGACTTGAAAAGACATAGTTTTGAAAATTTTTGAACTTTTAGAGAATAATAACAAAATGAAACTAAATCATGAAGAACTAAGATCAAATAAACAATGCATGCAACACACCAAACTTAGAAATTTTCATATTAGAGACACTAACAAATTTAAAATACATATGAGAAACAACAAAACACACAAAACAAGAGAATTTAAATATCAGAGCAAGGAATTCATCAAGAACAACTTGAAGATTAATGAAGAACATAATGCATATATTCGAAAATTGCAAGAAATTAAATAAAACATGCAGGATACCAAACTTAAAAATTAACACTAGACTCAAACAAGAAACATAAATTATTTTTGGTTTTTATGATTTTATAAATTTTTTTGTAATTTTTCAAAAATTATTTGGAAAAGAAAATAAATATTTCAAAATTCTTAATAAGAATTCCAGTAATCATGCAATGTTAGTCTAAAGCTTCAGTCTAAAAAGATTAGACATGGCTAGCCAAGCTTCAGCAGGACATTACATACAACAGCAAAATTGATGAGAATCAATCAGCTTTTGTGATGATAAAAACATCATCTGAAACTCTAGAATTCATTCTTAAAAATTCTGAAGAATAAAAATAAAATAAAGTTACCTAATCTAAGCAACAAGATGAACCGTCAGTTGTCCAAACTCGAACAATCCCCGGCAACAGCGCCATAAACTTGGTGCACGAAATTGTGATCATCAATGGTGCCAACAACTTGGTACGCACAATTGTAATCTCAACTCTTTGTCACAACTCCACACAACTAACCAGCAAGTGCACTGAGTCGTCCAAGTAATAAACCTTACGTGAGTAAGGGTCGATCCCACGGAGATTGTCATCTTGAAGCAAGCTATGGTCATCTTGTAAATCTCAGTCAGGCGGACTCAAATGGTTAGGGAGTATTGATAATTAAAATATGAATAAAATATAAAATAAGATAGAGATACTTATGTAATTCATTGGTGAGAATTTCAGATAAGCGTATGAAGATGCTTTGTTCCTCCTGAACTTCTACTTTCCTATTGTCTTCATCCAATCATTCATACTCCTTTCCATGGCAAGCTTTATGTTGGGTTTCACCGTTGTCAATGGCTACCTCCCGTCTTCTCAATGAAAATGGTCCAAATGCGCTGTCACCGCACGGCTAATCATCTATCGGTTCTCGATCATGTTGGAATAGGATCCATTGATCCTTTTGCGTCTGTCACTACGCCCAACACTCGCGAGTTTAAAGCTCGTCACAGTCATCCCTTCCCAGATCCTACTCGGAATACCACAGATAAGGTTTAGACTTTTCGGATATCAGGAATGGCCGCCAATAGTTCTAGCCTATACCACGAAGGTTCTAATCTGAGATTAGAAACCCAAGAGATACACATTCAAGCTTGTTTGCATGTAGAACGGAAGTGGTTGTCAGGAACGTGTTCATAGGTGAGAATGGTGATGAGTGTCACATAATCATCACATTCATCATGTTCTTGAGTGTGAATGAATATCTTGGAGAAGAAATAGGCTTGAGTTGAATAGAAAAATAATAGTACTTTGCATTAATTCATGAGGAACAGCAGAGCTCCACACCTTAATCTATGGGGTGTAGAAACTCCACTATTAAAAATACATAAGAACAAAAGGTCCAGGCATGGCCGAATGGCCAACCTCCCAAAGAGGGTTCAATCATCAAAACATGATTAAAAGATGAAAAAAGGATGATTAAAGGATAAAAATACAATTGCAAAAGGTCCTATTTATAGAGAACTAGAAACCTAGGGTTTACAGAAATGAGTAAATGATGAAGAAATCCACTTCCAGGCTCACTTAGTGTGTGCTTGGACTGAGCATTGAAGCTTTCACGTGTAGAGACTTTTCTTGGAGTTAAACACCAGCTTTTTTCCAGTTTGGGCGTTTAACTCCAGCTTTTATGCCAGTTTTGGCGTTTTGACGCTAGAATTTTTATGCTAACTTGGAACGCCGGTTTGGGCCATAAAATCTCGAGCAAAGTATGGACTATTATATATTGCTGGAAAGCCCAGAATGTCTTCTTTCCAACGCCATTAAGAGCGCACCAATTGGATTTCTGTAGCTCCAGAAAATCCACTTTGAGTGCAGGGAGGTCAGAATCCAACAACATCTGCAGTCCTTTTTCAGCCTCTGAATCAGATTTTTGCTCAGGTCCCTCAATTTCAGCCAGAAAATACCTGAAATCACAGAAAAACACACAAACTCATAGTAAAGTCCAAAAATGTGATTTTTATTTAAAAACTAATAAAAATATAATAAAAAGTAACTAAAATATACTAAAAACATACTAAAAATAATACCAAAAAGCGTATAAATTATCCGCTCATCACTAGCGTTCAACGCCAGCAAGGGACTTACTCCAGAGTGTTCTATTCTTCATCTTTTGATTCCTTTGTCTCTGTTCCAAGTACTGCACATGATCACAAATATTAGAAAAAACAAGGAAAAACTCTAAAAATAAACTAAAATAAACTCAAATGAAAGTAAACAGAAGAAATAAGAATAGAAGTACTCTACTCATGGTTGGATTGCCTCCCACAAGTGCTTCTTTACCGTCACTAGCTTGACACTTGATTGTTGACTTTCTTCCTCTTCTTCTAGTTGGTTAACAAAAATGACTCCATGGGAGAAGAGGAGGAGATTAGTACCCTCAGATTTGAATTCCTCCTAACAAGCTTTCTTTTAGTTTGATGAACTTGATTCTCCTTGCTTGTTAGGGTAGGGGTTGTATTGTTTCTCCATCCCCTATGCATCTTTCTCTTGGGACCTTCCTCCTTGGTGGGTGGTGACTGCCCAACACCAAACTTAAGTTTGATGTCTGGGGAAACTGTATGAGTTTTCACCAAGGGAGAAGGCTTCAGTATTGTACTCTGCATGGAAGTACCTCCTTTGTCAGGGGGTAGTGGAGGTTTCAGAACCTTGATAATCATTTAATCCTTCTGTAACCTCAGCACCGATTCACCTCTCTCAGCATCAGAGAGGTTTCTTCCAATAGAGAGAGACCATTGCTCCAAAACCTCAGCAAAAGGAATTTTGATTTGTCTCTTTTTAGAGCTTTCCAAGGATTGTGAGCAGTGCTCATCCTTGGTCTCCTTTTGGGAAATCTGAGGGTGTGGTACTTCAGGCTTTCTTCTTATAAGAGGGGCATACAACAATGTGCTTCCAGCCTCTTCTTGAGCCTCTTCTTCATTTAGTTCCTCAACAGTGTGTACCACCTTAGGCTCGGCCTCCTTGGTAATAATGAGGGCTTAACACTCTTCTCTTGGATTCACCTCGGTGTCTCTGAATGGCTGTATTGCACTCCTTAGTAAGAACTACTGTCTCTACTTCCCTCCAATCCCTCTTGATGAGTTTGAAAAACTCTAAATTAATATTTGTGATGACTAAACATTATTAAATATAAAATATTAATTTTATTTTCATTTAACATATGTTAATTAATAATTTTGATACAGGTTTCTAAATTAGGCCGAAATAAAAAGAAATATTGCTAGCCCAATGATTAAAATATTCAGCATTAATATGAGTTAGTTTCTTGTGGCTGAATAATTTTCTTGGGCCAGAATGATTTTGGTTGCTTCAAAGCCCAATTGTGTTATATGCTTAAGATCCAATGCTTGATCTAAAATCTATCAGGAAAGCAAATGTTATTATTGGGCCAGATTAAATGTTGTTGCAACCAAGCCCAATTTTATATTTGATGAAAGTTCCTCATGCATGATCCGAATCCAAAGAAGAAAGAAAGCAAAATTGCTTTCAACGGATCCAAGAATTCAAACATGTGATGGATTCCAAAATTCATTCAATTGCCATTTATTGCATGGGAACTATGAGAGAGAATATGAGTGACTTTGATTTGATGGGTATCATTAAGCTACACATTACTCAGTAAAGGGAAGTGGACATTTATTTTTTGCTTTATCAAATTACATTAGTTAATGTTCAATTTCTCTTTCTTCTCTCTCAACTCTCTTTCTCCTCTTCGGTCATTAACCAGGAAACCATGAAAGTAAAATGGAGCTACCGAGGTGGAGGAAGAACACTCTATGAGACCATCACAATGATGGCAAGAAAATATAACAAAATAAAAGTGTGCTGTGGCTGAGATTTTCACCAAATATAGTTAGATTTGGTGAGGTAGTCTCGAGCTCTTCATGCTCAAAAAGTGATGACCAAGGAAGGACTAGAGGTAATTGCATGTTGGGTTTTGCATGGTTATCTCTTCTCTCTCTCTATGTGGCCAAACCGGTTCTGTTTCTTGGAGAAGAAGAAGTTGGCTTGGGTTTTGGCTTCAAGTGTGGAGGCTTCTCTCTTCTATAAAAAGGGAGAACAGCCACTGTTTGGAGCAAGGAGTTAGAAGTAAGCAGTGAGAGTGCAAGGCACAGGATTCTCAGAGCTACCTAAGCTTACAGATTTTCTTCTCCTTCAATGTATTCTGTTTAGTATTTTTCTGTTTAATTTTGTCATGTCTTGGGTCTCATAGAAAAAGGCAAACAGTGAGGTTTATATGAAAAAGCCATAGAGCGAAAAAAGGCAGAGAGTGCAAAATTAAAAGAAAAAGCCATAGATGTCTTAGAGTTCCTTTGTTCATCTATGTTGTGTTTCATGATTCTGTGGAAATCCCCTTGTAAGTTGGGTTAGCACTTTATAGTTTGTAATCAAATTGATTATGGTGAAATTCCATCATGGTTGTGATAGAGACTGGATGTAGGCTGCATGGCACTTAGCAGCTGAACCAGGATATATGTGGGTGTAATCTTCTCTCTCTACTTCACCATTTCTGTTTTTACTGCACAAGAGCTAAAACCAAAAATAGCTCGTGCTAAGTGACGAGACAAAAATAAAAAGTCTCGTGGCTAGGGACGAGATAAAAACAGAAAAATCTCCTCAAAGCTCAGCAAGTGTTACCAAGACAAAAAAAAAGGGGGCTAAGATTCAACCCCTCCCCCTTCTCTTAGCCACTAAAACCATCAATTGGTATCAGAGCTTGGTCTCAAAGAGATCAAGCTTTGCAGGTTGGAGTAAAGATCCTCATGGCAGAAAACAGTGGCTCAAATGTGGTGTCCTACAATCTGACCGAAGGACAATCAAGCAACAGACCTCCTCTTTTCAATGGGAAAAATTATACCTATTAGAAGGAGAGGATGAAGATATTTGTACAAGCAGTGGATTACAAACTTTGGAAGATCATCCTGGAAGGGCCTCAATATCCAACTGTTACAAGTGCCGAAGGAGTTGTTTCTCTTAAACCTGAAGCAAGTTGGACGGATGAAGATAGAAAAAAGGTGGAGCTCAACGCTAAGGCCATCAATCTGCTCAATTGTGCTATCAGCTTTGAGGAGTACCGACGGGTATCACGTTGCACAACAACAAAGAAAATCTGGGATAAACTCCTAGTTACTCACGAAGGAACAACCATTGTGAAAAAGACCAGGATTGATATGTTAAACAGAGAGTATGAAATATTTGCAATGAAGGAAGGAGAATCCATTGATGAGATGTTTGAACGCTTCAACACCATCATTGTTGGCTTGGATGCTATGGGAATCAAGTATCCTGAATCTGTGCTAGTGAGAAGAGTGTTGATATGTCTCACAAAAGAGTGGGAAACAAAAGCTTTAATTATCTCTGAGAGTAGTGGTCTTGACTCTATGACTTATGATGATTTGAGAGGAAATTTACTTGCTTTTGAAAACACCTACTTAAAAAAAGATTCAAAAAAGAAAAGAATAGCTTTTTCTTCTGTCACTAATCCTCTGGATGATGAATCCAGTGATAACTCATCTGAAAATGAATTTGTGTTGTTTGCAAAAAAATTCAGGAAAATGGTGAAGCTCAAAGGCAAAGGCGGCAGCTCTAGGAAAATGAAGAAAGACCTTAGCAAAGTAACTTGTTACAACTGCAAGGAAATGGGACATTTCAAATCTGATTGTCCCAAGTTGAAGAAGGAAGAGAAGACAAAAAGAGGAAAGAAGAAGGGACTGATGGCTTCATGGAAAGATTTGGAAAATGACTCGGATGATGATGATGAGGAATCCGAGACCAAGTCATAACCTTGTCTCATGGCAGATCACATAGATCAGGTAGTCTTTCATAATCCTAACACTGAAGATCTTTATCTTATGATAGACCACCTTTCTGAAAAAATAAGATGCTTTCTGCTGGAAAATCAAGAACTTGAACAACAAATCACCATTCTTAAAGCTGAAAACAGTTTTCTTAAAGAAAAAGTAAGGGAGGCTGAAACTGCTTGTGATCTTGTTGAAGAAAATAAGCATTTAAAAGCCCAAATTAAGAGCTGTGAAAGTGATCATTCCGTTCTTGCATATATAGATTGTTTTAAAAGAAATGAAGAGTTGCTTAAAGAGATTAAAAGGCTTAAGGAAGACTTAGCCAAATTCACCCAAAGTTCTGAAAATTTGAATCAAATCTTGGCTAGTCAAAAACCTCTTTATGACAAGGCTGGGTTGGGATTTTATAAATCTGAAAAATCTCATTTTGAAAACATTGCTTCATCTTCAAATGATACAAGGTATCAAGACCCCACCTACTTTAACAAAACAGCAACTCCAAGATTTTGTAGGCTATGCAATCGAAATGGACACTTTCCTATTCAATGTTTCTTTGGTGAAAGAATGATTGGTGATAAAGTTTGTAAAGTTGTTTTTTATTACAATGGCTTAGGACATAGGAGATGGTTTAACGTGAAAGGATCCAAGAAAATTTGGATACCTAAGGTCACTTGAGCTTGCTTTGTAGGTGTGCCTAGCATCCAAACGAAAAGAAAATATGTGGTATATGGACAGCGGATGCTCTAGGCATATGACCGGAAAGACAACCTTCTTCATAAAGCTTGATGAATATGATGGAGGAATTGTCACGTTTGGCGATGATGCAAAAGGAAAAATAGTGGCTGTTGGAAAAGTTGGTAAAAACTTTTCTTCTTGTATAAATGATGTTCTTCTTGTGAATGGTTTGAAACATAATTTACTTAGTGTTAGTCAATTGTGTGATTTAGGTTTTGAAGTTATTTTTAAGAAGTTTGTTTGTTTGGTTGTTTGTGAGAAAACTGGAGAAATTTTATTTGAAGCCAAAAGATGCAACAATGTGTATGGATTAACTCTTGAGGATTTAAAGAAACAAAATGTAACATGCTTTACATCTCTTGAATCTGAAAAACGGCTTTGGCATAGAAAGTTGGGTCATGCTAGCATGTACCAAATTTCTAAGCTAGACAAAAAGAATTTGGTTAGAGGAATTCCAAATATCAAGTTTGATAAGGATCTTACTTGTGATGCTTGCCAAGTGGGCAAACAAGTAAAATCATCTTTTAAAACAAAAGATGGAATCTCAATTAAAAGGCCATTGGAGATGTTACATATTGATCTTTTTGGTCCTACTAGAACTCAAAGTTTAGGAGGTAAACACTATGGTCTTGTGGTGGTAGATGATTACTCTAGATTTGGTTGGGTACTTTTCCTTTCTCAAAAGAATGATGCCTTTCATGCCTTTTCCACCCTTTGCAAGAAAATTCAAAATGAAAAGGATTTGAAAATTGCCTATTTGAGAAGTGATCACGGAAGAGAATTTGAAAATCAAGAGTTTGAAAAATTCTGTGATGAATTAGGAATTTCTCATAATTTTTCATGCCCTAGAACCCCCCAACAAAATGGGGTGGTTGAAATAAGGAATAGAAGCCTTCAAGAGATGACTAGGGCTATGCTATGTGAGAATGAGATTCCTAAATTTTTATAGGCTGAAGCTGTGAACACAGCATGTTATATTTTGAATAGAACAATCATTATAAAAGGATTAAAGAAAACCCCTTATGAGCTATGGAAAGGAACCCCTCCAAATCTTAAGTACTTTCATGTTTTTGGATGCAAATGCTTTGTACTTAACAATAAGGAAAACCTTGGAAAGTTTGATCCAAAATCTTATGAAGGAATGTTTGTTGGATATTCCACCACAAGCAAGGCCTATAGAGTTTATCTCAAAGAGTATAGAACTATAGAGGAATCCATACATATTACTTTTTGTGATTCTAACTTAATTCCCAGTACTGTGATAGATAATGATTCAGATGGTGAAGAAGCTGGAACAAGCAAAGAAAATCTCAAATATGTGCAAAATGTAGAATCTGTCAGCCCGGTTTTGTCTTGTCAGATTGGAGGAGACATTTCCATTTTGTCTCCTGAGCTGGCACGAGAAACTGAAACAGTGAGACCACCAGAAGTTCATCAAAGCTCAACACCTGTCCGAAAGCCTAGAGAATGGAAGTCTATGAGGGGTTATCCTCATGACTTCATCATTAGTGACCCCTCTCAAGGTGTAACAACAAGATCCTCCACCAAAAGGCAAACCGAACCTAGCAACTTTGCTCTCTTGTCACAAATGGAGCCCAACAATGTCAAACAAGCTCTTGAAGATCCATCTTGGATCAAGGCCATGCAAGAGGAGCTTGCTCAATTTGACAAGAATGAGGTTTGGACACTAGTACCTCATTCGGATGGTAAGAAGGTAACAGGTACTAAGTGGGTTTTTAAAAATAAACTTGGTGAGGATGGAAAAGTTGTTCGTAACAAGGCTAGATTAGTGGCCCAAGGTTACGATCAAGAAGAGGGTATAGATTTTGATGAGTCTTTTGCTCCGGTAGCTAGAATGGAAGCAATTAGATTGCTTCTTGCCTATGCTGCCCATAAGGGTTTCAAAATGTTTCAAATGGATGTTAAATGTGCTTTCCTTAATGGCTTTATTGATAGAGAAGTGTATGTGGCTCAACCCCCCGGTTTTGAGGATAATGAGTTTCCAAATCATGTTTTCAAACTAACTAAGGCTCTTTATGGTCTTAGACAAGCTCCAAGAGCTTGGTATGAAAGGCTTAGTGCCTTCTTGTTAGAAAATCAATTTCAAAGGGGTACCACCGACACTACTTTATTTATTAAAGCATCTCATGATGATATACTCCTTGTTCAAGTTTATGTTGATGACATTGTATTTGGATCGGCCAATGTATCCTTGTGTGAAGAGTTTGGAAAACTTATGACTAGTGAGTTTAAAATGAGTTTAATGGGAGAGCTAACCTTCTTTCTTGGCCTCCAAATTAAACAAACTCCTAGTGGTACTTTTATTCACCAAGGAAAGTATGCAAAAGAGCTTATCAAAAAGTTTGGCCTAGAAAATTCCAAGTCAATGGGTACACCAATGCACCCTAACACAAAACTTGATAAGGATGATGATGGCCAAGATGTGGATGAAACAAGGTATAGAGAAATGATAGGTTCACTCATGTACCTTACCTCCTCTAGACCGGATATTGTCCAAAGTGTGGGTGTATGTTCAAGGTTTCAATCTCACCCAAAAGAATCCCATCTTACGGCTGTTAAACGCATCATTAGATACATTAAAGGAACTTGTGATTATGGGTTATGGTATCCTAAATCTGATGATTTTTGTGCAGTAGGGTTTTGTGATGCAGATTATGCGGGAGATAGAGTGGATAGACGAAGCACATCCGGCATGTGTTGCTTCCTTGGAAGCTCACTCAACATGTGGTCAAGCAAGAAACAAGCCACAGTCGCTTTATCCACATTTGAAGCAGAATACATATCCGCATCTGCATGTTGCTCTCAATTAATTTGGTTAAAAACACAATTGGAAGATTACAAATTAAAGATCAATAGTATACCCTTATTTTGTGACAATATGAGTGCTATAAATATTTCAAAAAAACCCTGTTATGCACTCAAGAACCAAGCACATTGAGATAAAATATCATTTTATTAGGGAGCATGTGCAAAAGGGTACTATTGATATTCAATTTGTAAAATCTGAAGACCAAATTGCTGATATTTTTACAAAACCCCTCTGTGAAGACAGATTCTGCACCTTAAGAAAAAGTTTGGGAATGTTAGATTTAAGTTCTATTGATAACTTGTGAATATTTGACTCTGTTCAGTTTTGTCTCGTAGGTTTGGACGAGATAAAAATAAGGGCATGATGGAAGAGCTATAATTAAGGGGGAGTAAACTCCGAATTCAATTTTCATGGGCCCCACCAAAAATTTCTTGACCCCACCATGACAATTTTGTTAGTTCCTTTTTTGCTTGAAAAATAAATTCACAAAATCTCTTGGTTGTCTTATCAAATCTAGTTGGAAGAAGAAGAAGCATGTTGTCAAATCAAATCTTTCCTTCCAACTAATCCCTGGATTCAAGGAAACTCCCTTTTTCAGTTTTTTGAAAACTCCTTTGGTTAATAACCGCTCCATAATGGTCATTAACTATCATCTCTTTTCCATCAATATTTAATGCCCTCTAACCTCCCTCCACTCACCACACCTTCGGGGATCACTTCATCTTCCACCCCCATTCTTTTCGCTCACCATGAAAAAGAAAACGGCACTTAGAAGAAGTAGCCGAACCTCCATTCCTAAAAATCTACCTTTTTCATCACCTCAAACTCACACCCATATCCATCTTCATTCAACATCCTCTTCTACTCATACACCCCCTCCAAAAAGACCGAAACTATGCGCCGGAAAGTTGTTGCTCAGAAAACTTCAGGGAGAGGAAAGACTGGAAAGAACAAGCAACCGAGTGTTGAAGAAGATGAAGAGGAATCATACACTTCACCCCCTCCATCACCACCCAAGAAATCTACCCCACATGCAAAAAGCTCTCAGAAGAAGAAAAGATGTGTGTTACATGATACTAAAGAACCCACAAATTTGGAATCACTAGAATTCAAGAACAAGTTTCACAAAGCTCACTCACACTTTGATCCCTCTCGATTCTACTCCTGTGCCTTTTACGAATTCCACAAAGAGGTTCTGCTGAAACGTCATCTCTGCCCCTCATACTTGGTAAATCTTGAAAATCTGGCCACCAAAGGAATCAACTTTTCTTCTCTGTTTGATGCTCTGAAGTGGACTCCACTGATTCACATTTAGAAACTTGTTTACCCGGGGCTGGTCCGGGAATTCTATGCAAACATGCGTTTGATAGATGGCTTAATTCACTCTTATGTCAAGCGTATTTACATGACTCTCAATGCTCAAACCATAAGCGCTGCTCTTGGGTACGAGGATGAAGGACCAAAAGTTTACATGATTAATAAATGGGATGATCAAGTTGGGGTCGCACAGCAAACTGTCTTGCAACACATCTGTGCAAATCTTTCTGGATTAGATGGATTAATTCCAACCCATAGAGCACTCGGTCCTGAGAACTCTCTATTGCACCGTATCATCACTCACATCCTCACTCCACAAAGTGGTTCTCACCATAGAGTAACAGTTTCTGACTCCATTATTCTCTTTGCTCTTATTACTTCTTCTCCAATTTCATTTGCTTATATTATGATACGTCATATGTGGGAAGCAGTTAAGAGTACTAAAAAGGCTAATCTTCCTTATGGAATGTTTCTCACATGTTTCTTTGAGTACTTTAAAGTTGACTTATCTAATGAAAGTGTTGAGAACAAGGTTTCGATGATTAAAGGAGGAGGAGTTTCGGGTAAGAAAAGCAAGCGCTCCATTCCCTCCGAACCGTCACTCAGCGATCTTGAGAGTCGCCCCCCTGAATCCTCAAATGTGACTGCATCAATCAGGGAGGTTCTCAACGAATTTCACAACATATCAAAGTTGATGTTTAAATCCCACAAGGCTGCCCGGAAATTGGCATATGAAAATGAGAAGGCCTGGAAGAAATGTCACGAAAGGGTTAGCTTCATGATTCAAAGTTTTGAGGATGAGATGGGGACAGGGGATAACGAAGATGATTCCGGTTCAGAGTTCAATCTTTCTGATGATTGATGACTGTTTCTTTACTTTTATTTGATATTGCCTCCATTAGGCTCAATCCTTTTTTTGTAGAGGCATGACTTGATACTCACTGCTCTATGACACTTTGATACACTCTTGTTACTTTGTTATGGATATTTTATTATGCTATCAATACCTTCTTTGCAGGTGCCCCTTGATGACAAAAGGGGGAGGAAAAATTGGTGTGGTTCCAAAATTGAAACTGGAACAGGGGAAATTGAAACCGAAACAGGGGATGAAATTTTCAGTTGAAAATTCATTATCACTCTTGTCAAATAGATGCATGATTAATATTGCATTTGTTTCACTGAGTTTACTGCTGCTGAAAATGCATTTGGCATTTGGTTATGATATATGTTTGGCAATGCATTTGATTGTATGAATGTCTGGTTGTTGATGAATATGCATGTCTTTTTGAAGATTCTGAATTATCTTGGTAAAATATGATTACTGTGCTTATAATACATTTTATTTACCTTGATAAATTGATTTATGTTGGATTTATTTTTGGCAGTTCCTTTAGTTCTTAATGTTGAAAATTGCTGTGTTTTGAAAAATTAAAATACTTTTCCCACCAAGTTTGCTCTGATTTATTAGAAAATATTTTTGAACAGCAAGTCTTCTGCCAAAAACAGATTTTGTTTGATTATGGTGTGTTTGAGCAGATAATCAATTTATTGATAACAAATGAGTTTTGTGTATCATACAAATCTGCTCATAAATCAAGCATTCAACATTTCAAAATAAATATGTTGAATAAATATTGTTACTTGAAGCTTGATTAAATTGCTACAGGTTAGTGCTTCCCTTAGTAAAAATGGCATATATTAAGGGGGAGCCATGTGACAATATGAAAGGGGGAGAAATTCAAACATTCAAAGGGAGTACTCTATACTCTAATCTTTAATTTCTTTCTATTTCAATATTAATAATGTTTGTCATCAAGGGGGAGATTGATGAGTTTGGAAAACTCTAAATTAATATTTATGATGACTAAACATTATTAAATACAAAATTATTAATTTGAATTTCATTTAACATATGTTAATTAATAATTTTGTTACAGGTTTCTAAATTGGGCCGAAATAAAAAGAAATGTTGCTAGCCCAATGATTAAAATATTCAGCATTAATATGAGTTAGTTTCTTGTGGCTGAATAATTTTCTTGGGCCAGAATGATTTTGGTTGCTTCAAAGCACAATTGTGTTATATGCTTAAGATCCAATGCTTGATCTAAAATCTATCAGGAAAGCAAATGTTATTATTGGGCCAGATTAAATGTTGTTGCAACCAAGCCTAATTTTATATTTGATGAAAGTTCCTCATGCATGATCCGAATCCAAAGAAGAAAGAAAGCAAAATTGCTTTCAACGGATCCAAGAATTCAAACATGTGATGGATTCCAAAATTCATTCAATTGCCATTTATTGCATGGGAACTACGAGAGAGAATATGAGTGACTTTGATTTGATGGATATCATTAAGCTACACATTGCTCAGTAAAAGGAAGTGGACATTTATTTTTTGCTTTATCAAATTACATTAGTTAATGTTCAATTTCTCTTTCTTCTCTCTCAACTCTCTTTCTCCTCCTCGGTCATTAACCAGGAAACCATGAAAGCAAAATGGAGCTACCGAGGTGGAGGAAGAACACTCTATGAGACCATCACAATGATGGCAAGAAAACATAACAAAATAAAAGTGTGTTGTGGCTGAGATTTTTACCAAATATGGTTAGATTTGGTGAGGTAGTCTCGAGCACTTCATGCTCAAAAAGGAAGAAGAAGATTCGGCCAGCAAGGAGGAGACTCTTGGAGGCGTGACTTGTCTTTGATTCTACTCAACCACCACAGGAAGTAGCTAGAGTGGCGAAGTGATGGTAGAGGTAGAGATTGAAGCAGATGAAGTCATCATCATCATGAAGTATCAAGGGCCAGAAATCCATCTTGGAGAGCAAGCCAAGGATGGAGAGCTCGGATTGATGAAGGGTGATAACCAAGGAAGGACTAGAGGTAATTGCATGTTGGGTTTTGCATGGTTATCTCTTCTCTCTCTATGTGGCCGAACCGGTTCTGTTTCTTGGAGAAGAAGAAGTTAGCTTGGGTTTTAGCTTCAAGTGTGGAGGCTTCTCTCTTCTATAAAAAGGGAGAACAGCCACTGTTTGGAGCAAGGAGTTAGAAGTAAGCAGTGAGAGTGCAAGGCACAAGATTCTCAGAGCTACCTAAGCTTACAGATTTTCTTCTCTTTCAATTTATTCTGTTTAGTATTTTTTTTGTTTAATTTTGTCATGTCTTGAGTCTCATGGAAAAAGGCAAACAGTGAGGTTTGTATGAAAAAGCCATAGAGCGGAAAAAGGCAAAGAGTGCAAAATTAAAAGAAAAAGTCATAGATGTCTTAGAGTTCCTTTGTTCATCTATGTTGTGTTTCATGATTCTGTGGGAATCCCCTTGTAAGTTGGGTTAGCACTTTACAGTTTGTAATCAGATTGATTATAGTGAAATTCCATCATGGTTGTGATGGAGACTGGATGTAGGCTGCATGGCACTTAGCAGCTGAACCAGGATATATCTGGGTGTAATCTTCTCTCTCTACTTTGCCATTTCTGTTTTTACTGCACAGGAGCTAAAACCAAAAATAGCTCGTACTAAGTGACGAGACAAAAATAAAAAGTCTCGTGGCTAGGGATGAGATAAAAACAGAAAAATCTCCTCAAAGCTCAGCAAGTGTTACCAAGACAAAAAAAAGGGGGCTAAGATTCAACCTTCCCCCTTCTCTTAGCCACTAAAACCATCACCTCTTATTATTCAGTATTTCCTTTATGAACTTAGCATATGAAGGCATTTGTTTAAGAGCATCTGCAAAGGGGATTTTGATCTCCATCTTGTTGAAAGCTTCTAAGAATTTGGCAAATTGCCTATCTTTTTCTGCTTTATGGAGTCTTTGAGGGTATGGTAAGTTGGCCTTATACTCAAGATCCATGAGTGGTACAGGGTGACTGTTCATAGTACCTATAGAAGGATGATTGGCTCGAAAACTGTCTCGTAATAATTTTCTACCGGCAAGTGTACCGGCTTGTCGTCAAGTAAAAACTCACTGTAGAGTGAGGTTGAATCCCACAGGGATTGGTTGGTTGATCAATGCTAATTGGAGAATTGTGCTAGTTGAGCGAAATCGTATTTGGTTGAGATTTGCAGAAAGTAAATTGGCGGAAAACTTAAATTGTAAGAAATTAAATGATAGAAATTAAATTGGAGGAAATTAAATGACAGAAGCTTAAATTGCAAGAAATTAAAAGAGAATGGGGAATTAGCATGAAATTAAAGAACAGAAAGTAAATAGAATGGGTAGATCAAAGAGGGGGAATCATTGGGTTCAGGAGATGTATAATTCTCCGGATCAAATTCATTTTCATCTCTTCCGCAACCAATGCATTCATTGATCTCCTTGGCAATCTTAAGTGATTGAATCCCAATTCCTTAGCACACCAATCTCTCTAAGCATGAACAATTGCCCAATTTCTTGATTTAAGTGCTCATGGGAAGAGATGAAGTTTACTCACTGATTATACCACACAAATTCATAGATCAAAGTATTGGTAGGATTACATATCACTATATCCATCCAAACCCCAATCTAATCCAACGGGAGAAAGCATTTCTAGCATGATCTCCCCATTCCTCTTCCAAGGTTTCGAGGAGATCCAATTATGAATAGCTACTTTCTCAAGACAACTATCCAATAGGAGGAAGAACAAAATCTTTCTAGCAAAATCAAGAGAAAAGAAAAAAGAAGATGAATGAAAACTAATATTGATCTATTGAATTATATAGAGCTCCCTAACCCAATGAAAGGGGTTAGTTGTTCATAGCTCAATTCAATTTACAAAGGAAGAAGAGTGCAGAAAAATAAAGCGTAGCTAAAAAGTAAAAGAAAAGAAAATACATAAAACTAAAAAGGGAAAAAGTGCAGAAGAGAAATAACAGAATTCTGAACTCCCAGAGCCCCCTTCAAGGTCTTCCGAGAGCTTCTGTCAATCTTCAACAATTCCTCTATTTATAATCCTCTTCTCATCTTCAATTGGATCAAGTATTTGGATGTGGGCCTTGGCTGAAGCAGTTAGGAGTGATCTTCCAGTGATGGGCATTAGCAACTAACTTTTATATTGGGCATAGGTGCAATTTGGAATTGAATTGGCCTTAACATTGGTGATCACGTTTGAGGCAAACGTTGAATCAAATGCCGCTTTGAAAATTCAGTTCTGCTTGCTGTCATTGGCGTTTGACTCACCGTTGGAGTGCCAATGTTCTGCTATCCACGTGTAGGCGTGCATTACGCGTGAGCATGAAGTTTGTGATTGTGCTTATTCACGCGTGCGCGTACACCACGCGTATGCGTGAATGTTGTGATTTAGCTTTTTCACGCGTGCGCTCACACCACGCTTACACGTGCATTGCCTTTTTTTTTTCATCCAAGCGTACGTGTCATTGACGCGTGCGCGTCGATTCAAATTTTTCAATTCCAAATTCTGGGCCTCTCATCGCGGACGTTGGAGGCAGCGTTTGAGGTAACGTTGGACCTCCAACGTTCGTTTGTCCACGTATACGCGTGACTCACGCGTACGCATGGATTGTCGATTTTGCCATTCCACGTGTGCGCATGACTCATGCTTGCGCGTGGATTTAAAAATTTTCATCTTTCACGCGTATGCGTCATCGACGCGTACGCGTTGCCCAAAATTCTTTCAGCTCTGGAAATGATCATTTTCAAGGACGTTGGAGGTAACGTTGGACTACCAACGTTCCTTCCAACGTTGGCACCAGAAACTTGCAGAAAGTTGCATTGCATCCTTTCCTTTCCTTTCTCCTCTTCTGCTTCCTTCCTCCTATTATCAACCAAACAAATACATCAAAGCTTTGCTATAATCACAAGGATTTCCTTCATTCTTAGCACACAAGTAATTATGGTATAAATCTCATGAAAATACATCAAATTAACCATGTTTGCATGAATCAAGGTAGGCATAAATTTCTCATCCAAATACTTACTTATTGCCTAAGAAATGCATTAAACTATTCTAAAACAAACTAAAAATGGCTTGTGAAACTAGCCAAGATGCCCTGGCATCACAACACCAAACTTAAATCTTGTTTGTCCTCAAGCAAGTGATAGATCATGAAATTACAAGAGATATAAGTCCTTATTTAGAGAATTCAAATCCTTGGCTCATGGAGTTTCATGCATGGCAACTTAGGTTCATGTTCATGCTGGTTTCTAGGCTCTCATATGCTCTTGAACTATCACTCTATTGCCTTCTATAAGACTCTTATTTTTTATCCTTAGCTTCTCTATTTTTTTTCTTTCCTTCTTTAGAGCTTATTGCTTTCTGTAGCTAAGTGTTATGTGTTGAGACAACTCTTTAGGATAGGTTTTCAGCCAACACTCCCAAACCAGTTGGTTCAAGGTGCTAGGTGTTAAAACACCCCTAAGGACTTAATCACCCAAGTCTCTCCTCAGCACATACACACCACAGGCACATGGTTTGTTATTCATTCCTTAGACCTTGGTGGTTAGCACCTCTTTGGGTTGCTAAATGCCTTGTGACAAGGTTGCTCTTGATAGTGGACTTTCAGTTAACAATCCCGGGTTAGTTAACCCAAGTTGTCAAGTGATGAAGCACTCCTAAGAACTTACTCATCCAAGCAGATCCTTACACAAAAACACCACAGACACATGCCTCAAGATCCAAACTATTGGTGCTTAGCTTTATCTTCTGCTCTTTTCTTTCTTTTTGATTCTCTTTTTCTCTTTTTAGGATCTTTATTAATTCATTTAAGTCTCACAGAATGCACTTCAAGCTCATAATTCAAGAGATATCTTAGCCCTGTACCTTATTGATGAACCAACTTAGCTAACAAATACCACCACAACACTAGGACTTAATTTTGCATATTGGATTTCACTCTTGTCTTTCACAGTAAATGCTCATAGTTTCTTTCATTAGGCTCAAGGACACAGCATACAATTCAAGCAAGGAAGCAGTAGACTAGGCACATAGACTAGCACACTTATGACAAAACTAAAGAAAACAAACACAAGAAATTCTAATGACTTAAACTAAAGAATAACTATCAACAGGGGCAAATTCAAACTTCCAATTTAAACATTCCAAAATAGAAATAGTTAAGCAACAATACAACCTCTTGAAGTCCAGTTGATTCCTCTCTGTCATCACCATCTTTGCCTTTTGTGTCCTTCTTTTTCTTCTTAGCTGATGGTGTGTATTCCTTCCAAGAGATTGATTGAATTCCTACAAAGTTATTGGAAGTTGCTTGTTCCCCAAGCACTTGAGAGATTGTTAGCATGCATGTATGCTTGTGATTCTTTGAACCTAAGTTGGTGTGGGAACACCAAACTTAGTTCCTTGCCTACTTCGATATGTAGCAGAATAAATACATGCATGAAATATCAAGTACTTTTTATTAAGAAAGTAAACTATGAACTAGAAATTAAACTATTGTTAAGTAGTTTCCCTGATTGGTTGGAGCTAGTGACTAGTCATGCTGAGGGTTACAATGTGTTCTTTAATGAATTCTTTGGTGGAACACCAAACTTAGAATTACACATTCACCCTTGGATTGTTTTGGTGTGGAACACCAAACTTAGCTCCTTGTAATACAGAGAATCTACTTAACTCTTTTATTGAAACAACTATGAAAAGAAACTAACTCTGGTTGGGTTGCCTCCCAACAAGCGCTCTTTTAATTGTCATTAGCTTGACATTTTGGTCATGAATTTCTTCCTCTTCTTCCAGTTTGTTAAGAGGAATGACCTCCAGTGGAAAAAGGAGCCAGTTAATGCCCCTTATTGTGAATGCCTCTTTCCAGCAAGCTTTCTTTTGTCAATTGCTTGAGTGAACTTGCTTGTTGGATCAGGAGTTGGATTGTTCTTTGGCCTTCTCTTCTTCATGGATATGGTCCATTGTTTTTTGGTCACAATCCTAATTTTGGTGCTTGTTTCTACTGCCTTCACCTCTTTGATCTTAGAACTTGGGTGTTGTTGGATAGTTGGAGCATCCTCTTCATCAAGAGCTTCTTGAATTGGTGGTTCACTGAACTCACCCTCTACGCAACTCTCTGTTTTGTTGGAGTGTGGATTTCCTTGATTGACTTCCTCCTTTCTTCTACATGATGTTGCATTGAGTCTGTTCGGAGTGAGTTTGCATGTTCCTTTGTCACTCCTAGTAGCCTCTATGGGTATGGAGTCTTAGGCTTATATACTCTCAAAACCTTCTCCTTCTTTATGGGAATCTCACTTGGTATGAATGCCTCCTCTTCTTGTTCTTCTGATTCCTCCCTTGTACTCACCCTTTGGTCCTCCTCCTCCTTGCTAGGCATCTCGTCAAAGTATTTTGCTCTATGGTTTAAATTTACTTCTATGTTTCTGAAGGCAATGTCTCGTTCTTGCCTCCATGCTCTGGACCATTGAATGAACTCCCCTGTTGCTATTTTCTCCTCTTCCTGTATCTTTATCATTTTTTTAAGGAGGGGTTCTATCCTAGCAATTCGATCTAAAGGGGGTTGTGTAGGTTATGATGGTTGGTTGGGGTGGCCTTGTGAATGGAATTGGTTATTTTGTGATTGTGTGTTCTGAAAGTTGTATGACTCTTGTGGGTAATAGAATGAGTTTTGTGGATTATGAAATGAATTGTACAAATCTGGGAAGGAATTTTGTGTTGAGGCATACTCAAATGGTGAAGAATTTGGACATGTGAAACTAGGAGGTGAGGTTGGATAATTGAAAGGTGATGGCTCTTGATGAATGGGGTATGAATAAGTGAGATCTCTTTGATTTTGATCTTCCCAGCCACAACTTGAGTAGTGATCAATTTCACCAAAATATGGACCATTTTGTGGCTCTGGGAAGTACCCCATTTCAGCTTCTTGATGCTCCCACCCACCATGAGCATAATAACATGAATCATTCTATGGTGGTGGGAGGCTTCCCAAGAAATTTGATTGACTAGAATATGATGGATGTTCCTTTCTTTCTTGCAAAAGACACTGTCTCAAACAATAATCACCAAAAGAAATTGAAATCTTCATTGTTATAAATGAGAGATTCTTAGTGAGGCAATATCACAAACAGGAAGTGGTTAGTGGATTAGTTTTGTAGGAAAGTAAGGAATAAAGAAAAATAAAGAGAAACAACTAAAATTTGCATAAATTAAACGTAACAGCAGAAATTGAAATTCAAGTAACAAAAGAAAAGAAAAATGATCAATCTAGTTATCCTCCAATTTAGTAGTTGTCAATACAAAACCAATCCCCGGCAACGGCGCCATAAACTTGATTGGCTCGAAAACTGTCTCGCAACAATTTTCTACCGACAAGTGTACCAGCTTGTCGTCAAGTAAAAACTCACTGTAGAGTGAGGTCGAATCTCACAGGGATTGGTTGGTTGATCAATGCTAATTGGAGAATTGTACTAGTTGAGCGAAATCAGATTTGGTTGAGATTTACAGAAAGTAAATTGGCGGAAAACTTAAATTGTAAGAAATTAAATGACAGAATTAAATTGGGGAAAATTAAATGACAGAAGCTTAAATTGCAAGGAATTAAAAGGAAATGGGAAATTAGCATGAAATTAAAGAACAGAAAGTAAATAGAATGGGTAGATCAGAGAGGGGGAATCATTGTGTTCAGGAGATGTATAATTCTCTGGATCAAATTCATTTTCATCTCTTCCGCAATCAATGCATTCATTGATCTCCTTGGCAATCTTAAGTGATTGGATCCCAATTTCTTGTCTCACCAATCTCTCTAAGCATGAACAATTGCCCAATTCCTTGATTTAAGTGCTCATAGGAAGAGATGAAGTTTGGTCACTGATTATACCACACAAATTCATAGATCAAAGTATTGGTAGGATTACATGTCACTATATCCATCTAAACCCCAATCTAATCCAATGTGAGAAAGTATTTCTAGCATGATCTCCTCATTCCTCTCCCAAAGTTCCGAGGAGATTCAATTATGAATAGCTTCTTTCTCAAGACAACTATCCAATAGGATGAAGAACGAAAGCTTTCTAGCAAAATCAAGAGAAAAGAAAAAAGAAGATGAATGAAAACTAATATTGATCCATTGAATTACACAGAGCTCCCTAACCCAATGAAAGGAGTTAGTTGTTCATAGCTCAATTCAATTTACAGAGGAAGAAGAGTGCAGGAAAATAAAGCCTAGCTAAAAAGTAAAAGAAAAGAAAATACATAAAACTAAAAAGGGAAAAGTGCAGAAGAGAAATAATAGAATTCTGAACTCCCAAATCCCCCCTCAGGGTCGCCCGAGAGCTTCTGTCAATCTTCAACAATTCCTCTATTTATAATCCTCTTCTCATCTTCAATTGGATCAAGTATTTGGATGTGGGCCTTGGCTGAAGTAGTTAGGAGTGATCTTCTAGTGATGGACATTGGCAACTAACTTTCATATTAGGCATAGGTGCAATTTGGAATCGAATTGGCCTTAACGTTGGTGATCACGTTTGAGGGCAAATGTTGAATCAAACGCCGCTTTGAAAATTCATTTCTGCTTGCTGTCATTGGCGTTTGACTCAACGTTGGAGTGCCAACGTTCTGCTACCCAGGCCTACGCGTGCACCACGTGTGAGCGTGCACCACGTGTGAGCATGAAGTCTGTGATTTTGCTTATTCACGCGTGCGTGTATGACGCGTGAGCATCTTTCCGATCTTTTTCTAATGAATTTGCATCTAAATTGTTGAGTTTAATAAAGAATTAATTATTGTTTAGCCAATATAGATTCTACTTTGAGTCTTGTACAATTTTGTTTATTTTAGGTAGCATTCAGCTAGATTTGATGGAGTTTCTGCAGAAGAAGAGATGAAGGCGAATGATGCTGTCAACCCTGACCTCTCTGCACTCAAACCTAAATAACTCGAGCTACAGAGGTCCAATGCATGTGATTCCAGTGGCGTTGGAAAGATAACTTCTAGAGCTTTCCAACGATATATAATAGTCCATACTTCTTTTTTGAACTCACTGCCAAGGCTGCGCCTAACTTGAGATTTCTCAAGTTAGGCGCAAGACACAACAACAATACGCGAGATTGGTCCTGCCCACTTCAAGTTAGGCGCACTAAAGCCCAAGTTAGGCGCAGTAAAGGTCAAGTTAGGCGCAGCTTCACTCAACTAAACTCCAATTCATGCTGCCAAGCCCAAGTTAGGCGTGGATCCTAGTGAAGCCAAGTGGTTCCCATCCATCAATTGAAGATTTGCTGATTGTTATAATTAATTTTAATTTAAATTCAAATTTTAAAAATAGGAAAACATATTATTTTAGTTTTAAAGATAGATTTTAAATTAATTAGGATTAGATATAAATAGGGGGATACCACCTCAACATTATTCAATCATAGACTACCAAAATACATTTTATTAGAATCCTTATTTTCTACTCTGAACCATGAGCAACTAATCCTCCATTGTTAAGGTTAGGAGCTCTGTCTATTTCTATGGATTGATTTTATTGCTTTTTCTATTTTAATTTATATATGGATTTATAATTTGAGAATTGTTTTCGCTCTTTATTTTATGAATTTGGGTGGAACGGAAGTATGACCCTCTTTCTATTTGAGTTCTTGTATTACTTGAAAAAGCTCTTTACTTGAACAACAGCTTGAAAACATATTCTCCTAAATTTTAATTATCTGGATTTAACGGGATACGTGACATATAATCCTTTTATTTTTAGGTAATTAGAGTCTTTGTGGCATATAAACTGGAATTTGATCATCACTCTCTAATTGGAACTAATTGACCAAGGAATTGGCTGTTGATGAATTTTAGAGGAGACTAGGAAGGTCTAAGGAATTAGGGTCTAGTCACATATAGTTTGTCATAAATTTAATCCTACATGATTAAAATAGTTAGTAAGAAAAATTAATCCAGAAAAATAGATAACTCTGAAGCCTTAACTATCTTCTCCATATTTTCTTCCCAAAGTATTTACTTGCCTTTCTTCAATATTCTTGATATTGTTTAATGTCTTTTATATTGCATTTCAACACCAATTTTTGTTTGTCTAACTAAGCCTATCAAACACTATTATTGCTTAATCCATCAATCCTTGTGGGATCGACCCTTACTTGGTACAACCCGGTGCACTTGCCGGTTAGTTTGTGGGTTACAAATACCGCACCAATTTTTTGATGCCGTTACCAGAGATTGATTGTGATTGACAACTACCCGTTATTTGATTGCTTAGATTAAATAATTTTTCTTTTAATTTACTTACTTTTAGTATTATTAATTTTTATATTTCATTTTTTCTTTATTTTTTGTTTTGCTTTTCATTCCCACCCCCTGTCCCCGTTTTAATTTTTTTCACTTCATTTAACTTTTGAATTTTGTTTTCAAGACCTGCGTCCGTTTTTTTTTCTTTTCATTTTTATTTTCTTTTATTTTCATTCTGTTTCCTGTTTTATTTTTTTATTTTTTTTACATCATTTAGCTTTTGAATTTTTTTCAAATAGTTTTTTTTTTTCAAAACCTGCGTCTATTTTTTTATTTTATTTTTTTTAACCTCCAAAAAAAATTTTGCATCTTATATTATTTTTTTTAATCTTTAAAATTAAATTTGGTGTCCTTTATTTATTTTTATTGTAATTTTTTTGTTTATTTTTCTGGTTACTTTCGAATTCTTCTGTCTTAATTCTACATATAATTTTCGAAATTTATTTATTTATTTATTTAGTACTTTATTTTATTATTTTACACAGGTTACCTCACAGGGACTTCTCTGCACTCTGACGTAGAGAGTCCCATCTTTTCTTGTCTTCTGTTTGTTTATGCGCAGGAACGGAAACAAAGAACATCTCTTAGACTTTGATCCTGAACTTGAAAAAACTTTCAGGCGACGTTTACAACAAGCAAGACTTTACAAGGCTGCAGAGTCCACTATGGATAATAATAATAATAATGCTGTTAATGCCAATGTGACAAATCCGAATGGGGATGATCAACAAAGGAGAGTGCTTGGCTCTTATTCTGCCCCTACTGCGGATCTTTATGGAAAAAGTATTGTGGTGCCTCCTATAGCTGCAAACAACTTTGAGTTGAAGCCACAATTGGTCACCCTGGTGCAACAAAATTGCCAGTATCATGGACTTCCTCATGAAGATCCAAATCAATTTATCTCTGATTTTCTGCAGATATGTGATAATGTGAAGACAAATGGAGTGAATCCAGAGGTGTACAGACTCATGCTCTTCCCGTTTGCTCTGAGGGATAAAGCAAAGCTATGGCTAGATTCCCAACCAAAGGAGGGTCTGAATACTTGGGAAAAGGTTGTTACAGAGTTTCTCACTAAATTTTTTCCACCAAGGAAGCTGACTAAGCTTAGATTGGAGGTTCAGACTTTCAGGCAGAAGGAGGGTGAAACTCTTTATGAAGCTTGGGAGAGATACAAGCTACTGACTAGGCAATGCCCTCCGGACATGTTCTCCAAATGGACCCAACTAGATATCTTTTATGAAGGCTTGGGTGAGATGTCTAAGATGAGCTTAGATACCTCTGCAGGTGGTTCACTACACAAGAAAAAGACACCAGAGGAGACTATTGAGCTTATTGAATTGGTTGCTAGCAACCAATATTTATACTCATCTAACAGGAGTCCTGTGAACTCTGAGACCTCTCAGAAGAGAGGCGTGCTGGAAGTGGAAGCTATTAATGCTCTTCTTGCTCAGAACAAGCTTATGTCTCAGCAAATAAATCTACTTACTCAGCAGATGGGTGGCATACAAGTCTCAGCTATCAACACCCAAAATCCACCTCAAGAGGCCTCCTATGACATGGCAGGTAATTTTGTGCAAAATAATAATTATGATTATACCCAATCCCCTTCTGAATAGGTCATTTACATGGGGAGTGGTCCTAGAAATCCCAACAATGATCCATATTCTAAGACATACAATCAGAGTGGAGGAATCACCCAAATTTTGGATGGAGAGATCAACCTCAGAGACCTCAGAACTTCAACAATAGTTCTCAGGGCGATTTCCAGCAGAACAATGATTTGGAAGCAATATTGACAGGTTTTAGACAGGAAACCAGAGCATCCATCAAGAACCTGGAGATTTAAATGGGTCAATTAGCCACAAAAGTTAATGAAATTGATCAGAGGACCATTAATAGCCTTCCTGGTAACACAATTCCAAATCCAAGAGAGGAATGCAAGGCTATCACCGTAATAAGTGAACAAGTGGCAAGTACGGAAGCACAAGTTATGCAGGAAACCAGAGCCTCCATTAGAAACTTAGAGGTGCTAGTGGGCCAACTGAGCAAGCAAATACTTGAGAGGTCTACAAGTACATTTCAAGGTGATACAGTGGTGAACCCAGGAGAAAATTGCAAGGTTATTCAATTGAGAAGTGGTAAAGTAGCTGGCTCTGAGATCAAGGCCAATGAAGAGCTAGTTGAAAACGAAGCTCCAGAGGAAAAGAAGGGAGAATTGGAGCACGCCCCTCCAATTAAGTGACTTGTTTTATTCTGAATAGGTAATATTATTTATATCAATGCCAATCTTTTATACCTGTATTACTTTTACATTGACATGAATTTATATTATCTCTCCTTCCCCACTCTCTTCCCCATTGTTGCAAATTTTGCATCATTGGTATGCCATGTGCTTCTATTATTTTCTCACGAACATGTTGAAACTTCCATGTAAATGAGACCCTTATTATTTGGCATTAACACCCATATTTTATTTATGTTCTTATCTTTATTTCTGGGTTACTTTCCTTCTTTTTCTCTTCTTTCAGGATCGCCACCAAGGAAGGGAAAGGGAAAGCTTCTAACTGGGGAGACAGGCAAGTCAATATGCACAATCTATAGAGAAAGACATCAGTTGGAGCAGCCCGTCCACTTGTACATCTTAGCATGCACCGAGGACGGTGCAATCTTTAAGTGTGGGGAGGTCGATACCGATCTCCATGGGTTAGCCATATTCTTCTTTTTAACACCATTGTTTTATTTTCTTTATTTGTTTATTGTTGCATCTGCATATTTGATTGCATATTTGTTTGATTTTTTGCATTTAGTTTCTACTTGGTTGAAGTAATATTTTCTTTTTCAAGAAATTTTTATAGTATTTTACTAATTTAAATTGAAAAAAAAATTTGTGTTAAACTTATTAGAAGTTGTATTTGGAACATGATTTTTGAGTCAAAGAACACACAACCTGTGAGATTTGAGCTTATTTATATGGTTACATTATTTAACCATAAATTTTTATTCTTGTGTGTTTTCTTCACTATGATTGCAATCTTTGTTTTGTTCCAATCTATATGTCCATTATTTAATGTATTTACATGCTTGCATATGATTGAGGCCATTGTTTGATTTTAGCTCACTTATCCCAAATAAGCCTACCCTTTAAATCACCCTTGTCAGCTACTTTGAGCCTTTTTAATCCCATTTGTTCTGTATTTTACCACATCACTAGCCTTAAAGCAGAAAAACAATTAAATATCCCAATTGAATCTTTGATTAGCTTAAGATAGAGATTGTGCATCAACTAATTGTGGGGAAATTGTGGGAACATGGGTTAATAAGGGAATGTATCATGTTTCTAATTTATTTGAATATTGGGAATTTGGAACCTACTCATGAAAAACCAAAATAGAAAAATAATGGAAAATCCATGTGCATTGATAAGTTATGTTTATTTCTCTACAAAAAAAAAAGAGAAAAATCCAAAAATATTCAATAAATAAGTAAATAAATAAGGGGACAAAATTACCCCAATGCTAAGTTAATAAAAGATCAATGCACATGTGATAAAAGTAAAGAAATATCAAAAATTTGGTACATGAGTATGGGAATCATACAAAAGTGAGAATTTTGGGTAGCTGGGCATGAATTAGAATTATATAGAGTATATGTATGTTAGGTGAAAGCTTAGGTTAGTCAAGGATTCAATTTATAGCTCACTTAGCCATATATATATACCCTCACCCTTACCTTGGCCCCATTACAACCTTGAAAAGACCTCATGATGTTTGCATTGGTACATTAAATACTTGTTGATTGGTTAGATGAAGAACAAGGTTTAGAAAGCATGATTAGAGAAGAGTAGAGTGAATTACCCTATACACTTGAGAGATTAGAGTGATATACATTACCAGTAAGGGTTCAATGCTTGATTCTATGTTCCCTACTTTCATGAGCTATATCTTCTTACAAGTTTACTTGTCTTTTATTGTATAATTTGAATTAGTGAAATCTGAATTATTTTTGTCTTGGAGAACTTATTTACTTTTAACCAAGTAGGTAGAAACATTTTTTGCATTTAGTTGCATTCATATAGATAGGTTGCATTTTATATTAATCTACCATTCCTCTTCATCTTTATAGCTTCTCTTGAGCTTAGCATGAGGACATGCTAATGTTTTAAGTGTGGGGAGGTTGATAAACCACTATTTTATGGTTTATCTTGTGCTCAATTGAGTTGATTTTATCAACTCTTTACCCACTTATTCATAATATTTGCATGGTTTTATATTTCCTTCCTAATTTTATTCTATAATTGGAAACTTGCTTCCCGAGCCTTTTAATTACCAAAAATTAATTTTCCCTTATCACCATTAGATGCCTTGATATGTGTGTTAAGTGATTTCAGAAATTACAGGGCAGGAATGGCTCAGAGGATGGAAAGGAAGCATGCCAAATTAGAAGGAATACAAGAAGTTGGAGAAATTGCTAAGCTGTCCAGCCTGACCTTTTCGCACTCAAACGACTATAACTTTAGCTACAGAGGTCCAAATGATGCGGTTCCAATTGCGTTGGAAAGCTAACGTCCGGGGCTTCGATTTGATATATAATATGCCATAGTTGCCCTGACGCTAGGTGACGTGAACACGTGCTCCATGCGGACGCATCGCAGTGACGAAAATCAGCGTATTTGAATTCGCAACCAGCGAATTCTTGGCTGTTTCTGACCCAGTTTTCAGCCCAGAAAGCATAGATTAGAGGCTATAAAGTGGAGAAATACATCCATTCATAAAAAAGCTTTCAAATTCACAATTTTAGGAGTAGATGTAGTTTTTAGAGAGAGAGGTTCTCTCCTCTCTCTTAGGATTAGGATTTAGGATTTCTCTTAGTTTTAGGAGTGACTCTCAATCCCAGGTTCAAAGTTCTTTTTATTATTTTCCCAATTTTATTTATGAATTCTTCTATGTTATAGATTACTCTTTGAATTAATGTTATTTGAGGTATTTCAGTTTATTATTGCTTTCTTTTATTTCATTATTGTTATTCCCATCTGAAGACATTTTTATTCCAGTAGATTTGCTTTCCTCTTTTTGGTCTTGGTTAAGAAATCAGTAACTCAAGAGTTATCAAACTCAAACATGATTGATAATTGTTATCTTTGTTAATTAAATTGAACTTCAATAATCCCAATCTTTTCTTAGGAAATAAATAAGATCCGAAGATCAAACCAATTAATCCCTTGACCTTCCTTTGCCTTAGTAAAGGTTAACAAAGTAGAATTAAGATTCAATTTTCATCATCATTTATAAGGATAGCTAGGATAGGACCTCTAATTTCTAATACCTTGCCAAGAGTTTATTTTATTATTACTATTTTATTTTATTCTTTTTGTTTAACATACTGCTTCCTTACTTTCAAAACCTCCAATTTACAAACTCATAACCAATAATAAGAACATACCTCCCTGTAATTCCTTGAGAAGATGACCGGAGGTTTGAATACTTTGGTTATCAATTTATTTAGGGGTTTGTTACTTGTGACAACCAAAACGTTTGTATGAAAGGACTTTTGAAGGTTTAGAAACTATACTTGCAACGAGGATTTATCCGCAAATTTCTAGACCACGCAAAGTTCTCTCAATGACGGTCAAATTACAATCCCAATTCGTTATGATGAAGAACGAAGATACATCTTAGAATAGAATCAAGCATAGATTGAAATAGAATAATGATATTAGTAATCCATAAAAGTCAGCAGAGCTCCTACCCTTAACCTAGGAGGTTAGTGGCTCATACTGTACAATAATGTTCGAAAGTAAAAGTGGGGGAAGAAGATCCTAAAAAAGGGTGATCTCCTCATATATATACTAATCTGATAACTAAGAATTACAGAAATAGGATAAACTAGTCTTGTGGTGCGAAAATCTACTTTCTGGGCCCACTTGGTGAGTGTTTGGGCTGAGCTTGAGTGAAGCCACGAGTTGGTGCTCCCTCTAGGGTGTTGGATGCTAGCTTTGGACTCCTTTTTGGGCGTTGGACATCAGTTGCTCCCTTTTGGGCGTCCAACGCCAGGAATAGGATAGGCAGCTAGTGTTGAATGCCAGTTTTGGGCCTTCATTTCCAGAGAAAATTATAAACTATTATATATTGCTGGAAAGCTCTGGAAGTTAGCTTTCCATAGCCGTTGAGAGCACTCCATTTTGGCTTCTGTAACTCCAGAAATGTTCCTTCGAGTGAATGGAGGTCAGAATTTGACAACATCTGCAGTCCTTTCTCTGTCTCTGAATCAGACTTTTCCAAAGCTCCTCAATTTCAGCCAAAATTTACCTGAAATCATCATAAAACACAACAAATCAAAGTAGAATCTAAAAATGTGAATTTTGTACTAAAACCTATGAAAATATAATAAAACTTAAACAAAACATAACAAAAACAATATGAAAATGATATCAGAAAGCGTATAAAATATCCGCTCATCAGCCAGATCGTCGACTTGAAGTAGAGTATTTTCTTATTTTCTAATATTGTAAGTTTGTAGGCCATTTTCTTGGCTTTAACACTTTTATTTTGTAAGATATCGTTTATGTGACATTCCTTTTTTAATGTTTAAGCCGTCTTTATGACTTGCGTATTTTGCGATGTGGCCGTCTGAGTTGTTTACTGTTAAGCCGATTTTATGACTTGCTTATTTTGATGGGGTCATTTGGGCCACGTTAAACCGTTTTCGTTACTTATTTTGAGGGGGCCGTTCGGGCCACGTTAAGCCGTTTCTGTGACTTGCTTATTTTGAT
Organism: Arachis hypogaea; assembly: GCF_003086295.3. Taxonomy (NCBI): domain Eukaryota; kingdom Viridiplantae; phylum Streptophyta; class Magnoliopsida; order Fabales; family Fabaceae; genus Arachis; species Arachis hypogaea. Next base: position 106,205,010 of record NC_092051.1, read on the forward strand.
GAGGCTGTTTGGGCCACGTTAAACCGTTTTTGTGACTTGATTAGTATTTGTTATGGATATCCGTGTTTGCTTGGCCTCGGGGGTGATCGGTCCCCAGGGGTAGCTGTATGTGGTTCGTGCCGTTGGTTAAGGCAATATTTATGAAAAAATGGAAAATGAACTTTTTATTAAGGTGTTGGGCCACGTTAAAACCTCTGAAAATTGGTGGGAAAAAGTACCCGATAATTACAAATGGGAAAAAATGAACAAGAAATAAAAGAAAAAATAAGGAAAAAATTAAAATATAGTGTTTTTTGGCTTGAGATTGATGTTCCTATGTGTAGTAGCGCCGTCGATTGACAGCATTCATGTTCTCGAATTTCGGTTCCGTCAACTCGTTCGAGCTTGTAGGCTCCTTTCCCAATTACCGATTTTATCCGGTAGGGGCCTTCCTAGTTGGGGGTGATTTTTCTTTCCCCGGGAGTGGGGGACCGATGTTGTTTCATCGTAAGACGAGGTCGTCAGGTTCGAAGTCCCGTCAGATTAGGCCGCGATTTACCTTAGGCTTATTCTTTGTTTTAAGGCTAACTCTCGCAAGTTGGCTATGCTTCTGACCTCGTCTGTGAGGTCTCATTCTGCTTTTTCATCGTTTCCTCTCACGGTTCTTCGTGGGCTAGGGTCCCTGACTTCAATCAGGATGACGGCCTCCAGGCCGTAAGTTAGCCGGAAGGGACTTTCTCCGGTTGAAGTTTGGGGGGAGGTTCGGTACGACCAGAGGACCAATCCAAGTTCGTCGGCCCAGAGTCCTTTGTCTTCATGGAGCCGCTACTTAAGGCCCTTCACTATTATTTTGTTAGCAGATTCGACTTGTCTGTTTGTCTGTGGGTGTTCCACTGAAATGAATTGATGGGAGATGTGGAGTCCTTCTAGGAATTCTCTGAATCGTTTGTCCGTAAATTGGGTCCTGTTGTCTGAGATTACGACCTCAGGGATCCCAAATCGGGTTATGACATGTCTTCAGAAGAACTTCCGACATTGGACAACCGTTATAGAGGCCAGAGGTTCGGCTTCGATCCACTTAGTGTAGTAGTCGATGGCGACGATGAGGTATCAGAGTTGCCCGGGAGCAGTGGGGAAGGGGTCGACGAGGTCAATTCCCCACGTTCCAAAGGGTCGATCCGCCGTTATGGTGCTAAGCTAGTGTGGGGCGGCTTGGTGGAAATCGGAATGGATTTGGCACTTGTCACAACTTTGACTAGTTGTAGGGAGTCCTTTATAATGGAAAACCAGAAGTAGCCTGCTCGGATGACTTCTTGGGCTAGGGTTTTCCCTCCTACATGGTGGCCACAACATCCTTTGTGGATTTCATGAAGTATGTAGTCCATATCGCCGATTTTTACGCACTTGAGGAGGGGTTGCAAGAGTCCGTGCTTATAGAGTTGTCCCACTATTGTGGTGTAGTTTGCGGCTTCTTTTTTTTAAGCGTTTTGCTTTCTTGGGATCCTTGGGTAATATTCCGTTCATTAGGTATTGAAGGATTAGGGAGGCCCATGAGTTTTGGCTTGAGATCGGGAGGTCAACCATGGTTGTGACCGAGATGGACGGTGTTTTGATGATCTCTAGGATCAGTGATCGGTTTCCCTGCCATGGCTTGGTGTTTGCTAGCTTTGAGAGTAAGTCCACCCTTGTGTTCCGTTATCTAGGAACGTATTGAATGGTTATTCACTTGAACTCGGCTGTCATTTCTTTTACTTTTGCTAGGTATTGTTGTAGCAGGGGGTCCCGTGTTTGGTAGTCTCTGTTAATTTGGGAGCTGACTACCCGGGAGTTACTGCAAATTTCTAGTTCTCTCACCCTAACTTCATTGGCAATTGTCAGTCTGGCCAGGAGGGCCTCGTATTCGGCTTGATTGTTAGATATCGAAAATTCGTATCGAATGGACTATTCGATGACGATTCTATTTTTATTTTCCAGTATCACTCCTGCTCCTCCCGAACTGATGTTGGATGATCCATCCACATTAGTTTCCAGAGTTCTGTAGGTTCATTTTCTGGGGTCATTTCGGTGATGAAGTCGGCCATAGCTTGTGCTTTGATGGCATTTCAGGACTCGAATCCGATCTGGTATTGTGATAGTTCAACGAACCACGCGAGCATCCTTTCTGCTAAGTCCGGCTTTTGTAGCACCTGCCTAACCGCTTGGTCGGTTCGGACCGTAATAGGGTGGGCTTGGAAGTATTGTTAAAGGAGTCGCGACGCCGTGAGTAGTGCAAAGGTAAGTTTTTCGAGTCAGGAATAGCGTGTCTCTATGCTTTGGAGGACCTTGCTTATGAAGTATATTGGCTTTTGTACCATTTTCTCGAACGAGTGCTGCGGCTAGTGTCTCTTTCGTTATGGATAGGCAGAGGTAAAGTGTTTCACCCGTTTTAGGTTTGGAGAGTATGGGGGGTTCTGCCAGCACTTTTTTGAAGTGTTGAAAGGTTTCTTCACACTCGATTTTTCCACTTAAAATTGATTCCCTTTTTCACGAGTTTGAAGAAAGGGATGGCCCTTTGGGCCGAGGCCCCGAGGAATCGGAAGAGGGTGGCTAGTCGTCCAATTAGTCTTTGGACGTCCTTGAGACTTGACGGGCTATTCATCTCAAGGATGGCTCTGCACTTTTTTGGGTTTGCTTCAACCCCCCGTTGGGTGATCATGAAGCCTAGGAATTTTTTGGCTTCCATCCCGAATGCGCACTTTGTCAAATTAAGGCACATTCGATGTTTTCTTAAGGTATTTAATACGAGTTCGAGGTCACTGATGAGCTCTTCGCCGATTTGAGTTTTGGCAAGCATGTCATCGTTGTAAACCTCCAACTTGGTTCCGGAGAGGTCTTGGAAATCTTGGTGACGAGCCTTTGGTAGGTGGCTCCCGCATTCTTTAGTCCGAATGGCATGACTGTGTAGCAATACATGCCGTCGGGAGTTACAAAGTCCGTATTGTCTTGGTCGGGCCAATGCATGGTATTTGATTATACCCTAAGTAGGCGTCCATGAAGCTGAGGTATTGATGTCCTGACGCGGCGTCGATGAGTTCGTCGATGTTCGGGAGGGGAAAGTCATCTTTGGGACAAGCTTTGTTTAAGTCGTTGTAATCGACGCACATTTGCCACTTGCCGTTTGCTTTCTTGACTAATACGATATTCGCTAGCCAGGTCGCGTAAGGTAACTCTCGGATGAAGCCTGCTTTGAGCAGCGCTTTGACTTGTTTCCTGACTTCGGCTACCCAGTTTGATGACATTTTTGTTTTTCTTTGGGTCACGGGCTTGGCCTTTAGGTCCACAGCAAAACAGTGGGACATTATGTTGGGGTCTATTCCCAGCATGTCGGTCGGAGTAAATGCAAACAGGTCCCTGTTCTGCTTTAGGAGTTCAATTAAGTCCCCTTTCAGGTCGTAGGGCAGGTTCTTGTTGATGAACGTGTATTCTTTCTTGGTTTTCCTTATTTGTAATTTTTCAATGTCTCCTTCTGGATCTGGTGGGGGTTGACCGTCTTGGCATGCGTCGAGGTCGGTGAGAAAGATGCCAGCCGTGTCGTGGGACCTTTTACGGAGGGCTAGGCTAGTGTTGTCGCATTCCACCACGACTTCCCGGTCCCCGTGGATTGTTCTGATGGTGCCGTTATCGGCTTGGAACTTCATGAGGAGGAATTTGGTGAAAATGACGGCGGAAAGGTCGTTGATCGTTTTCCTTTCGAGGATGATATTGTAGGTAGTGGAGTTTTTTAGGACTACGAACTCGGAGAGGATAGTCTTCCTTTGCCTCCTGGTTCCGATAGCGAGTGGTAACACTATAGATCCGTCCGATTTCAGGAAGTTGTCCCCGAGTCCGGTTACTCTGTTACGGTAGGTTTGCAAATTTTCAGTTCAGAGGCCTAGCTTGTCGAAGGCTTCTCTGAACAGGATGTTAGAGTCTGCTCCGGTGTCAACCAGTATTTTCTTTACTAGTCCGGTCCCGACTCTGGCCAAGATGACGAATGGAGCTTCTTCCGCCGAGGTGCCGTGTTGGCAATCACGGGGGGGAGAATGTAATTGCCTCTATGGTCGGAGGTGTTGGAGCTTAGTTTTTTACAGCCAAGACTTTATGGTCCTTTTTTAGTGCCAATTTTGACTTTTGTGGTGCGTCCTTTTCGGTGATGATGTTCACGACTATGGTGGCATCGGACTCGAGACTTTTCTGTAGTGTTTGTCGTAATGTCCTTAGGTTGCGGCCTTTGCAATCTGATGATTTTTCCATTTCTATTCTTCTAGGTTCCCGAATGATATTGGCAAATTCGAAGAGTTTGCCCTCTTGAATGGCTTGTTCGAGGGCGTCCTTTAGATCGAAGCAGTCTTGGATTTTATGCTCGTATCCTCGGTGATATTCGCAATACAGGCTTTTGTTGTCGCCCGTCCGTTCTTTCAGTTGTCGTGCCTTCGGGAGGATGATCTGTTCTATTATTTGGTGGTAAATCTATGTGATGGGAGTGGGCAGGGGGTGTAGCTTAAAAACTTTTCCACCCTGGGTGGTTGGTTGGTGTTTGCCAATTTGGAGTGTTCTTTCTGGGTTTCTCTTGTCGGCGGGTTATTGTAAGGTGTCGTATTGCCGAGATGCCACGACTTGGCTCACCCTTGTCGTTTATGTATTCCCTTGCAACACTTTAAATTTCGTGCATAGTCCAAACCGGCTTGGTGGTGAGGTGTTTTCGAAAGTCTTCGTTCATGAGGCTGTTGGTCAGGTAGAGACTAGCGATCGATTCCGTGAGGCCGTTGACCGTGAGGCGCTCATCGTTGAACCTATCGAGGTATTTCCTCGTAGATTCATCTTGTCTCTGAGTGATTTCAAGTAAGCTGATAGAGTGTTTAGCTTTGGTGATTCTAGTGGTGAATTGGGCCATAAACTTTCTGGAGATGTCGTGAAAGCTAGCTATGGAGCTGTTTGGGAGGGCATTGAACCATTTGATTGCGGGGCCGACTAAGATTACCGGGAAGGCCCTGCACCGAACCACATCGACGATTCCTTCCAGGTTCATCCTGGCCTCGAAGGCCGTTAGGTGTTCCAAGGGATCCTTGATCCCGTCGTATTTCATGTGTGGGCTTGCCGAAGTCCATTGGAAGCTTGGCTCTTAAGATCCTTTCGATGAACGGGGTGGTTTCCATTGTCACATGTTCGCTTCTTGCTCGCTTGGATTTCCGGTGGTGCCGTCGGTCGTCTTCTTCATGCCGACGTTCTAGGTCCCGAAAAGTGCTACGGTCATGTATTTTGCTGTGTCACCGTTTAGGTGACCTGTTGTTCCATGTTTCGCGGTGATATCAGGTTCTAGAAGTCGCATGGCTTCCATTTTTCGCGTGATACCGTTCCTTGGTCGTAACCCGACCTTCGAGGTCTTGCACCCGGAAGAATAGTTCTTGGATTATTTGAACTGCCTTTTTTCCCAGGCCGTCGGGGGCCCGAATTTCAGGGGGTGGACGATTGTCTTCTTTTGGTTGTTGCTGGGGTGGGGTTGGTTGGCGATTTACAGTGCGTGTTATCCTCCCATAGGTGGAAGGGGTGGTCTCCCAATGTTCGGGAGTTGAGCTTCGTGTGTGTGAGTTGTGGTAGTGGCTTGGAGATTGCTCCTCGGGGTTATCCGCCATGTCGCCACGACGTTGTAGTCCCCACTGACGGCGCCAATGTACAAGAAGTCTCCGGTACCGGTTGTGAGATAAATCGGGGACTTACGGGTTGAGACGGCTGCCATATCGTCTGACTGAAGCAATGGGGGGTGATACCTGCAAGGACACTCCGACGCTCAAGTAAGAATAAATCTAAGAGGTATAAAGTGTGTGGGATGAATGACTTATCTGAGGGGCCTTTGACTCCCCTTTATATAGCTTTGTGGTAGTTATCTCATCTTATCTTATCTGACGAAAATAAGGGAGGTATTTAAATTCGAAAATTGGTTAGAGAATATGGGCCGACCTCGGGTATCCGGATCTGAGGCCGTCCAAATGCGGGACCCTAGGGTCGAGTCCTTAACACTATATTTATCTTAAATATATATCCTAAATAATAAATCGTTAATTATAAATCTAAATTATAAACCTACATACTAAAGTTGACTAATATTGACTAACTAAAAATTAATTATTTATATTTTCTCATATTTTGTGTATTAAAATAATATATGTATATTAAAAGTCAATCATCCAATTATTTAATTAGTCACTATCTATCTATGTATATTTATATATATTTACACATATTAATTATTTATATATATTGATCTCATAATTTTTTAATTAAATAATAGTTATCAAAAAAATCAAAATTTTTCATAAACCAATAGCCAAACTTATTTACAGTAATATAATAAAAAAATTATGAAATGGTAAATACATATTTCTATAAGTAATGATTGATTATTGCAGATTTTTTATATATACGCATGCAATAGCATGATTGATTTTATTTATGTTCTGATACCTCGGCATTATTGAAAAGAAGAGAGGAATTGATTGAAAGAATGTGAGTTTTTAGAATTTTCAAAATATAATTTTAAACAATAAAAAACCCCACATTACTAGTAATATATCACATCATAAATAGAATAACGACCAACTTGTTAAATTAATTCTTAAAAAATTATTTATTTTTTAAATTAGTTATTGTAAGATTTTTTTTTTTAATAAATTCGTCTATTAAAGATTTTAAATTAATTATGTTAGTCTTTTTATTACTTTATTTGTTGATATTATCAAAATTTACTAATATGATATGTTAAGTGACACTCTAACAAATACTTAGAAGCCTTAATTAATTATTAACATAATAAATTTATGAAATTAAATTAAATCAAAATCTAATTTAGGAGAAAATTTAAAGTATTAAAATCTTTTAATTTGGAGTTGATTTAATCTAATTTCATAAACTAATTATGTTAATAATCAATTAGGACTACTAGATCTGTATTTTAATGCTACTTAACGTACCACATTAATAAATTCTGATGTCGTTAGTAATGAAAATATAGAAGGACTAACATGACAAAATTAAAATTTTTAATAGACAAATTTGATTAAAAAAAATTTTGAGAGACCAATTTAAAAAAACGAATGATTTTTCAGGGACTAATTTGACCATTTATTCATAGAATAAATAAATTCATAGAATAAATAAATTCATAGAATAAATAAAAAGTTCTTGTTTAATCTTGAAACACATTATAATTCTCCTCTTTTAATGTTCGGATAACGTTGGTACACTTGTGTGTCATGTGTGATGTTCGGTTCATATTTGACAACGTGGTAGTTTGTATATATTATCTTCTAAAACATTATTTGCAAACAAGTCAAGAAGTTGAATACGTACGCCCAATGATCCGCATGCGCATGCGCCACAACATTAGTCAAGTTCATATTATTATATGGTCCATGACTTAATTTAATTTTGCCAGTCTCTTAGATGATTTTAACGTTATTGGCATCAATGATTCCATAAATGAATGCCAAGATTGAAATGAAAGTAACTAGTGACAGTGATGATAGAACTGTCCCTGTCATCAAGGATATGCATGATGGCCACGTTAGTGGTGCAAATATGTAATGTGTGGGATTGACCTGGGTTCTATTAATTCAGCCATGGAGAATCAATTTTCTGAAACCAGACCGCACCGATACAATGCGATACGCTATACTAGGAATTGATGAGTTCTAGATTAATTTGATCAGTGTCAAAATTGGTCCAGATCGATTTAAAAATCAATAAAAAGAAATGCTGAACTAAAAATTTGCTGATTCATATAATAAAAAGCATTTCCCCTCTGATGTGATTTGGAATTTTAGATTCTTGACGTATTTTGAATGAATCTTTGAATGTTTATTTTTATTTCTTTTAAAGCTTTAGTTTTTTAAATTTGATTGTGTCTTTTTATAGTTTAGATATATATTATTATTTTGAAAATTCAATGTGCAGTTTCTATTTTTTATTTACTTTTTAAATTATGGATGAATATAATTTGTAGCCACCAAAGCCAACGCTAGTAACGTATCATCACATTAGTTATAGCATCTTGACTGCTTGATATTAATTTTATTTTATTTTAGATTTTTATTTTTTTAAAAATTTTATAAGATATCGCATAAGTATTTATAAGATTATATATAATAAGATTTGATTTGAAATTAATGTAAAATTTGTCATTTTAATACTTAATTTTATTTTAATTTAAATTGTAAAATTTAACTAAAATAAAAAATTATAAAATTAATAATTATATATTATATTTGGATTGAGAAAAAAAAAATTAAAATTTTATAAATAATTCAAAAAAAGAACTTATATTAGATTGATTTGGATTTATTTTTTTATTAAATTGACAAGAAGATAATAAAAAATAGAATGATAAAATGCTGAATACAATAAAGTATATCTAATTTAGTTGAATAAATTTTGATTGAGTCTTTTATTATAATATTACAATAAAATAATATTACAATAACGTTACAGTAACACTATTGGTGCTCATTTAATAAGTTTAAATAATTGACAGTATTTTACTCTTTTTTTAATCAAAGTGATAGAATATCTCTTTTCTAAAACTAGTATCATTTTAAAAATAGTATCCAATACAAGTTTTAATTTTAAATTAATTTATTTACTATACAAGTCAAAAATGGTACCTAAAATTGATTTTATTGGAGTTGCTCTTAATTTAATTTTAAAGGTATTAAATAGGCTAGTTCAACAAATTTAAATTTGTCTATTTAAGTATACGAATTTAAACAGATGAAGTAATTGTATATTAAATAAATATAAACTCAGCCTATTTCGAGTAGTTCATAGACTAAACGGATTAACTCGTTTATTTTTTATTGTTTGTGTAAATAGACAATTTTTAATGTTAAAAAAATCAATTTTTAGGTTATAACATAAGATACTTTGGTTAAAATCAAGGTTTAGGAAATCGAACCGATGATTAAATCATTCTACCTAATGGTTTAATAATTTATTAATTTGATTGGTTTAATTGGTTCAATTAAAAAAGTTAAATTATTTTATAATAAAATAATAAATAAAATATAAATAAATATAGTAAAATATAATTATGGTCTAATATAAAGTTTAAAATATCATACAAATTAAAAGTATTACATCAACTACAATATTATAATTTTATCCAAATACAAATTTAAAGTCAAATAACAAAAGAAATAACCAAACATAAAATATCAACATCAAAATTTGTCACAAATTTATTTTGTTGAGATCATCTTTTACCTTTATTTTCACCACTTGAACTAAACAATTCAAGTAATACAAATAAAAATTACCAATCAAACGTTATTTAATCAAATTAATTGATACTATCATCTATCTAACAACAAAATTTAGTTGTCAGCAATCCAATGACAACAATAATAAATAGCAAATTACAATAATTATACAAATTAACAATTACAAAATAAAAAATAACATCACAATAACAAAAAATTATCAAATTAAAAAATGAACAAGATAAAAAACATAAATTAAAATAAAAATAATTACTTAAATTAACAATTAAACAAAAAAATAACCTAACTATCAGAAAATCACAGAGTCAAAAAAATAATACCTCAACAACAATTTTACAAATGACCAAATTAACAATAATATAAACTCAGATTAACACCACAACAACATTTAAAACAATTAAAATCAAGAAACAATAGCAAAAAAAGCTAACAACAACCCAAATACAAGAAAGAACAAAAACAGAAAAAAAAAATCACTTCACACGTTTGTAGCTCCAACAAGTGATGCTGGAGCTCGAATCCTCTAATATGCGACAAAGAAGGAGCTCAGATAAGGGCTGAACAGAGGCGGAAGTACAGCGATATCGTGCAGAACCTCAACAAAAGCAGAGGCGTAAACATGGCAAAAACAACAAGCTGAAGCAAAAACAAGGACTAGAGGCCTGAAGCTCGAACAAGCGACAAAGAGGAAGCACAGCAACAGAAGAACAGCGATACAGAGGCGGTGGAAGCTCAGAAAAATGCGGAATCTCAAAACAGACGGGAAAGTGTGGTGAACAGATGCGTTGCGACGACGATGACGTAGTGCGGACAGTGGCGGTGTAGATCGCGACAACGGTGGTGGCTGGGTGTTGAGGAACGGCAACGAGATGGAGGCTCCTTCTCTGCTGCATGCCTACTTCTAAGGCTGAAGAGAGAGAGAGAGAGAGAGAGAGAGAGAGAGAGAGAGAGAGAGAGAGAGAGAGAGAGAGAGAGAGAGAGAGAGAGAGAGAGAGAGAGAGAGAGAGAGAGTTTTTGGAAAATCAAAATTAGGGCTTGGTTATTTCTTTTAAAAATTTGCAAAACGACATCGTTGAAGTAGTTTTTGGAAAATCGGACGGATTTTCGGTTCGGTTAGATCAACCCGTTTTTGGCTAGTTTAACAATTTGGTGTCGATTTTTAGAGGAGATCAGATAGTTTTTCTTGTTGCCCGAACCGCTACAGCTATCGATTCCCAATTCAACCGACCAATTTAAACTGATTTTCATAACCTTGGTTAAAACTTGAAATATTTAGATTAGATTGTAAAAAAGATGGTAAAAATATTAAAAATGAAAAATAAAAAAATAAAAAAAATTTGTGAGATAATCAGGTTCAAACTCATAAAAGATCTCATTTTTATGATTTATTTTTTAAGTTAAAAGTTTGTCCATTTAACGTGTTTAAAAATAGGTCAATCGTATTAATTTGCTATCTTGACAATTCTAATTAATTTTTAGCTGATATTAGGGTGTGCAATGCTTACCCTATTTGCAGGTATCTAATCCGACCTAATCCATTCAAAAATAGTTGGCAACCGATCTGCAAATAGATCGAGTTGAGAGCGAAAATAGTTGGGCTGCGGGCCGGGTAGGATCGGGTGCGGTTTTAAGCTTAACCCTACCCGATCTACCCGTATCTTGATATATTATAGTTTGTACACTATAACAAAAATCACTTTTATTGAAAAAAAAATTAGTGAAAATAATATATATAAAGGCCACTATATGCCTTATTTAACTTATATTTTTTGGTAATTACATATTTATCATTATTACTAATTATATACTATTTTCTGCCATTAAAAAGGTCTTTACCAGCAATTGTATAATTGCTGCTAAAACGTTTTAGCAACAATAATGCATAAAATGGCTAATGTCTAAGTGCCAGTAAATATATTAACGCCTATTTTTATTATTGCTAAAACTAAAATAAATGGCCGCTAAAAGTAATTTTTTTTTTAGTAGTGGTAGTTAAAAATTATTGAATAATGAAGTTAATGGAGATCAAAATCACATCCTCTCTTTTTTTGTAATTTTAAGATGGATTTTATTATTTTGCTTTGTTATTTTTAATTTTAATACGTACTTAATTTTATATTTTTGTTTTATTATTTTTTTTTGTTACTTTTAAGATGCAGAGTAGGATTGAAATTGAGTGATTCTCAACCTACAAATAAAGTAGGATTGAGTTTTAAAAGAAGTTTAAATCTACAAATTAAATAAGAATGAAGTCTAAATCTTACTCTATCCTACCTATTGCCAATCCTAACTGATATTCCATTACTTTCTAATACATTAGGAAAAATTCAAAACTCTAAATTTCTATAATGATCGGAAGTATTTTGTACTATATTTAAGAGGTGTTGAATTCATCCTCTATATATTTTGGACTATTCTACTCTTTATTTAAGAGATTTTTTATTTAAATTAATTAAATATTAAATTTACGAGAATATGGGACGTGTAAAATATTTATTGTTATGTGTAATGTGTCGCATTTCAATCACTAACGCAGTGTTTGGATAGTGTCTTTGAGACACAAATACATAAACACAAATACACAGTAAGACATAAATACAAAATACACAATTTTTTTTGCTATGTTTGATAATGATGTACAAGACATATTGATCTTAATTAAATGTCATATTTACCCTTATCACTGCAACACCACTACTTACATTGCTTTCTACCATCACTGCCATTAATTTTTCAGTCTCAATCTAAATAACTATGAAATATCATCAAAATCTTTAATTCAATAATCAAATCAATAATTTTTATATATATAAAAAATTAAAACAGAGATCCAAGAAAAAAAGAAACTTGAACAAAATATATCCAATGAAAAAAATAATGAAAAAAATTATAAAAAAACAAGTACAATTTGAAAAACAGATATGGAGGCGGTGAAGACATATCTATATACAGGAAGAGGCAACAGAGGCGTCAGCACCGGCACGAACCAACAAAGGCAATGGAGGTGGGTGAAGGTAGATCTAGAGGCATCGACACAAGCGACGAAGAAGAGAGGCGAACCAGGGCAGATCTGGAGGCGGCACGATGATAGAGATGACAGAAGGCGACAGGGAGGCGGCACAACGATGGTGACGGTAACAATGCTGAGAGAGAGATGAAGGCAGTGGCGGAAGAAGAGAGAGAAAGAAGAAGAGAGGAAGAGAGGCGGACAAAGGAAGGAGGCGGTGGCAACGCCGGTAGTGGTGGCGGTGACAATGGTAGAAGGAGAAGGTAGGGGTAGAACAGAGGTTAGAAGGTGGAATGAATTGGAGAAAAAGAGGAAGAGTTATGAAGATAGGATAAAGGATAAAATTGAAATTTTAAAAAATAACTAGGGATAAAATTGAAAAAATTTGTGTCTTATGGGTTATGTCTCAGTGTCACAGTTTGAAGGAGATACACAAAATACATGTATTTCATGTACATCTGTGTGTAATCGTGTCCATCAAAATTTTGTGTCTCAACAAACAAACAGTGTACACGTTCCACCGTATCCATGTCTCTAGTGGACATGGACATGAACCAAACGCTGCCTAAAAGACAGAGTTAATTAAAGCTAGATCTCAGGTGGTGTACATATTAGATAAGAAACATATTTTAAACAGATTTCGAGTGCACTTGGGACATTTAATAAACACGTACTTGTGTGGTGTCAATCCAAAATGTGGTAGAAAAGTTCTTTTACTCTCAGCATCCGAGATGAGCACAATCATATCTACATATAGGTATAGTTGAGATATGTTTTTATTTGAAAAGAGTTTGAATATTTTGGAGAATTTATTTACACATTTTTAAAATTCTTTCAAATTTTAAAAACATGTGGCAGATCGACAATACATGCGTTTAAAGAACATCAAGAGATTAAAGACAATGCAACACAGGGCATTGTGTTAAACTATCTCATTAAGTATTAAAATGAAAACCAAAATTTTAAGTTCAAAATTTCAAATCTTAAAACAACAAAAAAGAAAATATTTTTATAGATATATATATATGAAAAAAATCTTAGGGTAAAAGATCTGAACCTTACATGCGGGTATTGATAAATCCCGTTTTTAGGGTTTATCTTGTGCTTAATTTAGTAGATTTTATCTATTATTCTCACACTTATTCATATAATTCGCATGTTTTACATTTTCCTTCCTAATTTTGTACTATGATTGAAAACATACTTCTTTGGCCTTAAATTTGCTAATTTAATCCCCTCTTATTACCACTCGATGCCGTGATATGTTTGCTGAGTGTTTTCAGGGTTTATAGGGCAGGAATGGCTTAGAGGACGGAAAGGAAGCATGCAAAAGTGGAAGGAATGCAAGAAAATAATGTTTTGAGAAGCTGGCAGCGACGCGTACGCGTGACCAGTGCAGCAGACGAGCAACGCGTACGCGTGACCAGGATTTTGTCAAGCGACGTGTACGCGTAGGCGACGCGTACGCGTGACAAAGCATCACGTGCTGTAGATATTAGAAAATGCTGGGGGCGATTTTCTGAGCTTTTTTTGCCTAGTTCTAAACCCGAAAACACAGATTAGAGGCTGCAAAGTGGGAGAATCAAGGATACACACCTCATTATTCACACATTGGGTTTTGGATGTAGTTTTTTTTAGAGAGAGATGCTCTCTCCTCTCTCTAGGTTTTAGGACTTTTAGGTTTATTTCTTCTCTAATTCAGATCTCCATGTTACTTTAATTTAGTTTCTCTTCTACATTCTATTATTCTAATACTTTAGTTATCTATTTTCCTTTGTGATTTTCTTATTTTACTAATTTAGTTTATGAACTCTTTATGTTAGATTCAATTTCCTTTTTAATGCAATTTGAAGTATTTCATGTTTATTGCTTCTCTCTTCATTTGTTATTATTGGTGCCTTGTAATTGTTAGTTTTAGATTTTTCATTCTCTTATTACTTTTCTATATTTTTATTTTGTGCCTTCCAAGTGTTTGATAAAATGTTTGGAGAGATTTTAAATTAGATTTTTGGTATTCTTAGCTTAGATTGAGTACTTTGGAGACTCTTGAATTTTCAAGGTCTCTTGTTGGTTGGCGATTGAAAGTTGCTAGTTGGCTTGAGTTTTACTAACTCTAGTCTTTGATTAGGACTTATAAACTCAAGTTGAATTTCTCACTTGACTTACCTTCAATTGTTAGAGGTTAACTAAGTGAGAGCAATTTGCAATTACCATCATAATTGACAATGACTATGAGGATAGGAATTCCGATTTTCAACCCTTGCTAGGATTTTTTTTAGTTGTTATTTTACTTTCTTCTTCCTTATTTCAAAACCCAAAAAGATACAATCTCATAACCAATTATAAGTACACTTCCCTGGAATTCCTTGAGAGACGACCTGAGGTTTAATACTTCGGTTAATTTTATTGGGTTTGCTTAAGTGACAAAGTATTTAAATTTGATTGAGGTTTAATTGTTGGTTTAGAACTATACTTACAATGCGCTTATTTTTGTGAAAATCTTACCGACATTTTTCCTCCATCAGGTATCCAATTTGATCTAACCCGGTATGGTTGGATGCGGAGCGGGTAGGGTGCAGATTGCACCCCCATATATATGTGTGTGTTATATGTTTAAAAGTATATGTGTGTGTTATATGTTTAAAAGTGTTATATTTGGGAGTTGATCCAAGGACCTTCAGCATGATCCAACCCGGTATGGTTGGATGCGGAGCGGGTAGGGTGCGGATTGCACCCCCATATATATGTGTGTGTTATATGTTTAAAAGTGTTATATTTGGGAGTTGATCCAAGGACCTTCAGCATGTGCAAAAAGTTCTTAGCCACTAAACCAGGTTTATCAATTTTCAATATTAACACTTTTATTTCTATAAAACTCATTTCTCATTTAATAAGATATAAATACAACTTTAACAACCTTACCTGGCCTCAATCCATTCAGATTACAAACCCTATTTCACAGCCCTCACTCTTTCAGCGACTCAACCCCTCAAGAACCTTAATCCTCTTCTCTCAAATCTAAATCTCTCTGCACTTTGACCGTGTTTACCCTCACTTCCGTCACTGGCCTTACTCACGTTACTCACGTCACCGGTAGTGTTTTCAGTCTCCTTTCACTCTCGTTGTCAACTCTACTGCACCGTACCCACGTCGCCATCTTGCTTGCGTGCTTCGTTCTCCGTTCAACTTGCCTGCATCGCATCACCGGCTCTACTGCATCCTACCTTGTGCTTTATTCCTCCGTTCAGCGCCTGCTTTTCGTGCTGAAACTCTAAAAGTATGTTTATCTGCCTTCAAAACTGAAACTCAGTTATTATTTAATTTGATTTTAATTAGATATTTGATTATGTAATTTGAGATTTAGTTGTGTTCATGGTTGTATGATTTTAAATGACCTTTTGATTGAAATTTTTTTGGGAGTGGTTGGAAGTTGGAACATATGCTGCAGTTTTTTAAGTTTATATGAAGATGAATGAAGTGAATGAATCAGGGATAGCGCATGAAAATGCTTAATAAACAGATATTAATGAACATATCAGTATTAAATTCTATTAAATTCATATGCAGATTTTAATTTGATTTTAATTAGATATTTGATTATGTAATTAGATTTTTATTTGATGGTTATCAGTGGTTAAGAGAAGGGGGGTTGAATCTTAGCCCCCTTTTTTCTTGATAATACTTGCTGACTCTTGAAACCAACTTTGGAAACTTTTTGTCTTTTTATCTCGTCACTAGCCACGAGACTTTTTCTTTTGTCTCGTCTCTAGCCACGAGACTTTTCTTTTTGTCTCGTTACTTGACACGAGATATTTTTTGTTTTTGCTCCTGTGCAGTAGAAACAAAAATGGAGTAGAGAAGAGAGAAAATTATACCCAGATATATCCTGGTTCAGCTGCTAAGTGCAGTGCAGCCTACATTCAGTCTCCATCACAACAATGATGGAATTTCACTATAATCTTCTTGATTACAGACTGTAAAGTGCTAACCCAACTTACAAGGGGATTCCCACAGAATCATGAAACACAACATAGATGAACAAAGGAACTCTAAGGACATCTATGGCTTTTTCTTTTAATTTTGCACTCTCTGCCTTTTTCCGCTCTATGGCTTTTTCATACAAACCTCGCTGTTTGCCTTTTTCCATGAGACTCAAGATATGACAAAATTAAACAAAAAATTACAAAACAGAATACATTGAAGGAGAAGAGAAAACTGTTAGCTCAGGTAGCTCTGAGAATTCTGTGCCATGCACTATCACACTTTCTCCTTGCTCCAAACAGTGGCTGTTCTCTCTTTTTATAGAAGAGGGAAGCCTCCACTTTTGAAGCCAAAAATCAAGCCAACTTCTTCTTCTCCAAGAAACAGATCTGGTTCAGCCACACAGAGAGAGAAGAGATAACCATGCAAAATCCAACATGCAATTACCTCTAGTCCTTCCTTGGTCATCACCCTTCATCAATCCGAGCGCTCCATCATTGGTTTGCTCTCCAAGGTGGATTTCTGGCCCTTGATGCTTCATGATGATGATGGCTTCTTCTGCTCCAATCTCTGTCTCTTCCATCACTTCGTCACTCTAGCTACTTCCTGTGGTGGTTGAACAGAATTAAAGACAAGCCATACCTCCAAGAATCTCTTCCTTGCTGGCCGAATCACCTTCTTCATTTTTGGTATGGAGAGCTCGAGATTACCTCACCAAATCTTACCATTTTTTGTGAAAATCTCAGCCACAGCATACTTTTATTTTGTTATGTTTTCTTGCCATCATTGAGATGGTCTTGAGATGTGCTCCATCTTCTTTTCGGTGAGTAGGTGTAGCTTCCATGGCTTCCTAGATAATGACCAAAAGAGAAGAAGGGAAGATGAGAGAGAAGACACAAATGAATGAGAAGTAATTAAATGAAGTTAAACACTTGAGTGGAAAAAGTTGCTTTTACCTCCCTTGCTTGAGTGGCGTGCTGCAACAATAAATCAATCATGTCACTCATATTCTCTCTCATTTATGTTTCCAATGCTACCAAATTAGAATTTGAAATCCATCCTTAATGAGAATTGGAATCCGTTGGAAAGCATAGGGCAAATGATAACATTTGCTTTCCTGATAGATTTTGGATCAAGCATTGGATCACTTAGCATAAATCATAATTGGGCTTGGAGCAACAAAATTCATTCTGGCCCAATTAATATCACAACAATTCAGCCATACAATCATTTTAATTTTTTATATCCATGCTGAATAAATTCACACTTAGGCTTGCATTAAATCATTTAATTTTTGGCCCAATTGTACCTGCATAGCAAAAATTAATTTATTAACATATGTGAATTAATATTTTTGCTATTTATCAATGTAATAATGTTTAGTCATCACAAATATTTGCTTAGAGTTTTCCAAACTCATCAATCTCCCCCTTGATGACAAACATTATTAAAATTGAAATGGAAAGAAATCTAAGAATTAGAGTATAGAGTACTCCCTTTGAAGATTTGAATTTCTCCCCCTTTCAAGTTGTCACATGGCTCCCCCTTAATATATACCATTTTTACCAAAGGAAGCACTAACCTGTAACATCTTAATCAAGCTTCAAGTAACAATGTTATTTAGCATATTCATTACATGATGCTAAATGCTTGATTTATGAGCAGAGTTGGATGATAATCAAAACTCTTTTGTTATCAATAAATTGATTTTCTGCTCAATCACATTAATTGAGTACAAAGAAATGTTGTTCAAAAGATTTTTAAATATTTTCCATTCAAGATATCAGAGCAGTATTATTATGGTAAGGAAGATATTTTGAAACACACATGATCATATCAAAACATGGCAGCATATACAAATCAAAGTTTAAAGGAACTGCTAAAAATAAGTTATCAAGCCAGCATATTTACCAAGATGAATCAGAATATTCTTATTTCAAGAGAGGCAAGCATATTCATCAAGATAACTCAACAACTAGGCATTTATATAATCAAAACAAATGCATTGTCAAACATCATCATAAACCAAATGACAAATGCATTTTCAGCAGCAGTAATCACAGTGAAACAAATGCAATAACAACATGCATCCTTTTGACAAGGGTGATCATAAATTTTCAAGCTAAAAATTTCATCCCCTGTTTTCCACCTCTATTTTTCAGATTTCAATTTTCAGTTTTGTTCTCCCCCAATTGTCATCAAAGGGGCACCTGCAAGAAATGTTTAACATAGAAAACAGAGTATGCAAAAGATAACTCAAAATATAATCCAAAAGTGTTAACAGAGTATCACATAGTTATACTACTATCAGTCTTCAACCTAACAAAATAAAGTAACAAATTGAGCCAAAGTGTGCCAATATCAATGAGTAAACAGAAGGTTAATCATCAAAAAGATTAAAGTCCGAGTCCTCAGCCCCTGCTTCACTACCAACTTCATCATCAAGGCTTTCCAGCATTAAACCGACTCTTTCTTGGCATTTCTTCCAGGCCGACTCATTTTCATATGCAAGTTTGCGAGCAGATTTGTGAAATTGAATCATGAGATCGGACATGTTTGAGAATTCTGTGAGAATGTCTCTTAGGGAATTGGTCGCCTTTGAGGATTCTGGCCGGCTTTCAAAGTCATCATCAGAAGCCATAGATTTCTTTCCCTTTTTACAGCCCCGCCTCCTTTGATCATAGAGACTTTGTTCTCTACATCCTTATTTATTAAATCTACCTTAAAGTACTCAAAGATGCACGTGAGAAACATTCTATAAGGTAAATTAGCCCTTTTTGTACTCTTTACAGACTCCCATATATGTCTAATCATGAGATAACTAAATGAAATGGAAGATGAAGTAACAAGAGCAAATATTATGAGACAGTCAGATACAGTTACCCTGTTATGAGGACCACTTTGTGGGATGAGAATGTGAGTTATGATGCGGTGTAGCAGGGAGTTGGTTGGACCTAAAGCCTTGTGAGTAGGAACGGTTCTGTCCAGTCCAGACAGATTTTCACAGATTTGATGAAGAACTTGCTTGTATGCAACCCCAAAGTGTGAATCCCATTTATCACTCATGTAAACCTTCGGCCCTTCATCAATGTAACCAAGGGCAGAAGCAATGGTCTCAGCATTCAGAGTGATATGCACACGTTTCACGTAGGAGTGAAGGCTGCCATCAATAAATCTCAGATTCGCATAAAACTGTCTTACCAACCCTGGGTAAACCATTTTGTGAATAAAGAGCAATGGTGACCATTTGAGACTATCAAACAGGGGTTGTAGATTGATTCCTTTGGTGGCCAGAGACTCGAGATTCACCAAGTAGGATGGGCACAGATGCCGTTTTTCCAAAACCACTTTGTGGAATTCATAGAAAGCACAGGTAGAAAACCTTGAAGGATCAAAATGGGAGTGTGGTTTGTGAAATTTATTCTTGAACTCCATTGAACCAAGGTTCGTGGGTTCTCTGGTCTCATGAAGCACGAAACGCTTGGTCTTTTGAGAGCTTTTTCCGGATGCATGGGGAGTGGATTTCTTCGATGGTGATGGTGGTAGAGACGGAATAGGTGATGTGTGAGACTCTTCTTCTTCTTCCACGGGAGCTTTTTCTTTCTTCTTCCTTGAAGAGGTTTTCGTGGCAATAACCTTCCTTCTCATGGTGTCGGTTTGCTTTGAGGGAGGTGAGGGTGACGATGATGATGTAGAGTGAATATGGATGTGAGTGTGAGATTGTGGAGTGGACGGTTTTTGAGAAAATAGGAGCCTTTCACTTTTCCTGTGAGCAGTTTTCTTTTTCATGGTTGGGAGAGTGGAGAAGTTGAATATGAAAGGGTGAGGAAAGCCGAAAGAAGTAAGGGAGAAGGGAGGTTAGTGGTGCAATAAATGTGGAATGAAGAGAGAGATGGAGGGAATTAAATGACCATTAAGTGGCGGTTAATACCCAAGGAGTTTCTTTTTTTATTTGAAATAAACTGAAGAATGGTTTCCTATAATCAAGGGATTATGAGAGAGAAAGATTTGATTTGATAGTAACCACTTCCAATCAAGATATGATTTGACTAAAGAGAGATTTTGGTTTACACACAAGACAGTGAATCAAAAACGGTCAAGGTGGGCTCAAGGAAATTTGGTGGGGCCCATTAACATTGAATTATGCGTTACCTCCCCCTTGATTAAAGCTTCTTCCATCATGCCCTTTTTTTTTTCTCGTCCAAACCTACGAGACAAAACTGAACAGAGTCAAAAATTCACAAGTTATCAATAGAACTTAAATCAAACATTCTCAAATTTTTTCTCAAGGTGCAGAATCTGTCTTCACAGAGGGGTTTTGTAAAAATATCAGCAATTTGGTCTTCAGATTTTACAAATTGAATATCAATAGTACCCTTTTGCACATGCTCTCTAATAAAATGATATTTTATCTCAATGTGCTTGGTTCTTGAGTGCAGAACAGAATTTTTTGAAATGTTTATAGCACTCATATTATCACAAAATAAGGGTATACTATTGATTTTTAATTTGTAATCTTCCAATTGTGTTTTTAACCAAATTAATTGAGAGCAACAAGCAGATGCGGAAATGTATTCTGCTTTAGCCGTGGGTAAAGACATTGTGGCTTGCTTCTTGCTTGACCACATGTTGAGTGAGCTTCCAAAGAAGCAACACATGCCGGATGTGCTTCGTCTGTCCACTCTATCTCCCGCATAATATGCATCACAAAACCCTACTGCACAAAAGTCATCAGATTTAGGATACCATAATCCAAAATTACAAGTCCCCTTAATGTATCTAATGATGCGTTTAACAACCGTAAGATGAGATTATTTTGGGTGAGATTGAAACCTTGAGCAAACACCCACACTTTGGACAATATCTGGTCTAGAGGAGGTAAGATACATAAGTGAACCTATCATTCCTCTATACCTTGTTTCATCCACATCTTGGCCATCATCATCCTTTTCAAGTTTTGTGTTAGGATGCATTGGTGTACCCATTGGTTTGGAATTTTCTAGGCCAAACTTTTTGATAAGTTCTTTTGCATACTTTCCTTGGTGAATAAAAGTACCACTAGGAGTTTGTTTGATTTGGAGGCCAAGAAAGAAAGTTAGCTCTCCCATTAAACTCATTTCAAATTTACTAGTCATGAGTTTTCCAAACTCTTCACACAAGGATACATTGGCCGATCCAAATACAATGTCATCAACATAAACTTGAACAAGGAGTATATCATCATTAGATGCTTTAATAAATAAAGTAGTGTCAGTGGTACCCCTTTGAAATTGATTTTCCAACAAGAAGGCACTAAGCCTTTCATACCAAGCTCTTGGAGCTTGTCTAAGACCATAAAGAGCCTTAGATAGTTTGAAAACATAATTTGGTAAATCTTTATGTTCAAAACCGGGAGGTTGAGCCACATACACTTCTCTATCAATAAAGCCATTAAGGAAAGCACATTTAACATCCATTTGAAACATTTTGAAACCTTTATGGGCAGCATAGGCAAGAAGCAACCTAATTGCTTCCATTCTAGCTACCGGAGCAAAAGACTCATCAAAATCTATACCCTCTTCTTGATCGTAACCTTGGGCCACTAATCTAGCCTTGTTACGAACAACTTGTCCATCCTCACCAAGTTTATTTTTAAACACCCACTTAGTACCCGTAACTTTCTTACCATCCGGATGACGTACTAGTGTCCAAACCTCATTCTTGTCGAATTGAGCAAGCTCTTCTTGCATTGCTTTGACCCAAGATAGATCTTCAAGAGCTTGTTTGATATTGTTGGGCTCCATTTGAGACAATAGGGCAAAATTGCTTGGTTCGGATTGCCTTTTGGTGGAGGATCTTGTTGTTACTCCTTAAGATGGATCACCAATTATGAAGTCATGAGGATAACCCCTCATAGACTTCCATTCTCTAGGCTTCCGAAGTGGTGTTGAGCTTTGATGAGTTTCTGGTGGTCTCACTGTTTCAGTTTCTCGTGTCTGCTCAGGAGATAAAATGGAAATATCTCCTCCAATCTGACAAGACAAAACTGGACTGGCAGAATCTTCGTTTTGAGCAGATTTGGGATTTTCTTCACTTGTTCCAGCCTCTTCACCATATGAATCATTATCTATCATAGCACTGGGAATTAAGTTAGAATCACAAAACATAATATGTATGGATTCCTCTATAGTTCTATGTTTCTTGAGATAAACTCTATAGGCCTTGCTTGTGGTAGAATATCCAACAAACATTCCTTCATAAGATTTTGGATCAAATTTTCCAAGGTTTTCTCTATTATTAAGTACAAAGCATTTGTATCCAAAAACATGAAAGTACTTAAGATTTGGAGGGGTTCCTTTCCATAGCTCATAAGGGGTTTTCTTTAACCCTTTTCTAATGATTGTCCTATTCAAAATGTAACAAGCTGTATTCACAGCTTCAGCCCATAGAAATTTAGGAATCTCATTCTCACAAAGCATAGCCCTAGTCATCTCTTGAAGGCTCCTATTCCTTCTTTCAACCACCCCATTTTGTTGGGGGTTCTAGGGCATGAAAAGTTATGAGAAATTCCTAAGTCATCACAGAATTTTTCAAAGTCTTGGTTTTCAAATTCTCTTCCGTGATCACTTCTTAAATGGGCAATTTTTTAATCCTTTTCATTTTGAATTTTCTTGCAAAGAGTGGAGAAGGCATGAAAAGCATCATTTTTATGAGCAAGGAAAAGTACCCAACCAAATCTAGAGTAATCATCTACCACCACAAGACCATAGTGTTTACCTCCTAAACTTTGAGTTCTTGTTGGTCCAAAAAGATCAATATGTAACATCTCTAATGGCCTTTTGGTTGAGATTCCATCTTTAGATTTAAAGGAGGATTTTACTTGTTTACCCAATTGGCAAGCATCACAAGTAAGATCCTTATCAAATTTGATGTTTGGAATTCCTCTAACCAGATTTTTCTTAACAAGCTTAGAAATTTGGTACATGCTTGCATGACCCAACTTTCTATGCCATAGCCATTTTTCAGATTCAAGAGATGTAAAGCATGTCACATTTTGTTCTTTTAGATCCTCAAGAGTCAATCCATACACATTATTGCATCTTTTACCTTCAAATAAAATATCCCCAATTTTCTCACAAACAACTAAACAAACAAACTTCCTAAAAATAACCTCAAAACCTAAATCACACAATTGACTAACACTAAGTAAATTATGTTTCAAACCATGTACAAGAAGAATATCATTTATACAGGATGAAAAATTTTTACCAACTTTCCCAACAGCCACTATTTTTCCTTTTGCATCATCACCAAAAGTGACAAGTCTTCCATCATATTCATCAAGCTTTATGAAGAAGGTTGTCTTTCCGGTCATATGCCTAGAGCATCCGCTATCCATATACCACATATTTTCTTTCCGTTTGGATGCTAGGAACACCTACAAAACAAGCTTAAGTGACCTTAGGTATCCAAATTTTCTTGGATCCTTTCATGTTAAACCATCTCTTATGTCCTAAGCCATTGTAATCAAAAACAACTTTACAAACTTTATCACCAATCATTCTTTCACCAAAAAAACATTGAATAGGAAAGTGTCCATTTTGATTGCATAGTCTACAAAATCTTGGAGTTGCTGTTTTGTTAAAGTAGGTGGGATCTTGAAATCTTGTATCATTAGAGGATGAAGCAAAGTTTTCAAAATGAGATTTTTCAGCAGATTTATAAAACCCCAACCCAGCCTTATCATAAAGAGGTTTTTGACTAGTCAAGATTTGATTCAGATTTTCAGAACTTTGGGTGAACTTGGCTAAGTCTTCCTTAAGCCTCTTAACCTCTTTAAGCAACTCTTCGTTTCTTTTAAAACAGTCTACATATGCAAGAACGGAATGATCACTTTCACAACTCTTAATTTGGGCTTTTAACTGCTTATTTTCTTCAACTAGATCACAAGCAGTTTCGGCCTCCCTCACTTTTTCTTTAAGAAAATTGTTTTCAGCTTTAAGAATGGTGATTTGTTGTTCAAGTTCTTGATTTTCCAGCAGAAAGCATATTATTTTTTCAGAAAGGTGGTCTATCATAAGATGAAGATCTTCAGTGTTAGGGTTATGAAAGACTACCTGATCTATGTGATCTGCCATGAGACAAGGTTGTGACTTGGTCTCAGATTCCTCATCATCATCATCATCCGAATCATTTTCCAAATCTTCTCATGAAGCCATCAGTCCCTTCTTCTTTCCTCTTTTTGGCTTCTCTTCCTTCTTTAACTTGGGACAATCAGATTTGAAATGCCCCATTTCCTTGCAGTTGTAACAAGTTACTTTGCTAAGGTCTTTCTTCATTTTCCTTGAGCTGCTGCCTTTGCCTTTGAGCTTCATCATTTTCCTGAATTTTTTTGCAAACAACACAAATTCATTTTCAGATGAGTTATCACTGGATTCATCATCCAGAAGGTTAGTGACAGAAAAAAAAGCTATTCCTTTCTTTTTTGAATCCTTTTTCAAGTAGGTGTTTTCAAAAGCAAGTAAATTTCCTCTCAAATCATCATAAGTCATAGAGTCAAGACCACTACTCTCAGAGATAATTAAAGCTTTTGTTTCCCACTCTTTTGTGAGACATCTCAACACTTTTCTCACTAGCACATACCTGATTCCCATAGCATTCAAGCCAACAATAATGGTGTTGAAGCGTTCAAACATCTCATCAATGGATTCTCCTTCCTTCATTGTAAACATTTCGTACTCTCTGTTTAACATATCAATCCTGGTCTTTTTCACAATGGTTGTTCCTTCATGAGTGACTAGAAGTTTATCCCAGATTTTCTTTGCTATTGTGCAACGTGATATCCGTCGGTACTCCTCAAAGCTGAAAGCAGAGTTGAGCAGATTGATGGCCTTGGCGTTGAGCTCCACCTTTTTTCTATCTTCATCCGTCCAACTTGCTTCAGGTTTAAGAGAGACAACTCCTTCGACACTTGTAACAGTTGGATATTGAGGGCCTTCCAGAATGATCTTCCAAAGTCTGTAATCCACTACTTGTACAAATATCTTCATCCTCTCCTTCCAATAGGTATAGTTTTTTCCATTGAAAAGAGGGGGTCTGTTGCTTGATTGTCCTTCGGTCAGATTGTAGGACACCAAATTTGAGCCACTGTTTTCTGCCATGAGGATCTTTACTCCAAGCTGCAAAGCTTGATCTCTTTGAGACCAAGCTCTGATACCAATTGATGGTTATCAGTGGCTAAGAGAATGGGGGGTTGAATCTTAGCCCCCTTTTTGCTTGATAATACTTGCTGACTTTTGAAACCAACTTTGGAAACTTTTTGTCTTTTTATCTCGTCACTAGCCACGAGACTTTTTCTTTTGTCTCGTCCCTAGCTACGAGACTTTTCTTTTTGTCTCGTTACTTGTCACGAGATATTTTTTTGTTTTTGCTCCTGTGCAGTAGAAACAGAAATGGAGTAGAGAAGAGAGAAAATTACACCCAGATATATCCTGGTTCAGCTGCTAAGTGCAGTGCAGCCTACATCCAGTCTCCATCACAACAATGATGGAATTTCACTATAATCTTCTTGATTACAGACTGTAAAGTGCTAACCCAACTTACAAAGGGATTCCCACAGAATCATGAAACACAACATAGATGAACAAAAGAACTCTAAGGACATCTATGGCTTTTTCTTTTAATTTTGCACTCTCTGCCTTTTTCCGCTCTATGGCTTTTTCATACAAACCTCACTGTTTACCTTTTTCCATGAGACTCAAGACATGATAAAATTAAACAGAAAATTACAAAACAGAATACATTGAAGGAGAAGAGAAAACTGTTAGCTCAGGTAGCTCTGAGAATTCTATGCCTTGCACTCTCACACTTATTCCTTGCTCCAAATAGTGGCTGTTCTCTCTTTTTATAGAAGAGGGAAGCCTCCACTTTTGAAGCCAAAAACCAAGCCAACTTCTTCTTCTCCAAGAAACAGATCTGGTTCGGCCACACAGAAAGAGAAGAGATAACCATGCAAAACCCAACATGCAATTACCTCTAGTCTTTCCTTGGTCATCACCCTTCATCAATCCGAGCGCTCCATCCTTGGCTTGCTCTCCAAGGTGGATTTCAGGCCCTTGATGCTTCATGATGATGATGGCTTCTTCTGCTCCAATCTCTGTCTCTTCCATCACTTCGCCACTCTAGCTACTTCCTGTGGTGGTTGAGTAGAATCAAAGACAAGTTATGCCTCCAAGAATCTCTTCCTTGCTGGCCGAATCACCTTCTTCATTTTTGGTATGGAGAGCTCGAGATTACCTCACCAAATCTTACCATTTTTGGTGAAAATCTCAACCACAGCATACTTTTATTTTGTTATGTTTTCTTGTCATCATTGAGATGGTCTTGAGACGTGCTCCATCTTCTTTTCGGTGAGTAGGTGTAGCTTCCATGGCTTCCTGGATAATGACCGAAAGAGAAGAAGGAAAGATGAGAGAGAAGACACAAATGAATGAGAAGTAATTAAATGAAGTTAAACACTTGAGTGGAAAAAGTTGCTTTTACTTCCTTTGCTTGAGTGGCGTGCTGCAACAATAAATCAATCATGTCACTCATATTCTCTCTCATTTATGTTTCCAATGCTACCAAATTAGAATTTGAAATCCATCCTTAATGAGAATTGAAATCTGTTGGAAAGCATAGGGCAAATGATAACATTTGCTTTCCTGATAGATTTTGGATCAAGCATTGGATCACTTAGCATAAATCATAATTGGGCTTGGAGCAACAAAATTCATTCTGGCCCAATTAATATCACAACAATTCAGCCATACAATCATTTTAATTTTTTATATCCATGCTGAATAAATTCACACTTGGTCTTGCATCAAATCATTTAATTTTCGGCCCAATTGTACCTGCATAGCAAAAATTAATTTATTAACATATGTGAATTAATATTTTTGCTATTTATCAACGTAATAATGTTTAGTCATCACAAATATTTGTTTAGAGTTTTCTAAACTCATCATTATTTATATTCCTGGCTGTATGATTTTAAATAGCTTTGTGATTAGGATTTTTCTTTGGACTGGTTGGAAGTTGGAACAGATGCTGAGATTTTTTTAAGTTTATATAAAGATGAATAAAGTGAATGAATCAGGGATGGCGCATGAAAATACTCAATTAACAAAGATAAATGAACAGATCAGTATTAAATTCTGTTAAGTTCATATGCAGATGTTAATTTAATTTTAATTAGATATTTGATTTTAATTTGAATGTTTGAAATAAATTTTTAATTTATATGCTTTTTACATTACATAATAATAATATTTTTTTTGGTCAACTCGCAGGTAAAGTCGGATATCCGCAAATTGAGTGCAGCTAAGATTAGAATTTGGTATTTCTCAATTTGTGAGTAGAATAGAATTGTGTTTTAGTTAAAAATTTAACCCGCGAATAAAATTAAAGTTAGGTTCAAATCTTATCCTACCCTATTCATTACCACCACTGATCTATATATCAAATCTTTCTAATCCCATTATATATATAAAATACTTAATTATCCATCATTAACCAAACAAAATATTACTAAATTTCTTAATCTTTTGAAAAAAAACTTTTCTCCCCAACTTGAATTCAAACGAATCAGACAAGTGCAATCCGAGATGGAAGAATTGTATTATTAGTTAGCGATTATGAATAAAATGATAGATCCAAATCCAATTGTCTTTGTTCCATTATGCGCTATTAAAATTGAAGTATGAACAAGTTGAAAGTGTGAACAAGTTGAAAGTGAGCTATATTGACTAATAAGAAAACCACCAAAGAGATTTACTAACTATAAAGGGCAGAAACTGAACCATGCAATTTGATGGAATGCTTATCCTATCATGTAATAGATACGAGATTTTGTCTTTTAGTTTATATATTAATATATCACACTTTTTATTTTATAAATTAAAAATATATCTTTTATCTACTTAATATATTAAAATTAGGTTTTTTTCCCAACTAATGAAGGTGACGTGTCGATCTCTCATGATTCCGTTTTTCCTCCAAAATGAACTTTCCTATTCTCTATATTCTAAATTATTTTATAAAAAATATATTTATTATAATTATATTATAATTAATATTTAATGAATAATACATAATTATACTAATTTAGGAATATATCTTTATTTTTAGAAAGTACTATTTTCATGTAATTAAAGTACTCTTCTCTCTTCTAAAATTATTTTTAGAAAAATATCTTTATTATAATTATATTACAATTAGCATTTAATGAATAATGCATGATTATACTAATTTAGGAAAATATCTTTATTTTTAGAAAGTACTATTCTCATGTAATGAAAGCACTATTCTCTCTTCTAAAATTATTTTTAGAAAAATATTTTTATTATAATTATATTACAATTATCATTTAATGAATAATGCAT
This sequence comes from Arachis hypogaea, assembly GCF_003086295.3. Classification (NCBI taxonomy): domain Eukaryota; kingdom Viridiplantae; phylum Streptophyta; class Magnoliopsida; order Fabales; family Fabaceae; genus Arachis; species Arachis hypogaea. The sequence continues at coordinate 106,233,671 of NC_092051.1, forward strand.
GATTATACCAATTTAGAAAAATATCTTTATTATAATTATATAAAATAATCTACTTAATATACTAAAATTAGATTTTTTCCAACTAATGAAAGTAAGGTGTCAATTTCTCATAAATTTATTTTCTTTTCAAAATAAAGGCACTATTCTCTCTTCTAAATTTATTTTAAAAATATTTTTATTAAAATTATATTACAATTAGCATTTAATGAATAATGCATAATTATACTGATTTAAAAAATATCTTAATTATAATTATATAAAAAGTTAAACATAAATTTATAATTCTAATTACTATAAATATGATACTAACGTTCATAGTGGTAAATTGATATTGCAATAATTAATTTTTATAATTATTTTTGTACTACTAAAGGCTATATATAGTGTTTCTTTGTGGTTAGTGAGTCTAAATCTAAGAATCACAGCATTTTTTTTTCTAATCTGTTATTCTTTTTTGATTGGGCAATTGTTTCTAAGGAGCTTTGTAGGTCAAGTTCAAGTCACATCCCCTCTACGTTTTCTACGTTTGTCCAAAAATATTCGAAGTGGAGCATATAATGAGATCGAATTTTCTCAATTTAGGCTCAATTTTGAACAATTCGTGCCAACCTTGAAGATGCAATTCAAAGATTGGTACTATATTTAAATTTTTTTCTCTTAAGCTTTTTGTATTAAAAATAATTTTATAACATATTGTATTTTTTTCAGAAACTACCGATCTTTTGGTACATTAATGCAATGCCATTGAAGAGAATAAAAGTCAATTTAATTTGACAATTTTAACAAGAAGATAGTCTGAATTTGTACTGATTCTAAGTATGCGATCTTATGATGTTATTTCGGTTGGTTGTTACGAGAATGACTCTAATCTATACGTATCTAAGGATTAGAATAGATTAAATATTATTTAAATAATTTAGTTCTAATATTGGTAGTTGATTAAATTAGTTCTAGAGAAATTTAAATTGTTGTCTCAATTTATATATTATGGCTATTTTTTATGGATACGTTATTTTTAAACTTTTTAATATGATTTTTTTTAAGTTTGTTTTCTTTTTTGATATATGTATCACCTTTTTTTTTGTATTTCAGATTAGTAATACAGTTATTAAGAGAAATGTAATTCATCAATAAATTAGAATGATTAAAAGTTTAATTAAGATTAACTAACATCTGTTTTGGACACAAGATTGAGGAAAAAGAGTCACAATACGTGATTTTGCTTTCTTGCTAATATATAAAAATACGTGAAAAAAATTTAAAATATCACCATTTAAAAAAAAATTGTTAATCATACATATGAAAAGGGATTGAGGAATATGCATGGATATAAAAAATAAAAAATTATTACTCAATTGTAGAATAAAAAATAATCATATATATATAAAAAAAATAATCATAACAAAAAAATAATTAGCATATGTAACTTAGATTTTTATATGTACAATAAATATATATATATATATATATATATATATATATAAACAAATATTTAAAATTATTTAACAAAATTAATATATATGCATAGATAAATAAAGAAATTATTATAATTTATAAAAATTATACATATAATGACATTAATAATAAAGAATAAAAAAATTATTGAATGATTGTAGACTCAAAAAGAATTAATTATGATAAAAAATTAATTAATATATACAATTTAAATATATTTACATACAATTAATATATATATATATATATATATATATATATAAACTACATAAAGAAGTATTTAGAATTATTTAAAACAATAAATATATTCTAAAAATAAAAAAATTATTAACTAAACAATTGATATATATATATATATATGGAAATTAGTATGATTTATGAATATTATTACGTATATGATGGTATTAATGGAATAACAAAATCAGTATAATTATTGTAGGCTAAAAAAATTATTTATAATAAAAAATAAAAAAAATAATTAATATATGTGACTTAATATATGTGTACTTAAATAAGGAAAGATTTAAAATTATTTAAACAAAATAAATAAATATATCCTACGAATAAAAAATCATTGACTAATCGATTAATATATACTGGTAGTATAAATAAAAAACCATTAAATAAAAAAAATAGTATATTTTTTATTTTGAAAATAAAACGAAAATAATTATAATATAATAATTTGTTTAATTATTAATATTTATAATTGTTATTTTAAATCATAAATTTAGAGAAAAAAAAGTAGATTAACAAAAACGATTAATAACTATATTAGAGTTGATACACATAACACTAGATTAAGAAAAAATAAATGTAATTACTACAATTTAAATTAATTTTAATAAAATAATTTAAAATTATAATTTTAAACTTATCACGTGCATAGTACGAATTATTGAACAATTTATTATCATGTACTTGGCACGGATTATTAAACAATTTCTCATGTATTTTTTTTTGCTAAAATAAAAATACTATTTTTAATTATAATTATTATTCTTTATCAACTCTTTTATTTAAACACAAATATTATTTATTAATTTTTTTTATTTTTATTCCTCACATTTATTAAAAATTTCTTTTCAATAATTTAGGTATTAATTGTTGTTACTTAATTAACTTATTTTAGGTATTTATTTATTAAAATTTTAGGTATTAATTATACCTCAATTACGATATTAAGACTTTGAACATAATTTTAATTTAATTTTGGATAATATCAATATATATATATATATATATATATATATATATATATGATATTTTAGGTATTAATTATTATTATCTATTAACTTATTTTAAGTTTTTAATTATTAAAATATTAGATATTAATTATATTCTGTTTACCATGTTAAGTCTTTAGACATAATTTCAATTTAATTTTAGACAATGTAAGAAGCAAATATACATAATATTAAATTATAAGAGTATATTTTAATTTTACATAAAATAATATAATAGATATAGAGTATAAATAAATTTACTTGACAAATATAGTTATTCATAGTGTGATATTTTATTACGATAACATATCTTTGTGTATTGACTCCCTATATAGCAATAATATATATATATGAAAAAAAACATGGGAATATTCTAAACATGATTATCGCTAATCTTTTTTTCTTTAGTTTTTAAATATATTATTTATTTTATTTATTTAGAGTAATAACTAAATTTATTATAACTATAGTAACATTATCTTTAAACTATTAGTATTATTAGTAAATTTTTAAAATTATTGACATATTATTAGTATATATAATAAGCAGTAAATTTTCTTTTCATGTTTATTATTTAAAAAATTTATAATTTTTACATAGTCTTTATTCTATTTTTTTCCATACCTAATGACTATTGACTATGATCCTATTAATAGTATCACCTATAGTAGATTATACGAAGAGAAAGTATGAAAAATAAAGACAAGAATTATAAGGCTATAAAAAGTTCTATTCAAGTTTGACAAGAGTAAGACGGTTTACATAGAAATAGTTCTAATAGATGATAAGATTAATTGATTCATTTACTAAATTTTTTCAAGGAATATTAATTGATTCATTTACTAAATTTTTTCAAGGAATGCTAAGTTCAATTTATAAATAGAGTTTAATTTTGATGCCCTGACAGTGTAAAGTGTTTTACATAGTTGTGCAATCACATCCGTTTTTTTGGATGACCATTCACGCGGACAATGTGAAATGTATTTATTTTTATTGATGTGTCATTACGTAATTGGATACGCATCTAAAACTACTTTACATTGTCAGTACATCAAAATTAAATTCTTATAAATATTTGTAGTTCATATTTTAAGTTAATTTTATAAGTACACCATTTCACAAGTCAACGACAATTCTTTTTAATAGCTTTGTAAATGCAAATAGTTTTTATATTTAATTTATTTTGCAATACGATAAAATTCATTGTTCAATCAAGTCAAAGACAATTCTTTTTAATAGCTTTGTAAATGCTAATAGCTTTTATATTTAATTTGTTTTGCAATACGATAAAATTTATTGTTTAATCAAGAATTATTTGACAAAAATATTTAGAATGAATTGGTAAAAAAGAAAGTCTATATCTTCTCAAATTTTGAGATCGAGAAATCAAGCGGAATATATCTTCTGACTGTACACACGTACAAAATATCTTTTAAGATGGAGTCAGATATAGTACATTTGGTCGATGATCGTAAAATTCTGGATAATCATTTTAATTTGCTTGCTCATGCTGATATATTGAAACAAACAAATAAACGATTCTACTTATTTGGTACGTAATTAATTTATATTAATCCACACAAAATTATTTTTCTTTTTGATTTTAAGTTTTGCCAAAAAATTGTATAATAGCATCATTTTATCGATAACAAAAATTTTAACAGTTTATTTATGAAAATATTTGAAATTGTATTATGACTTTTTTTAAAGGTATATCCTTTTATTAATATACTATTGTTAGTTTTATCGTTTAATATAAAATAAACTAATAAATTCTTTTTATTTTATACACGTTCGAAGTTATAATTTCTTATATTATTCACTCATTTGTCCTTAATTTGGTATTTTTAATTCAATTTTTTTGTTCAATTAGACGTTATTAGATTCTTGACTAGAAAAGAAAAAATCATATCATGGTCAAAAATAGAGAGAAGTGACCAGTACATTGTGATTGATCTTCATGATTTGCAGTATGTAAAATTTTAATATGAATATTTCTTTACGTTATAATTATGTGTTGTGGTGAAATTTTTTTCTTTATATATTACTACTTACTCCCTTAATTTCCGCTTTCATTCAAAAATGAGAAAAAAATAAGATGTATACTATGAGATCAATTTTCAATCCAATTATTTGATCATCTATGTGATCACCAAGCAACCGAATACATAATTTATTCTCTAATTTATAAAATTTAACAAAGACATTGGTAAACATATTGGTTTCGCATTTATTTGTATATTTTATTTATTTATGTTATATTTGTAATTATATTATATCTATTTTTATCAATATATATTTTTTAAAAATATCGTTAGTGTTAGCACATTGTGTATTAAATAAATTAAATGATAGAAACACGTAACTATTTTCTTTTTTAGTCAAGATTAAGTAAAATACTGTAATTTAGACTTGCAATATCTACATATTAATAGTAAAATGAAGAAAAAATGTAATATTATATCAAAAAAATTTTTTTAAATCATAATTATAATTTATGATTAAAATCATAATTTAAATATTTTAAACGGGATAATTTTATTTAGATAATTCCTAATTCTAACATAATTTTTATACATTTAATAGCTACATTCGAGTTAATACACTTAATACTATATTTAAAAAAACACGAACAATGCACATCATATTATTTATTTATTAATTAAATTATTACAATTCAAATTAATTTTAATAGAATAATTTAAAATTATAATTTCAGTTTTATCACGTACATGGCACGAGTTATTACACTTGTTTAAATACAAAATATCATGCCTGAAATAAATTCTAAATTGTTAACTTATTGCAATACTTTTATTCTTAGAGTAAAAGAGTTAAAAAATATTTTCATAATCTTAAAAGATATTTAAAATAAAATATTATTTTAATTCTTAATATTGGTATTAAATCTTAATTTAATTTCTAAAATAAGAAAAAATGAAAAAAAACGAAGAATAAAAGATACTGCGAAAACAAAAGATAAAGATAAAAAGAATAAAAGGGATATATTGATAGATGTTTTTTTATTAGATCTTTAAAAAATTTATTCTTAATAACTTAAATCATCAAAAGAATTTTTTCTATTAAATTTTTAAAGAATCTATCCTTAACAACTTAAATCAAATAGCCAATGAGTTATAACTCAAATAGCATAGTTTTTCCATACTCAATTAAGAGGTTAACAACTTAAATCAAATAGCCAATGAGTTATAACTCAAATGACATAGTTTTTCCATACTCAATTAAGAGGTTAACAACTTAAATCAAATAGCCAATGAGTTATAACTCAAATGGCATAGTTTTTCCATACTCAATTAAGAGGTTGCGGGTTCGAGTCTCCTATCTTTGATAAAAAAAAACAACTTAGATCAAATAGATAAAATTAGAAAAATTAATTCTAAGAGTTATCTTAGATTAGATCCTTTAATTTCTTCCTACAACAAATAGATCCTTAATTGATTAGACTAAAACTGGATCAAATCTTTTTAGAATAAAATAATAAAATTTAAAATTAAATAAAAGATACAACTTCAAAATTAACTAATTATTTTAAATTATATTTGATTTTATAGTATTAGATCATATTTAATTTAAATTTAAATTTGTAAAAATATAATAATTAATTAATCAGATTTAGTCATAGTGGATTAGATTAAATTTAAATTTAAGTTTAAATTTTAAACACTAAAATATATATACTAAACAAATTAAAATAAAATCAAATATTTTGACAAACTCTAATGACAAATCAAATTTAATTTTGAATAAAATAAATTCAAATTTAATGCTAAATTAATGTCTCCCAATGAACTTAGAAAGAAGTCAAATAACTCTTAGACTTTTTGTTGTCCTTATTTAGTCCAATAGAACTTGTCTTCTCTTCCTTAAATAACAATTAATGTATTTTTTGGGTACTTTACATGAACAAAATAAATAACTTTTAATATTACACCGATGTTCCAAATCTAAAAAGCTCATATGCACGTCTCATTTTGTCATATAACTATGTAAATCAGGGGTGAAGTTAGGATAAAATTTATAGAGAGGTCAAAGTTTAATTTTTTAATATAAAGAAACTTAAAAAATAAATTTGATTTATACTTATTCTATCCAAATCGAATTCATTAGATTCGATTTAGCATATACAATGATACATCGAAATAAATTTACCAATAAAAAGTACCCGTAATATAATTTGAAACTAGTTGCTTCGATTTAGAGATTTGATAAAAATAAAGTATATCCATGCTAATTAATTCAATTTATTATGATGCTTAGTCAATTCCATAAATCGAATTTATCTAATTTAATTTACCATAAAATATAAATTATATAAATACCATCACAATTTTAGACGTTTTTATTAGAGTGGAAGTCAAAATAACAAAAAATATAAACTATATAAATTCTTTTAGTCTAATAATCCAATAATACATTTTAAATCTACACTTTTAATATTATTAGCTAATTAATAATAAAAAATAATAAATTTTACTTATCTTCTAATATTTTTTAATGTATGTGAACTACTAAAAAATAAAAAAAAAATTGAAAGCCAATCCAAGATTTTTATTCTTAAATTTTTGAGCAAGTATATTATATATAAACACTCATTAATTAAAAAGATTTAATGAGTATTCGTTAATTACAAGCATTTAATTAGTATAAAATCTTTTAATGAGTACTCATTAATTAAAAAAATTTAATAATTTTTTTTATCATTTAGTAGTTTACATATATTAAAAAATACTAGAAGATAAATAAAATTCATTATTTTTTGTTATTGATTAGCTAGCAATATTTAAATGTATAGAGTTAAAATGTATTATTGGATTATTAGGCTAAAAAAATTTATATAATTTATATTTTTTGTCATTGTAAATTCTACTCTAATGTACACCCAATATTTTGATAGTATTTATATAGCTTATATTTCATAGTAAATGGAATTAGATGAATTTAATTTATGAAATTAATTGAGCATCATAATAAATCAAATCCATTAGTATCGAATTACTTTAGCTTTATCAAAGCTCTAAATTGAATCAAATAGCTAGCTTCCAATTATATTATGAGTACTTTTTTACTAGTAAATCAAATTAAGTTATTTCGATTTATTGTTGCACATGCTAAATCAAATCTAATGGATTCAATTTACATAGAAGGAGTGTAAATCGAATTTATTTGCTTCCATTTATGTAGTTATATAGTAAAATGAGACATGCATGTAAGCTTTTTAGATTTAGAATTAAAAGTCATTTATTTTGTTCATGTGAATTATCCTTTTTTTTATGCATGAGTGTCGCTAAGTTAGCACCATTGCTTTTGATGCGAACTCTTGGTCTCCTTAATGTCCAAGAGTAGCATAGTATAATTCTTCTAGTATACAAATTCTTAAACATGACAAGATTATCATCTTGCACATTACCTTTAAAATGACAAAATACCCTCTTGAACATGTATCATAAGATTTCAAGTCCTATTTCTATCCCAAAAAATTTTAAAAAGCTTCAATATTATCCTAACATTAAATTTACCCGAATAGTTAATCGAATAAGCCACGTGGACGATAACAATATTTTTATTAAGTCATATCTTCTTTTTTGTGTTAGAAAAATATAATTAAAATTTTCTTATAACACTTTCTCTTTTTGATATTTTTATTGTAAAAAAAAAATTCAATTTCTATCAATCAATCATCAGTTCTCCATAATTAAAAAAATTCTTTAAGTTAATAATTATTAGTAGATCGATTTTATTGTTATTAACTCTTAAATATATTAATTTTGTGAGTCAAATTTAATAATAAAATAATATTAAACCTGTTTAAATTTTTTAGGACCAAAATAATAATTTATTCGTATTTTTAATACGCATTTCAAAAATTTATTTTTGTACAAACTCTAATTACAAGTTATATTAATTAAAAATATCAATATTTTATGTATTAAAAATATACAAATAGACTTATAATAAAATTAGACTTATAATAAAATAATAAATAATAAAAGTAATTAATTCTCTAGTTTTTCAAAAATATTAAAATAATAAATTTATATTGTCTAATTTATAATAAAAAATGTTTAAAAAACACAAAATTCCTTTGTTGCTAAAAAAAAAAAAAAAGCACTAGAAGAATGACAGGCCTGTGATTGTGATTGTGGAGAAGTGGGGACTAATAAGCTGTTGGCTAAGTGTTGAAAATGAGTAATGAGTGATGAGTATCCAAATGCAAAAACAAAAGCACCACAAAACAGTGGTCGCCGGAGAAAGAGTAGTGGTTTATGTTTCTGGCTTTCTGCTGCAAAATGTGTCGTTATACGGACATGATATGACCTCATTTGAACTACACTTGTCGATGTTGACCTAATTCTACTCATTCCAATTTACCATACGTAAGCCGCGACGTCATCTTAATTATTACTTTGTGCTAACATTATTATTCTTTTTAGACGGAAAATATAACTATCCTCTTCAAGAGACAGGGTTTTAAAGCAGAGGATATTAAAATTTGGAATGAGTAAAGTATCGTTTTTGTCTCAATGTTTGAGGTAAGTTTTAAAGTTGTCCCTAACGTTTCAATCGTCTTATTTAAATCCCTAACGTTTCAAAATTGACTCAATGTTGTCCTGCCGTTAAGGATCCGTTAATAGAATTGACGGCTGGACAAAATTGAGACGATTTTGAAACGTTAAGGACTTAAATAGGACGAAAACGTTGGGACAAAAACAATACATACAAATAAATTTTAATTTTATTCTTCAATAATATTTAATTATTTTTTAAATTACAGTTAATCACATTACTTTCATTCTAAATAAATTAATTTTTTTATAATTTTATTTTTAAAGTAATGTAACTTTTTTATAAATAAATAAATTTTACACTTTCATTCTAAATAATGTAATTTTATTTTTATTTCTTAATCACATTATTTATAATTTTTTTAATATTTTTACACTTTTATTCAAAATAAATTAATTTTTTTATAATTTTACATTTAAAGTAATGTAATTTTTTTTATAAATAAATAACCTTTACACTTTCATTTTAAATAATGTAATTTTACTTTCATTACTTAAACACATTACTTATATTTTTTTATAATTTTACGCTTAAGTAATGTAATTTTTTTATAAATAAATAAATTTTATACTTTCATTCTAAATAATGTAACTTTTCTTTCATGACTTAATCACATTATTTATAATTTTTTATAATTTTATACTTTCATTATAAATAAATTAGTTTTTTTTTTTATAATTTTACGTTTAAAGTAATATAATTTTTTTATAAATAAATAAATTTTAAACTTTCATTCTAAATAAATAATGTAATTTTACTTTTACTACTTAATCACATTACTTATATATTTTTTTTATAATTTTACACTTTCATTCTAATCACATTACATTATTTATTTAGAATGAAAGTGTAAAATTTATTTATTTATAAAAAAATTACATTACTTTAAGTGTAAAATTAAAAAAATAAATTTATTTAGAATAAAAGTAATGTGATTAAGTGTAAATGAGATTAAAAATAATTGAATATTATGTACAATAAAAAATTGATATTATTAAAAAATAAAATTAAAATTTATTTCTATGTTTTGTTTTTATCCCCAACGTTTTCGTCCTATTTAAGTCCCTAACGTTTCAAAATCGTCTCAATTTTGTCCTGCCGTCAATTTTATTAATGGATCCCTAACAGCAGGACAACATTGAGTCAATTTTGAAACGTTAGAGACTTAAATAGGACGATTGAAACGTTAGGGACAACTTTAGGACTTACTCTAAACGTTAGGAACAAAAATGATACTTTACTCATTTGGAATTTATCAAAAATCACGTTAAAAGGCTTTTGCCGTTTTTTTTAAAGATCTTGTTAAAGAAATTTATTAAGACCGAAAATTTTTATAAAAATATAAAATAAATATTAATTCTTATATATATTTTCATAATCTTAAAATTAAAATTTTATATTTTTATTTTTTTAAATTTTTTAAATTTTAAATTTTATTTTAGAGGATAAAGTATATATGATCTCTCACTCTTTATTTTATAGATAGGACTAAAAAAAATATTCAAAAATGAGAAGTCATAGTTTTATCTTTTATAATAAAAATTTAAAATTTAGAAGATCTAAATTTATATTTTTAAAATACTCTTTAGTTAAATTCTATTTTGATTTGGAAATTTGTGTATAAATAATAAAAATTCTTAATCATAATTCAATTAAGAGTTATTATATAAAATTCTAAATTGATTAGAGGTGACGATGTAACAGTCTTATAAATATGTATGAATAATACGTCTCTTTTTTTGTAAAAGTATTTTGATGGATGAATATAAAATATTTTGTCACTATTCTTATTATTAAAAATAAAATTTTGTTGTTTATAGCGTTAAAACGGACAATATCTATCGACTTAAGAATTAGTATAAAATCAAATGTCTAACTTTCTCATAAATTATTATTTGGATTTCTTTTTAATATCATTCCCTATAATCAATCACACTCCAAAATTTGCATCAGTACAGTTGGCAGAGGGTCATGTTTAAAAAAAAGTTTTCTTCATTATTTAGTCACTTAACATTTCTTTTTTCATAACTACCCTCTACATATATAAACAAAATTCTCCAACTGAAGGAAACAAAAGTACAGTTATCGTAGAAAAAAGTCAAAAACTAAGGAAACATCAATATGTGAAAATTAATACAATATATGGACTTCATAAAAATACCCTTTGACTCCAATATACCCACATCATTCTAATTCAAGGATATAAAGAAAATTTTGAAAAAGTTAGATATATGCACAAGTATATTTTGATTAGAGAAAATTACAATGAAAAGTCTAATTAAATCTTTATATTTAATTTTTTGTCACCAACCCTTTTTTTATTTAGATGAGAAACTTTTGAATGATGTATATATGCAATAATACAATATTGAGAATTGCAAGAGGAGCATTGTGAAAATTTGGTGTGTATACAAAACTCTGAAAATCGGATATGCAAGTAAAATTTTGACAACCTAAATCACAATGAAACTACGGAAACTCAAGAGTGTTAATAGAACTATTATAATAACTCAAAAAGATTGGCTTTTTTCATTACAAATTAAGTGTCAAAATCATGGCAAACTTAATAATAAAACAAGCAATGCGTCGTTAAAGTATTTTCGGATATCAATTATTGGAGTAGCATACAGAGGCACTTGAAGAGCCAAATATATAGAAGCGACAAAAACGATTGAGAAGGTGACGATACGAATAATGAGAAAGTAAGGAGAAAAAAAAAAAAGAAAAATTCTTTAAAGTAGATATAAGATTCTGATTTCATATTAGAATTCATAATTAACTATATATATTATATTCAGATCTTTGTTTAATGTACAACGTAGGGTGCAAATTTCTATAAAACAAAATAATCTAATCATAATACACTATTATAATAGAAAAAAATTTGAAAACCAAAATAATTCGGCTATAATTAATTAAAAATTTTTAATTTAATTTTATTTATATAATTTTTTTTAAATTTTGATTCTTTATATTTCACTTTCTTATCACCCAACTTATCACATTATATTTCTAACTATTAGAATGTAATATATTATATATTAATGAGACCTTTTATAATTTAATTTTTATATATACTATTTACATTAAAGACTAATCATAATAATATACTTTAAATGTCATTAATGTTAATTAATTTTTCTTTGTAATTATTAATTTATTTATCTTTTATTGGTTTACTTTTATTGCAGCAACGTAATATTGTAGAGGTTGGAGTAATCTAAATTTTAATTGTCATTAATTTTAATTAATTTTTTTATAATTACTAATTTATTATCTCACTTATGTAATCATAATTCATTCAAAGTTATGATGGATATTGCATTCTCTCTCAATGAGCTCTGACTCTCTCCCCTCTAACCTCGATAAACATTCGCTGGAAGAGGAATATTTGGTCTCAAGGAATAAAAAAAAAAGTAAAGATGAATGAAAGTAACATAAAAGAACAGGTAATAGATGATATGGAAAAAAGCGGAAGCGCCTCAGAACAAAAAAAGGAAATTGAAGGTAAAAATCAAACCGAAAACAAAGGTGATTCAAAAAAATTCATGAAGCCCAAGATATCCTACCGTGACATGGTAGTGGAGAATGGCTTCAGAAAACTGAATCCACAAGAGATTGTAGAAATGGTTTTAGAAGATTATAATTCAGAAGATTTAGTCAAGGACTCTTCTATAGACGATGAAGCTCCCTTCGATCCTAAACCCAACATTAATGTCTCTCTGAAAAAGTATGATGAGTGGTGTAGACCTTGGAAACTATTGCTGATTGTTAACCCGCTTGGAAAAACCTTTAACTTTCAAGCTTTTGATAGATGGGGTACATAGGAGATGGATGAAAAAAGGAGTGATACTAATCATGGATCTAGCTGGTAACTTTTTCTTGGGCAGGTTCACGGATTAAGATGACTATGCACATGCACTCTTTGAAAGTCCTTGGATGATAGCTGATCATTATCTCTTGCTGCAAAGGTGGAAATAACTCTTCTTGCTACAGGAGACAGATATTTAGAAAGTAGTAGTATGGGTTAGGATCCCCAACCTACCTGCAAAATTATACAATAAATTCTTTCTCTGGAAAGTTGGAAAAGCTCTTGGAACAATGCTCAAAGTGGATGAACTCACCTCCATACACTCTCAAGAAAAAATTCGCAAGGATATGCGTGAAAATTGATCTGCGAAAGAACATGGTTCTGACCATCACAGTCCTTGGCAAAGAGTTCAACATTGTCTATGAAGGATTACACCAAATCTGTTTCAACTGCGATAAGTATGGACACAGAATGCTGTATTGTAATGAGAGGATGATCGAAACAGCCACTGAAACTGCTGCCAGGATGACGGAGGCACCCGGTCTGGCCATCGGGAATCTCCTAACAGTCAAAATACAAATCAGGATACGCAGAATCAACAATCGAATCTAGAAAAGAAAGAAAATCTCGCAGCAATTATTACGAATGACCCACCAATCACACCTGAGGCTAGGCACCAAAACAAGCAAGTTTCCCAAAATATGGCCACCAATCAGGAAAGCATTAATGAAGAGCAAAATGGTAACTCCTTTCGGCCATGGATGATTGTGAAGAGATATCAAAGAAGGAATAAAACCAAAGCTGATTCTTCAGAGAAGGAAAGAAAGGAAGGTTTCCAAAATTCAAGGTTTCACATCCTTGCAGAGGCAAATCAAGAAGATAATCATTCCAATGAAGAGCTATCCTCAAATGGGACCCAAGCTATTAATTCAGGAGATAACAAGGACGCATGTCCAGCAGAACCTAGCAAAAAAACAACAATAAATCAAAATCTCAGAAACAGAAATACTCACCATATACAAAAAAAATCAACAGAGACAAAAAAGCTCCATTCCTATCATTAAAGAAAAGTATATAGCAATAAGTAAGAAAATAACACCTGCTGCTAAGCAAGTTAAGCAGTTCATTCAAAAGACCAATATCATCCAAAACATCCCCAAAAATTAGGATAAAGATAAAATTATAGAAGCACACCAAAGCAACCATGAAGCTTCCCAAAAGAATAAAAAAGGCAAGAAAAAAATTCATGATGAATATTGGAGGCAATTTTCTTACCTAAACAAGGAGATTACTAAAGTTGAGTATGTGCAACCAACTCTCTTAGGGGGTTCTTTAGATCATATATACAACTAAAGCGCTCATCACTAGTATCATAGGAGGTGGGTATAATAATGAGGTTGGTAAGGAAGAAGGGAATAAACCTCCAGAGCCAAGCGAGTCCAGCTCCAAAAGGGAGGACAAAAACATGAAAGAACTTTATCTCCAAAAGGGAGAAGTCATTTACCAGAATGTAGAGATGGACGTTCAAGCCGTCAACAGCAAGCCAAATGAGGTTCAGTGAATCCTTTTCTTTAACGGAGTTTTTTTGAAATTGTTTCCATCATAGTTTTTCTCATGAATATTTTAATTTGGAATCGTAGAGGGGTGTCTGCTAAAGGATTCCCCATTATTATTAAAGATTTAACCTATCGGTATAATCTGAATTTGTGTGTCCTCCTTAAAACTCATGTTTCAGGATCTAAAGATGAGGTGATTATCCACAAGCTAGGTTTTGAATCTTGGTGTAGAAGCGAAGCTAAAGGTTTTGCAGGAGGCATTTGGTGCCTTTGGAACAAGAAAGAGTGGAATATCGAACTTCTAGAAGTCCATAAGCAATTTATCCATCTGAATATCAAAGACAACAAAAATCGAAACTGGTACTACACTTGTGTCTACGACAGCCCACAACCTGGGACCCGGAGTAGCCTCTGGGAGGAGTTAGAAAATTTCGCAACGACTATCCAAGAACCTTGGTGCATTGGCGGGAATTTTAATTCTACCATTTTCCTTGAAGAAACAGGGGGCAGTTTCAATCTTTCTCAAGACTCAAGAAGATTCCAAGAGTATATTCAGAATTGTGGCCTAAAGGACCTAGGTTTTTCAGGGCTCCCTTTCACCTGGCAGAAGAATAGAGTCAAACGAAGACTGGACCAGCTTCTTTCCAACTTGGATTTCAATGATCTCTTCCCATAAGCCGGTGTTAAACATCTCCCTAAGTTAAAATCTGACCATATTCCCATCATTTTGAACTTCAATAACTTAGAGACGAGAAGAAGAGATAAACCTTTCAGGCTCCTTGCACCTTAGCTCCTTCATGAAGGCTACCAAAGATTAGTAAAAAATAGTTGGATCAAGCAGGGATGTCTTGTCTCTAATATAAATAATTTTACGGATAAAGCTAAGATTTGGAATAAAGAGGTTTTCGGTCACATCTTTAGAAAGAAGCAAAGAATCCTCCTTAGATTTGATGGAATGAACCAAAGTTTCTCTTTTAACAATAACCCATTTCTAGAGAAACTCCATAACGACCTTTGGAGGGAATACGAAAGGATTGTTATTCAAGAAGAGAGCTATTGGATGCAGATGTCTAGGTGTAATATCATCAATTTTGAGGACAAGAACTCTAAATACTTTTATCAAAAAGCAAATGGGAGAAGAAGAAGGAACTATGTCATTCACTCAAGAACAATGAAGGAGAATAGATTGACGATGTGGAAGAACTCAAACACTTGGTGTATCCTTTTTTAAATCTTTATATGCTCCTGATAATTACTCTTTTGTGTTTCCTAACTTTTCTATTGCAGGTAAATTTCCTAGAGTGGCAAAAGATGACCTTGTCCACTGGTGCACGAAATTATGATCATCAACAATGGCGCCAAAGACTTGGAGCTCTCAAACATGAATCACACTTTATCACAATTCTGCACAACTAATCAGCAAGTGCACTGGGTCGTCCAAGTAATACCTTACGTGAGTAAGGGTCGATCCCACGGAGACTGTCGGCTTGAAGCAAGCTATGGTCATCTTGTAAATCTCAGTCAGGCGGATTCAAGTGGTTATGGAGAATTGATAATTAAAAGATAAACATAAAATAGAATAAGATAGAGATACTTATGTAATTCATTGGTAGGAATTTCAGATAAGCGTATGAAGATGCTTTGTTCCTCCTAAACTTCTGCTTTCATATTGCCTTCATCCAATCATTCATACTCCCTTCCATGGCAAGCTTTATGTTGGGCATCACCGTTGTCAATGGCTACTTCCCGTCCTCTCAGTGAAAATGTTCCAAATGCGCTGTCACCGCACGGCTAATCATCTGTCGGTTCTCGATCATGTTGGAATAGGATCCATTGATCCTTTTGCGTCTGTCACACACCCAACAATCGCGAGTTTGAAGCTCGTCACAGTCATCCCTTCCCAGATCCTACTCGGAATACCACAGACAAGGTTTAGACTTTCCGGATCTCAAGAATGACCGCCAATAATTCTAGCCTATACCACGAAGGTTCCAATCTTAGATTAGAAACCCAAGAGATACGCATTCAAGCCATTGCTAGTAGAACAGAGGTGGTTGTCAGGCACATGTTCATAGGTGAGAATGATGATGAGTGTCATGGATCATCACATTCATCAAGTTGAAGAATGAATGAATATCTTAGAGAAGAAGCAGGCGTGAATTGAATAGAAGAACAATAGTAATTGTATTAATTCATGAAGAACAGTAGAGCTCCACACCTTAATCTATGGTGTGTAGAAACTCCACCGTTGAAAATACATAAGAACAAGGTTCAGGCATGGCCGTGAGGCCATCCTCCCAAAACGTGATCAAGAGATCAAAAGTATATACCTCTATATCTAAATACAATAGAAAAAGGTCCTATTTATAGAAAACTAGTAGCCTAGGGTTACAGAAATAAGTAATTAATGCAGAAATCTTCTTCCAGGCCTACTTGGTGTGTGTTTGGGCTGAGCATTGAAGCTTCCATGTGTAGAGACTTTTCTTGGAGTTAAACGCCAGCTTTTGTGCCAGTTTGGGCGTTTAACTCCAGCTTTTATGCCAGTTCTGGCGTTTTGATGCCAGAATTTCTATGTTGACTTTGAACGCCGGTTTGGGCCATCAAATCTTAGGCAAAGTATGGACTATTATATATTGTTGGAAAGCCCAGGATGTCTACTTTCCAACGCAATTAAGAGCGCTCCAAGTTGGCTTCTGTAGCTCCAGAAAATCCACTTCGAGTGCAGGGAGGTCAGAATCCAACAGCATCTGCAGTCCTTTTTCAGCCTCTGAATCAGATTTTTGCTCAGGTCCCTCAATTTCAGCCAGAAAATACCTGAAATCACAGAAAAACACACAAAATCATAGTAAAGTCCAGAAAAGTGAATTTTAAATAAAAACTAATAAAAATATAATAAAAACTGACTAAAATATACTAAAAACATACTAAAAATAATGCCAAAAAGCGTATAAATTATCCGCTCATCATCCACCTAAACAAGAACATCACTTTCGAGGAAGTCAAGCACACAGTTTTCAATATGGGTAGCTGGAAGGCTCCCGGAAGTGATGGACTCCCAGCAAAGTTCTTTCAACATTCCTGGGATACTGTGGCAGACTCCCTAGTAAGTTGGATTCAAATGATTTTTAGGAACCCAGAAAACATTGCTAGAGTGAACCAGACTCTTATCTCTATTATTCCTAAAGTTCCTTCCTCGGAGAACTTTGCCCAGTTCAGACCGATCAGCCTATGTAACGTTTGCTATAAGATCGTTACCAAGGTGATAGCTGAAAGGATTAAGCCGACCCTAGGGGCTATCGTGTATAATACTCAAGCAAGCTTCATCCCAGGAAGGGTTAGCGCAGACAATATCTTAGTCGTACAAGAGGTGATACATAAGATGAGGACCAGAAATGGAGGAAAAGGTCTTATGGCGATTGAGATAGACCTGAAAAAGGCGTATGATCGACTCAACTAGGGATTCGTCATTGACACTCTTCAAGACATTGGCATCCCGGATAATATTGTAAACATTATTTATCATTGCATTTCCTCTCCAACTATGAACTTGCTTTGGAATGGGTTTCATTCAGAAACTTTCATCCTGACTAGAGGCATAAGAAAAGGAGATCCCTTATCCGCCTACCTTTTTGTCTTGTGTATTGAAAGGCTTTCCCATTTAATTAACTCCTTGGTTGAAAAAAAATTCGAAACCTATCACTTTATCCAGAAATGGGCCTCAATTATCACATCTCTGTTTTGCAGAGGATCTCGTTTTCTTTGCTCAAGCAAATAAAGCTCAAGTCCAAATCATTAATAAGGCTTTGAGTATTTTCTGTGAAACTTTGATAAACCACTATTTTATGGTTTATTTTGTGCTCAATTGAGTGGATTTTATCAACTCTTTACCCACTTATTCATACTATTTGCATGGTTTTACATTTGCCTTCCTAATTATGTGCTTTGATTGAAAAAATGCTTCTTTGGCCTTAAGTTCCCTATGTTTAAATCCTCTCTTATTTCCATTAGATGCCTTGATATGTGTGTTAAGTAATTTCAGAGATTACAGGACAGGAATGGCTCAGAGGATGGAAAGGAAGCATGCAAAAGTGGAAGGAATACAAGAAGTTGGAGAAATTGCTAAGCTGTCCAGTCTGACCTCTTGACACTCAAATGGTTATAACTTTAGCTACAGAGGTCCAAATGATGCGATTCTAGTTGCGTTGGAAAGCTAACGTCTGGGGCTTCGATTTGATATATAATATGTCATAGTTGCCCTGACGCTAGGTTACGCGGTCGCATGATCCACGCGGACACATCGTAGTGACGAAAAACCAGCGTGGCAGATTTCGCAACCAGCGATTTCTGGGCTGTTTCTGACCCAGTTTTCGACCCAGAAAGCACAGATTAGAGGCTATAAAGTGGGGAAATGCATCCATTCATAAAGAAAAGCATTCGCATTCACAATTTTAGGAGTAGATGTAGTTTTTAGAGAGAGAGGTTCTCTCTTCTCTCTTAGGATTAGGATTTAGGATTTCTCTTAGTTTTAGGAGTGACTCTCAATCCCAGGTTCAATGTTCTTCTACTTTTATTTATTCTATTATTTTATTTTAGTTTTTTAATGTTGGTTTATGAACTCCATGTTAGAATTGATTTCTTTATTTAATATAATTTGAGGTATTTCAGACTTATGATTGCTCTCTTTAATTTATTAATGTTCTTTGTTTATCCAAATTATTTTTATTCAAGTAGAATTTTTTCCCTTTTGGCTTTGGTTGAGTCATTGGAGACACTTGAGTTATCAAACTCATTGTTGATTGAAAATTAGATTTCTTCATTTCATTAATTCAAGTTCCAATAACTCTAGCCTTTCCCAAGGAAAGACTAGGACCTGAGGAATTAAAATTAATTCATCCAATTAACTTACCTTCATAGTTAGAGGTTAACAAAGTGGGAGAAAAATCCAATTCTCATTACAATTGATAAGGATAACCAGGATAGGACTTCCAGTTTTCATACCTTGCCAAGAGTCTAATTTATAGTTATTTATTTATTTTATTCTTCTTATCATTCAACATACTGCTTTCTTACTTTCAAAATCCCCAATTTACAAAACTCATAACCAATAATAAGAACATACCTCCCTGCAATTCCTTGAGAAGACGACCCAAGGTTTAAATACTCGGTTATCAATTTTAAAGGGGTTTGTTACTTGTGACAACCAAAACTTTTGTAAGAAAGGTTGATTGCTTGATTTAGTAACTATACTTGCAATGAGAGTTTACTATAACCTCTAAACCATCAATCTTCAGTTCTTCAAAATGGCGCCGTTGCCGGGGAATTGCAAACGTGTGCCTTATTATTGGTTATTGTAAATATTTTCTTTTTACCTTTTTATTTGTTTTTGTTTTTATTTTTGCTTTTTTCATAAATTAAGAGGTTATTGGTTTTTATTTAGATTTTTTTCAAAAATTTTTTCAAAAATTTAGTTATCTTATCTTATTTCAAAAATCAAATTTCAAAATTCAAATTTAAAAATTTTCAAAATTCAATTTTAAATTTTTTTTTTCAAATTTCAAATCTCAAAATTCAAAATTCAAATTTCAAAAATTTAAAATTCAAATTTCAAAATTCAAATTTTAAAAATTTTCAAATTTCAAATTTCAAAATTTAATTTTCAAATTCAAAATTTAAATAACCTTTTAATTTAAATTTGTTTTTATTTTTATTTTTAATTTTTATTTGATACTATGAACTCTCACCCCTTTGGCTATGAGTCTGGTTACAATTATGTTGCAGGAAGAAGAATTACAATGAGAACATGCATCAAGGTTGGAACAATCAAAGATGGGAGGAGCCACAAGGATTTGATCAATCCTCATGGCAATAACCACCTCCAATGGACTATCAACAACCACCACCATATGCCTATGAACCCTTTCCTCAACATGACTTTGGACCACCATACTCACAAGCCTCTTTCCACCATTCACCTCCATATGATCCTAACCCACATCCACCATACCAACCACTTTATGAGCCAAATGAACCATACACAGAACCACCACCTTTCCAACACAACTACTCTCATGAACCACCACCTCAATATTCACCATCTCCATATCATTATCAAGATGAACCACATTCCTATTATGAACCCTCTCTCCCAACCAATGAATCCTCATATCCACCCCAACCTCCAATAGATGACAGATTTCGTGTTATTCTTCAAAGGCAAGAAAGGATGAATAAGAGTGTGCTAAATTTCACGGCCGCCTTAGGCGAGTTCGTAAATATAATAGCTTCTCAATATCTGAGCACTCAAAGAACTCCCATGGCTACATGTGGAGAATCAAAAGAAGAGCAAAGCATGAAGGAGACACTAGACACTTCGGTGGACAATGAGGAACATGGCTTTGTATTGGAACAAGTGGAGGAAGCCATAACAGTTACAGAGGAAGAAGTGGTTGAAGACTTAGGAGATGTTGAACCTCCATGGGAAAGTCAAGACATAGAACCTCCTTTCAAGACGGTTGTAATTGATGTTGAGGAGGGTGTACAACCTCCAAGGCATATCATGGCTAGAGACTTTGAAGAGGTTAACCAAGAGATGGAGATTCAAAAAGAAGAAGCACAACCTCCTATGCCTTTGGTAAGTAGTGCAAAAGAGATTGAATTGGAAGAAAGCTACTAAGAGGAAGAGGTTGATATTGAAGAAACTTGCAAAGAGGTGGAAGTTGTCAAAGGGCACAAGGGAGTAGAGCTTGAAATCACCTTGCCAAAGTTATTGGAGACCCCTCCCCCTAAGTTGCCATCATCCTTCACAACATTCAAGTGGGTAAAATTCATATCCCTTAGCTTTCTAATTCCACTTGAATATGGGCTACTGGAGACGGATGGTCAACTTAGAGCTTTTTGTGGCATTAAGAGTAAGAGGAAGTTGGTCAGTAAGAGTTGTCAAGCAAGGTTCAACATGGTTGTGTGCTCAAAGTTTAAAGGTTGGTGTAAAGCTCAACTGAATGGGTCTAGGAAGTTGTTTGGCCGCTTTAGTGAGAATTCAGATTGCTTGCTACCCGGATGGAATCATAATGATCAATACAAAGACGGGTGTAAAAGCAAAGTTTGGGATCCTGGAGTCTGTTCTGACATTCGGAACACTGGAAGCCTGAGAACCTGTTTAAAACTGCTCAAGGGCTTTACGTGCCTTGTTTGGGATCCTGGAGGCTACTGAAATTACAAACATTGGTGGAGATTCCTGGATGAGTTCAAGCATAAGCCACCATAACAGGGAGCTCACCAAATGTCCAACTTAAGGACTTTAACTAAAAGTGCTAGGTGGGAGACAACCCACCATGGTATGATCGTTTCTTTTTCAATTTTATTTCATGCTGTTTGTTTTTATTTTATTTTAATTTCATTTAACCTAGAATTATTCATAGCATCTACATTAGCATTGCATACTGCATAATTGCATAATTGCATATATATATATATAAAGCACGCACGCGATGCGGCAGCGTCGCTGACGCGTCTACGTCACTAGTGCGTCGGGAAGAAAAGAATTGAACAGAGAGTCATGCGAGAGCGTGGCTGGAGGCGCGCCTTTAGCATAATTTGACCCCACGCGACCGCGTCATGTGGCAAAAGAGCCTCCCACGCGTCCGCGTCACCCACGCGACCGCGTGGCCCTATAAATCGACGTAAAAAGATGTATGGCCGAAAGTTGAGTTGGAATTGGGCTGGACTCATGCTAGAAGCACAAGCCCGACCACGCGAACGCGTGCCCCACGCGTCCGCGTCATTTTTAAAAATGGCCATCCACGCGATCGCGTCAATCACGCGATCGCGTCACCCTAGATTTTGGCAATACTAAGTTTCAAACAAAGAGTTGTGCGAGTGCGAGGCTGCCCTCGCGCCAGTAGCATAAACGTGTCACGCGACCGCGTGACCGACGCGACCGCGTCAATCAGTATAAGTGCAAGTCGCGCGACCGCGTGCCCCACGCGACCGCGTTGATTGCGCCGCACAGCTTTCCTGATTTGCCACTTATCTTATCTTTTCTTCCCCAATCCTAATTTCTCCTCCCTCCTTTCTTACTTACTTCTTCTTTCTTTCTTTCCCTTCTCATTCTTCTTATCTTTCATTTTATTTTATTTTCTTTAATTTATTTGCATACTTTCATTCATTGCATATTTTTATTTTTCTTTTCTAAATTTATTATTTTACCATTGGTGTTCAAATGTTCTTATTCAACTGTTATATCTTTTCTGGTATTATTTTGGTGCTTCATGACTTGTTTTATTCTGATTGGGTAATATTATTTAAATCAATGCTAATTTTTATATTACTGATATTCTTTTTGCATTGACATGAACTTACATTGTCTTTCATTACCCACTCTCTTCCCCATTGTTGCAAATTTTGCACCACTGGTATGCCATGGCTTCTATTGTTTTCTCACGTACATGTTGAAGCTTCCATGTAAATGAGACCCTTATCATTTGGCATTAACACCCATATTTTATTTATTTTCTATCTTTTGGGTTACATTTCTTCTTTTTCTCTTCTTTCAGGATGGCCACCAAAGACGAAAAAAGGGAGAAAATTCTAAAAGGGGAGACAAACAAGTCCATCTGCACAATCCTTGAAGAAAAGCATCAGTTGGAACAACCCGTCCACCTGCACATCTCAGCATGCACCGAGGACGGTGCAATCTTTAAGTGTGGGGAGGTCGATACCGATCTCCATGGGTTAGCTATTTTCTTCTTTTCAACACCATTATTTTATTTTCTTTGTTTGTTCATTGTTGCATTTGCATGGTTAATTGCATGTTTATTTGATTTTGTGCTTTTAGTTACTACTTGGATGAAATAATATTTTTTTTTCAATAAATTTTTATAGTATTTCACTAATTTAAATCAAAACTTGTGTTAAATTTGTTTGAAGTTGTAATTGGAACATGGTTTTTGAGCTAAAGAACACACAACCTGTGAGATTTTGAGCTTATTTACATGGTTACATAATTTAACTATAAATTTTTATTCTTGTGTGTTTTCTTCTCTATAATTGCAATCTTTGCTTTGTTCCAATCTATATGTCTATTATTTAATGTATTTACATACTTGCATATGATTGAGGCCATTCTTTGATTTTAGCTCACTTATCCCAAATAAGCCTACCCTTTAAATTACCTTTGTTAGCCACTTTGAGCCTTTTTAATCCCCGTTTGTTCTATATTTTATCACATCACTAGCCTTAAGCGGAAAAAAACAAATTAAAATTCCAATTGAATCTTTGGTTAAGCTTAAGATAGAGATTGTGCATCAACTAAGTGTGGGAAAATTGTGGGAACATGGGTTAATAAGGGAATGTATCATGTCTCTAATTTATTTGAATATTGGGAATTTGGGAACCTACTCATGAAAAACCAAAATAGAAAAATAATGGAGAATCCATGTGCATTGATAATTTATGTTTGCTTTTATGATTAAAAAAAAAATAAAAAAAATAAAAAAAATAAAAAATAAAAAAAGAAAAAAAAGAGAAAAGGAGAATATATATATATATATATATATATATATATATATATATATATATATATAAATAAGGGGATAAAATTACCCCAATGCTAAGTTAATGAAAATATCAATGCACATGTGACAAAAGTAAAGAAATATAAAAAAATTTGGTACATGAGTATGGGAATCATACAAAAGTGGGAATTATGGGTAGTTAGGTATGATTTTAAAGTTTTATAGAGTGTATGTATGTTAGGTGAGAACTTAGGTTAGTCAAAGATTCAAATTATAGCTCACTTAGCCATATATATATCCTTACCTTTACCTTAGCCCCATTACAACCCTGAAAAGACCTCATGATGTTTGCATTAGTATGCTAAATATGTGTTGATTGGTTAGATGAAGAACAAAGTTTAGAAAGCATGATTAGAGAAGAGTAGAGTGAATTACCCTATACACTTGAGAGACTAGAGTGATATACACTACCAGTGAGGGTGCAATGCTTGATTCTATGTTCCCTGCTTTCATGAGCTATCTTCTTATAAGTTTACTTGTCTTTTATTGTATAATTTGAATTAGTAAAATCTGATTCATGTTTGTCTTGGAGAACTTATTTATTTTTAACCAAGTAGGTAGAATCATTTTGCATGTAGTTGCATTCATATAGATAGATTGCATTTCATACATTCTACTACTCCTCTTCACCTTTATAGCTTCTCTTGAGCTTAGCATGAGGACATGCTAATGTTTAAGTGTGGGGAGGTTGATAAACCACTATTTTATGGTTTATCTTGTACTCAATTGAGTGGATTTTATCAACTCTTTACCCACTTATTCATACTATTTGCATGGTTTTACATTTGCCTTCCTAAGTATGTGCTTTGATTGAAAAAATGCTTCTTTGGCCTTAAGTTCCCTATGTTTAAATCCCCTCTTATTTCCATTAGATGCCTTGATATGTGTGTGATGAGCGGATAATTTATACGCTTTTTGGCATTATTTTTAGTATGTTTTTAGTAGAATCTGGCTACTTCTAGGGATGTTTTCATTAGTTTTTATGTTAAATTCACATTTCTGGACTTTACTATGAGTTTGTGTGTTTTTCTGTGATTTCAGGTATTTTCTGGCTGAAATTGAGGGACTTGAGCAAAAATTAGATTCAGAGGTTGAAGAGGGACTGCTGATGCTGTTGGATTCTGACCTCTCTGCACTCAAAATGGATTTGCTGGAGCTACAGAACTCAAAATGGCGCGCTTCCAATTGTGTTGGAAAGTAGACATCCAGGGCTTTCCATCAATATATAATAGTTTATACTTTGCCCAAGTTTAGACGACCAAACTGGCATTCAACGCCAGCTCTCTGCCCAATTCTGGCGTCCAGCGCCAGAAACAAGTTACAAAGTGGAGTTCAACGCCCAAACTGGCACAAAAGCTGGCGTTCAACTCCAAGAACAAGAATGACCTCTCCACGTGTAGACTTCAAGCTCAGCCCAAGCACACACCAAGTGGGCCCCGGAAGTGGATTTATGCATCAATTACTTACTTCTGTAAACCCTAGTAGCTAGTTTATTATAAATAGGACCTTTTACTATTGTATTAGATATCTTTGAACATCTTTTGATCATTTTTAGATCTCTAGACCTCCATGGGAGGCTGGCCACTCGGCCATGCTTACCCTCTATTCAATTATGTATTTTTCAACGGTAGAGTTTCTACACTCCATAGATTAAGGTGTGGAGCTCTGCTGTCCCTCAAAGATTAATGCAAATTACTACTGTTTTCTATTCAATTCAACTTATTCTGCTTCTAAGATATTCATTCGCACTTCAACCTGAATGTGATGAACGTGACAATCATCATCATTCCCCATGAACGCGTGCCTGACAACCACTTCCGTTCTACCTTCGATTGAATGATTATCTCTTAGATCTCTTAATCAGAATCTTCGTGGTGTAAGCTAGATTGATGGCGGCATTCATGAGAATCCAGAAAGTCTAAACCTTGTCTGTGGTATTCCGAGTAGGATTATGGGATTGAATGACTGTGACGAGCTTCAAACTCGCGAGTGCTGGGCGTAGTGACAGACGCAAAAGGAGGGTGAATCCTATTCCAGCATGATCGGGAACCTCAGATGATTAGCCGTGCTGTGACAGAGCATTTGGACCATTTTCACAAGAGGAGGGGATGTAACCATTGACAACGGTGATGCCCTTGCATAAAGCCAGCCATGGAAAGGAGTAAGATTGATTGGATGAAGACAGCAGGAAAGCAGAGGTTCAGAGGAACGAATGCATCTCTATACGCTTATCTGAAATTCTAACCAATGAATTACATAAGTATTTCTATCCCTATTTTATGTTTACTTCTTATTTAAGTTCGAAAACTCCATAACCTTTTATATCCTCCTGACTGAGATTTACAAGGTGACCATAGCTTGCTTCATACCAACAATCTCCGTGGGATCGACCCTTACTCACGTAAGGTTTATTACTTGGACGACCCAGTGCACTTGCTGGTTAGTTGTATCGAAGTTGTGACAAATTATGAATTGAGATTAGAGCACCAAGTTTTTGGAGCCATTACCAGAGATCACAATTTCGTGCACCAAGTTTTTGGCGCCATTGCCGAGGATTGTTCGAGTTTGGACAACTGACGGTTCATCTTGTTGTTCAGATTAGGTAATTTTCTTTTTGTTTTCTTTTCAAAAATTTTTCAAAAATCTTTCAAAAATTTCTCCTTTGTTTTCGAAAAAAAAATATTTTAAAATAAAAATGTTTTCAAAAATATATTTTTCTTCATAATTTTTAAGAATGAATTCTAGTGTTTCATGAAACATGTTGAATCCTATCTGGCTGTAAAGCCATACACAAACTGCTTTGGGATTGGTCTTCAACTAATCACCTCAATGGATGTAATTTACATACTAAAGCTTGCTGGCTATTAAGCCATGCCTGACCCTTTGATTGGAGCTTTAGACTAAAGAGCATAAGATTCCTGGAATTCATATTAAAAATTTTGGAATCCTTATTTTTCTTTTTCAAAATGATTTTCGAAAAAAATTAAAAGAAAATACAAAAAAATTCATAAAATCATAAAAATCAAAAATATTTTTGTGTTTCTTGTTTGAGTCATGTGTCATGTTATAAGTTTGGTGTCAATTGCATATTCATCTTGCATTTTTCGAAAATTCATGCATTCATAGTGTTCTTCATGATCTTCAAGTTGTTCTTGGTAAGTCTTCTTGTTTGATCTTGATGTTTTCTTGTTTTGCATCTTTTCTTGTTTTTCATGTGCATTTTTGCATTCATAGAGTCTATACATGAAAAATTTTTAAGTTTGGTGTCTTGCATGTTTTCTTTGCATAAAAAATTTTTTTCAAAAATAAGTCTTGATGTTCATCATGACATTCAAAGTGTTCTTGGTGTTCATCTTGACATTCATAGCATTCTTGCATGCATTCATTGTTTTGATCCAAAATTTCCATACATTGAGCATTTTTAGTATTTTTCTCTCTCATCATAAAAATTTAAAAAATCAAAAAAATATCTTTTCCTTTTTCTCTCTCTAAAATTTCGAAAATTAGATTTTACTTTTTCAAAATTTTTTTAAAATCTAGTTGTTTCTTATGAGTCAAATCAAATTTTCAATTTAAAAATCTCATCTTTTTCAAAATCTTTTTTAAAAATCAAATCTTTTTCACTTTTCTTATTTATTTTCGAAATTTTTTTAAAAATATTTTTCAAAAATCTTTTTCTTAATTTTATCACATAATTTTCGAAAATAACATCATCAATTAATGTTTTGATTCAAAAATTTCAAGTTTGTTACTTACTTGTTAAGAAAGATTCAAACTTTGAGTTCTAGAATCATATCTTGTGATTTCTTGTGAATCAAGTCATTAATTGTGATTTTAAAAATCAAATCTTTTTCAAAACTAATTTCAATCATATCTTTTCAAAAATATCTTCTTATCTTATTTTTTTTAAAATTTGATTTTTAAAATATTTTTTCTAACTTCTCATCTTCTTATCTTTTCAAAATTAATTTTCAAATTTGTTTCAACTAACTAACTTTTAGTTTGTTTCTTATCTTTTTCAAAACTACCTAACTAACTCTCTCTCTCTAATTTTCGGAAATATCTTCCCTCTTTTTTCAAAATTTCTTTTTAATTAGACTAATTATTTTATTTTTTATTTGAATTTTTGAAAAATTACTAATTTTTTTTCAAAAAAACTATTTTCGAAAATCACTAACTCTTTTTCAAAAATTATTTTCGAAAATCCTCTCCCTCTCTCAACTTATTCTATTTATTTATTCATCTACTAACATCTCTTCCTCACATCACTCACCAAATTCGAACCCCCTCTTCTATCTGTGTTCGAATTTTTTCTTCTTCTCTTCTTCTACTAACAATAAGGAACCTCTTTACTGTGACATAGAGGATTCCTCTTCTTTCCTTTTTCCCTTCTCTTTCTTATGAGCAGGGACAAAGAAAAAGGCATTCTTGTTGAAGCTGATCCAGAACCTGAAAGGACTCTGAAGAGGAAACTAAGAGAAGCTAAATTACAACAATCCAGAGACAACCTTATTGAAAATTTCGAACAAGTAAAGGAGATGGCAGCCGAACCCAACAACAATAATGCAAGGAGAATGCTTGGTGACTTTACTGCACCTAATTCCAATTTACATGGAAGGAGCATCTCCATTCCTACCATTGGAGCAAACAACTTTGAGCTGAAACCTCAGCTAGTTTCTCTGATGCAGCAGAACTGCAAGTTCCATGGACTTCCATCTGAAGATCCTTTTCAGTTCTTAACTGAATTCTTGCAGATCTGTGATACTGTTAAGACTAATGGAGTAAATCCTGAAGTCTACAGGCTCATGCTTTTCCCTTTTGCTGTAAGAGACAGAGCTAGAGTGTGGTTGGACTCTCAACCCAAAGACAGCCTGAACTCTTGGGATAAGCTGGTCACGGCTTTCTTAGCCAAGTTCTTTCCTCCTCAAAAGCTGAGCAAGCTTAGAGCTGATGTTCAAACCTTCAGACAGAAAGAAGGTGAATCCCTCTATGAAGCTTGGGAAAGATACAAGCAGCTGACCAAAAAGTGTCCTTCTGACATGCTTTCAGAATGGACCATCCTGGATATATTCTAGGATGGTTTATCTGAGTTATCAAAGATGTCATTGGATACTTCTGCAGGTGGATCCATTCACCTAAAGAAAACGCATGCAGAAGCTCAAGAACTCATTGACATGGTTGTTAATAACCAGTTCATGTACACTTCTGAGAGGAATCCTGTGAGTAATGGGACGCCTATGAAGAAGGGAGTTCTTGAAATTGATACTCTGAATTCCATATTGGCTCAGAATAAAATATTGACCCAGCAAGTCAATATGATTTCTCAGAGTCTGAATGGAATGCAAGCTGCATCCAACAGTACTCAAGAGGCATCTTCTGAGGAAGAAGCTTATGATCTTGAGAACCCTGCAATAGCAGAGTTAAAATACCTGGGTGAACCATATGGAAACACTTACAATCCATCATGGAGAAATCACCCAAATCTCTCATGGAAGGATCAAAAGCCTCAACAAGGCTTTAATAGTGGTGGAAGAAACAGGTTTAGCAATAGCAAGCCTTTTCCATCATCCACTCAGCAACAGACAGAGAATTCTGAGCAGAATCCATCTAGCTTAGCAAATTTAGTCTCTGATCTATCTAAGGCCACTGTGAGTTTCATGAATGAAACAAGGTCTTCCATTAGAAATTTGGAAGCACAAGTGGGCCAGCAGAGTAAAAGGATCACTGAAATCCCTCCTAGTACTCTCCCAAGCAATACAGAAGAGAATCCAAAAGGAGAGTGCAAGGCCATTGAATTAATTACTATGGCCGAACCCACAAGAGAGGAGAAAGACGTGAATCCCAAGGAGGAAGACCTTCTGGGACGTCCAGTGATCAATAAGGAGCTTCCCTCTGAGGAACCTAAGGAATCTGAGACTCATCTAAAGACCATAGAGATTCCATTGAACCTTCTTATGCCATTCATGAGCTCTGATGAGTATTCCTCTTTTGAAGAGAATGAGGATGTTACTGAAGAGTAAGCTGCCAAGTTCCTTGGTGCAATCATGAAGCTAAATGCCAAATTATTTGGTATTGAAACTTGGGAAGATGAACCTCCCTTGTTCACCAATGAAATAAGTGATCTGGATCAACTGATATTGCCTCAGAAGAGACAGGATCCTGGAAAGTTCATAATACCTTGTACCATAGGCACCATGATCTTTAAGGCTCTGTGTGACCTTGGTTCAGGAATAAACCTCATGCCCCTCTCTGTAATAGAGAAACTGGGAATCTATGGGGTGCAAGCTGCTAAAATCTCATTAGAGATGGCAGACAATTCAAGAAAACAGGCTTATGGACAAGTAGAGGACGTGTTAGTAAAGGTTGAAGGCCTTTACATCCCTGCTGATTTCATAGTCCTAGATACTGGGAGGGATGAAGATGAATCCATCATCTTAGGAAGACCCTTCCTAGCCACAGCAAGAGCTGTGATTGATGTGGACAGAGGAGAATTGATCCTTCAATTAAATGAGGACAACCTTGTGTTTACAACTCAAGGATCTCTCTCTGCATCCATGGAGAGGAAGCATAAAGAGCTTCTCTCAAAATAGAGTCAACCAGAGCCCCCACAGTCAAACTCTAAGTCTGGTGTTGGGAGGCCACAACCAAACTCTAAGTTTGGTGTTGAACTCCCATATCCAAACTCTAAGTTTGGTGTTGGGGAGTCTCAACAATGCTCTGAACATCTGTGAGGCTCTATGAGAGCCCACTGTCAAGCTATTGACATTAAAGAAGCGCTTGTTGGGAGGCAACCCAATTTTTATCTATCTAATTATATTTTTCTTAGTTATATGTCTTTATAGGTTCATGATCATGTGGAGTCACAAAATAAATATAAAAATTGAAAACGGAATAAAAAACAGCAGAAGAAAAATCACACCCTGGAGGAAGCACCTGCCTGGCGTTCAACGCCAGAACAAAGCATGGTTCTGGCGCTGAACGCCCAAAAATGGGCAGTATCTGGGCGCTGAACGCCCAAAATGGGCAGCATCTGAGCGCTGAACGCCAGAATTGCACCCTGGAGAAGAGCTGGCGCTGAACGCCCAGAACAAGCATGGTTCTGGCATTCAACGCCAGAAATGGGCAACAAATGGGCGTTGAGCGCCCAGAGTTGTGTGCAAGGGCATTTTTTTACATGCCTAATTTGGTGCAAGGTTGTAAATCTTTGAACACCTCAGGATCTGTGGACCCCACAGGATCATCTCAAGATCTGTGGACCCCACAGGATCCCCACCTACCTCCACTCACTCTCTTCTCTCTTCTCAATCATCCTCTATTCCCAACACCCACTCTTCCCCATAAACCTACCCAATAAACTCCACCTACCTTCAAAATTCAAAATCAATTTCCCACCCAAACCCACCCATATGGCCGAACCTTAACCCCCCTCCCTTCCCTATATAAAGCCTTCCATTCTTCTTCATTTTCACACAACACAACCCTCTCTTTCCCTTCTTGGCCGAAACACACCTCCCCCCTCTTCTCCATATTTTCTTCTTCTTCTTCATCTAATTCTTTCTTCTCTTGCTTGAGGGTGAGCAACATTCTAAGTTTGGTGTGGTAAAAGCATAAGCTTTTTGTTTTTCCATTACCATTGATGGCACCCAAGACCAGAGAATCCTCTAGAAAAAGAAAAGGGAAGACAAAAGCTTCCACCTCCGAGTCATGGGAGATGGAAAGATTCATCTCCAAAGCTCATCAAGACCACTTCTATGATGTTGTGGCCAAGAAGAAGGTGATCCCCGAGGTCCCTTTCAAACTCAAAAGAAATGAGTATCCGGAGATCCGACATGAAATTCAAAGAAGAGGTTGGGAAGTTCTAACAAATCCCATCCAACAAGTCGGCATCCTAATGGTTCAAGAGTTCTATGCCAATATATTGATCACCAAAAACCATGATCAAAGTAAGAACCCGGATCCAAAGAACTATGTTACAATGGTTCGGGGAAAATACTTGGATTTTAGTCTGGAAAATGTGAGGTTGGCGTTTAACTTGCCTATGATGCAAGGAGATGAACGCCCCTACACTAGAAGGGTCAACTTTAATCAAAGGTTGGACCAAGTCCTCATGGACATATGTGTGGAAGGAGCTCAATGGAAGATTGACTCCAAAGGCAAGCCGGTTCAACTAAGAAGACTGGACCTCAAGCCTGTGGCTAGAGGATGGTTGGAGTTCATCCAACGCTCCATCATCCCCACTAGCAACCGATCTGAAGTTACTGTGGATCGGGCCATCATGATCCATAGCATCATGATTGGAGAGGAAGTAGAAGTTCATGAAGTCATCTCCCTTGAACTCTACAAAATAGCCGAAAAGCCCTCCCCTGGGGTAAGGCTAGCTTTTCCTCATCTTATTTGCCATCTATGTTACTCAGCTGGAGCTTTCATAGAAGGAGACATTCACATTAAGGAAGAGAAGCCCATCACTAAGAAAAAGATGGAGCAAGCAAGAGAGCCCATTCATGGAGCTCAAGAGACGCATGAAGCTCATCACCATGAGATCCCGGAGATGCCTCAAATGCATTTTCCTCCACAGAATTTTTGGGAGCAAATCAACACCTTCCTAGGAGAATTAAGTTCCAACATGGGACAACTAAGGGTGGAACATCAAGAGCACTCCATCATCCTTCATGAAATAAGAGAAGATCAAAAAGCAATGAGGGAGGAGCAACAAAGACAAGGAAGA
This sequence comes from Arachis hypogaea, assembly GCF_003086295.3. Taxonomy (NCBI): domain Eukaryota; kingdom Viridiplantae; phylum Streptophyta; class Magnoliopsida; order Fabales; family Fabaceae; genus Arachis; species Arachis hypogaea. Next base: position 106,266,601 of record NC_092051.1, read on the forward strand.
GACATAGAAGAGCTCAAGGACATCATTGGTTCCTCAAGAAGGAAACGCCACCATCACTAAGGTGGACTCATTCCTTGTTCTTACATTCTCTGTTTTTCGTTTTCTATGCTAAGTACTTATCTATGTTTGTGTCTTCATTACATGATCATTAGTAGTTAGTAACTATGTCTTAAAGTTATGAATGTCCTATGAATCCATCACCTCTCTTAAATGAAAAAAAATGTTTTAATTCAAAAGAACAAGAAGTACACGAGTTTCGAATTTATCCTTGAACTTAGTTTAATTATATTGATGTGGTGACAATGCTTCTTGTTTTCTGAATGTATGCTTGAACAGTGCATATGTCTTTTGAAGTTGTTGTTTAAGAATGTTAAAAATGTTGGCTCTTGAAAGAATGATGACAAGGAGACATGTTATTTGATAATCTAAAAAATCATAAAAATGATTCTTAAAGCAAGAAAAAGCAGCAAAGAACAAAGCTTGCAGAAAAAAAAAATTAGGCGAAAAAAATAGAAAGAAAAAGAAAAAGCAAGCAGAAAAAGCCAAAAGCTCTTAAAACCAAGAGGCAAGAGCAAAAAGCCAATAACCCTTAAAACCAAAAGGCAAGGGCAAATAAAAAGGATCCCAAGGATTTGAGTATCAGTGGATAGGAGGGCCTAAAGGAATAAAATCCTGGTCTAAGCGGCTAAACCAAGCTGTCCCTAACCTTGTGCTTGTGGCGTGAAGGTGTCAAGTGAAAACTTGAGACTGAGCGGTTAAAGTCAAGGTCCAAAGCAAAAAAAGAGTGTGCTTAAGAACCCTGGATACCTCTAATTGGGGACATTAGCAAAGCTGAGTCACAATCTGAAAAGGTTCACCCAATTATGTGTCTGTGGCATTTATGTATCCGGTGGTAATACTGGAAAACAAAGTGCTTAGGGCCACGGCCAAGACTCATAAAATAGCTGTGTTCAAGAATCATCATACTGAACTAGGAGAATCAATAACACTATCTGAACTCTGAGTTCCCATAGATGCCAATCATTCTGAACCTCAATGGATAAAGTGAGATGCCAAAACTATTCAAGAGGCAAAAAGCTACAAGTCCCGCTCATCTGATTGGAGCTATGTTTCATTGATAGTTTGGAATTTATAGTATATTCTCTTCTTTTTATCCTACTTGATTTTCAGTTGCTTGGGGACAAGCAACAATTTAAGTTTGGTGTTGTGATGAGCGGATAATTTATACGCTTTTTAGCATTGTTTTTAGTATGTTTTTAGTAGAATCTGGCTACTTCTAGGGATGTTTTCATTAGTTTTTATGTTAAATTCACATTTCTGGACTTTACTATGAGTTTGTGTGTTTTTCTGTGATTTCAGGTATTTTCTGGCTGAAATTGAGGGACTTGAGCAAAAATCAGATTCAGAGGTTGAAGAAGGACTGCTGATGCTGTTGGATTCTAACCTCCCTGCACTCAAAATGGATTTTCTGGAGCTACAAAACTCAAAATGGTGCGCTTCCAATTGCGTTAAAAAGTAGACATCCAGGGCTTTTCAGAAATATATAATAGTCTATACTTTGCCCAAGTTTAGACGATGCAAACTGGCATTTAACGCCAGATCTCTGCCCAATTCTAGCGTCCAGCGCCAGAAACAAGTTACAAAGTGGAGTTCAATGCCCAAACTGGCACAAAAGCTGGCGTTCAACTCCAAGAACAAGAATGACCTCTCCACGTGTAGACTTCAAGCTCAGCCCAAGCACACACCAAGTGGGCCCCGGAAGTGGATTTATGCATCAATTACTTACTTCTGTAAACCCTAGTAGCTAGTTTATTATAAATAGGACCTTTTACTATTGTATTAGACATCTTTGAACATCTTTTGATCATTTTTAGATCTCTAGACCTCCATGGGAGGCTGGCCACTCGGCCATGCTTACCCTCTATTCACTTATGTATTTTTTAACGGTAGAGTTTCTACACTCCATAGATTAAGGTGTGGAGCTCTGCTGTCCCTCAAAGATTAATGTAAAGTACTACTGTTTTCTATTCAATTCAACTTATTCTGCTTCTAAGATATTCATTCGCACTTCAACCTGAATGTGATGAACGTGACAATCATCATCATTCCCCATGAACGCGTGCCTGACAACCACTTCCGTTCTACCTTCGATTGAATGATTATCTCTTAGATCTCTTAATCAGAATCTTCGTGGTGTAAGCTAGATTGATGGCGGCATTCATGAGAATCCAGAAAGTCTAAACCTTGTCTGTGGTATTCCGAGTAGGATTCTGGGATTGAATGACTGTGACGAGCTTCAAACTCGCGAGTGCTGGGCGTAGTGACAGACGCAAAAGGAGGGTGAATCCTATTCCAGCATGATCGGGAACCTCAGATGATTAGCCGTGCTGTGACAGAGCATTTGGACCATTTTCACAAGAGGAGGGGATGTAACCATTGACAACGGTGATGCCCTTGCATAAAGCCAGCCATAGAAAGGAGTAAGATTGATTGGATGAAGACAGCAGGAAAGCAGAGGTTCAGAGGAATGAATGCATCTCTATACGGTTATCTGAAATTCTAACCAATGAATTACATAAGTATTTCTATCCCTATTTTATGTTTACTTCTTATTTAAGTTCGAAAACTCCATAACCTTTTGTATCCGCCTGACTGAGATTTACAAGGTGACCATAGCTTGCTTCATACCAACAATCTCCGTGGGATCGACCCTTACTCACGTAAGGTTTATTACTTGGACGACCCAGTGCACTTGCTGGTTAGTTGTATCGAAGTTGTGACAAATTATGAATTGAGATTAGAGCACCAAGTTTTTGGAGCCATTACTAGAGATCACAATTTCGTGCACCAGTGTGTTAAGTGATTTCAAAGATTACAGGGCAGGAATGGCTCAGAGGATGGAAAGGAAGCATGCAAAAGTAGAAGGAATACAAGAAGTTGGAGAAATTGCTAAGCTGTCCAGTCTGACCTCTTCGCACTCAAACGGCAATAACTTTAGCTACAGATCTCCAAATGATGCGGTTCTAGTTGCGTTGGAAAGCTAACGTCCGTGGCTTCCATTTGATATATAATATGTCATAGTTTCCCTGATGCTAGGCGACGCGGTCGCGTGATTTACGTGGATGCATCACAGTGACGAAAAACCAGCATGGCAGATTTCGCAACCAGCGATTTCTGGGCTATTTTTGACCCAGTTTTCGGCTCAGAAAGCACAGATTAGAGGCTATAAAGTGGAGGAATACATCCATTCATAAAGACAAGTATTCACATTCACAATTTTAGGAGTAGATGTAGTTTTTAGAGAGAGAGGTTCTCTCCTCTCTCTTAGGATTAGGATTTAGGATTTCTCTTAGTTTTAGGAGTGACTCTCAATCCCAGGTTCAAAGTTCTTCTACTTTTATTTATTCTATTATTTTATTTTAGTTTGTTAATGTTGGTTTATGAACTCCATGTTAGAATTGATTTCTTTATTTAATATAATTTGAGGTATTTCAGACTTATGATTGCTCTCTTTAATTTATTAATGTTCTTTGTTTATCCAAATTATTTTCATTCAAGTAGATTTTTTTCCCTTTTGGCTTTGGTTGAGTCATTGGAGACACTTGAGTTATCAAACTCATTGTTGATTGAAAATTGGATTTCTTCATTTCATTAATTCAAGTTCCAATAACTCTAGCATTTCCCAAGGAAAGACTAGGACTTGAGGATTCAAAATTAATTCATCCACTTAACTTACCTTCATAGTTAGAGGTTAACAAAGTGGGAGAAAAATCCAATTCTCATTACAATTGATAAGGATAACCAGGATAGGACTTCCAGTTTTCATACCTTGCCACGAGTCTAATTTATAGTTATTTATTTATTTTATTCTTCTTATCATTCAACATACTGCTTTCTTACTTTCAAAACCCCCAATTTACAAAACTCATAACCAATAATAAGAACATACCTCCCTGCAATTTCTTGAGAAGACGACCCGAGGTTTAAATACTCAGTTATCAATTTTAAAGGGGTTTGTTACTTGTGACAACCAAAACTTTTGCAAGAAAGGTTGATTGCTTGGTTTAGTAACTATACTTGCAACGAGAGTTTACTATAACCTCTAAACCATCAATCTTCAGTTCTTCAAGCTTCCGGTCAGAAAGTCAGTCTCAGCAAGTCTTGAGTGTTCTTCTCTAAGAATGTCAACCATAATATTAGAGCAGAGCTCAGCAGAGACCTTGTTATTCCCTAACCAACAACCTAGGAAAGTAACTCGGAGTACCCCTTATTCATGAAAAGTGCGAAAAGCAACACTTTTAGCCGATCATTGACAAGATACACGCCAAGCTGTCCAGTTGGAGTATGATGACCTTCTCATTAGTAGGAAGGATCACTCTTGTTCAATCCGTCCTCTCAATGATACAAAGTTATACTATGCAGACTATGAAGATGCCTAAGGAAGTTTGTAATCAAATTGACAAGATTTCTAGAGATTTTTTTGGAGGTCAGACGCAGGAGATAAAAAGATCCATCTTATCAATTGGGATTCTATTTGCAAGCCTAAAGAGTTGGGAGACCTAGGTTTGCATAAGGCTCAAGAAACAAACAACCTTTATCTCATGAAATTAGCGTGGGGTTTAGTCTATAATGACCAAGCACTTTGGGTAAAGGTTATGAATATTAAGTATGGCTGTGGTGATAGCCCTATCCCCAAGGTGGCTAAGAGATTAAACTACTCGAATGCATGGAGAGGGATTGTTAAAGTTTGGGACCACTTTCAACACAATCTTGTTTGACGAATTGGCGACAGTAAAAGCATTAAGATCTGGAAAAGTCACTGGATCCCTGGTATTGAAAATCTTAGTGAGTTATCGTTCAGTCAAATTAGCGATGATAGGGATAACAAAACCCTGGAGGCCTATGCTACGGATGATGGTTGCTGGGATTTGGAAAAATTATCTCAAGCCCTCCCAAATAAGGTTGTTGACATGATACGTACTTTGAAATCTCCAAACCACTCCCTAAGTCGAGACTCTATCAGTTGGCTACCGGAACCACATGGAAGCTTTTATATTAATTCAGCTTATAAGGCTTATTATGTGGAAGACACAAATCCTGATCAGATTAGATTATGCTGGAAAGTCAAAGTGCCTCAAAGACTAAAGACTTTTTATTGGTTATTAAGTCACAACGATCTATTAACTAATGCCAAGAGAAGGAACCGAGGACTTACTGATAATGGGTGCTACCACAGATGCCCAGATCAAGATGAGAGTCTGCTCCATATTCTGAGGGACTGTCCTTTTTCCCGAAGTATTTGGATTAGCATCTCAAACAGAGATCTACACGACTCGTTTTTTAGCCATTTTGGATAATCTGAATAAGGTCGCTCGCACTAACAGTGGGACTTCATGACCCACCTTCTTCCACACCACATGTAATGTCATATGGAGAAAGAGAAACGATTTAATTTTTCAACAGAAAAACATCCCATTCCAGCAAGTCATTCCTGAAATGAAAGGAGTAGCTAGAAATTATGATGAAGTTCTAGAACTTACTGAGATAAGTAGAATGACTCTGAGAATAACGACGTTAGTTTTGGTTGGGTGGAAACCTCTAGAAAATGGTTGGAGTAAAATTAATATTTATGGATCAGTCCCCCAAGCTTCTGGTTCAAGGGGCTTGCGGTGGAATTATCAGGGATTCTAATGGTCTGGTGTTAACTGGTTTCATGATGAACATTGGCAAGGTAACCATTACAGAAGCAGAATTATGGGCAATTTATTTGGGCCTTAAGATTGCAATTAATATGGGATTTAATAACATTAAGGTAGAATCTGACTCTATCTATGCGGTTAGGTTAATTCAGAGTAGTTCAACATCCCTCCATGGAAGCACGACCCTCATCCGTGCCATCAAAGAGCTTCAAGCCAAGCCAGGAGAGTTCAAAATTGATCATATTTTGAGAGAGGCCAATTTTAGTGCAGACGAGCTTGCTAAACACGCCCATAGCCTACTGGTGGGTCTTCATCAATTCGTTGCTCCATCTCCTTTCATTGCTCATACGCTGGATGCAGATAGAAGGAGCATTGAGTTTGCTAGAGTGATGAGTTAGGTTTTTTTTGTTCTTCTTGGGCCTTATGCCCTCCTTTCCCCATCAAAAATTTTTTTTTTATCTCACTTACGTAATATTTATTTCATGTTTTTTAAAGTGGAATAGTAATTTATTCTAATTTTTTAACACAAATATTTTCAAATTTTATTATAAGTAGATTTAAAAAAATGTCAAATACTTAAATTAATTTATTTAATTGACAAATTTACTCATAACATCCATAAGTTCATACATATAACATCCATAATTTTATATTAATAACATCCATAATGCATACCCATAACATTCATAATTTCATAACATGTTGTCCATAATTAATAAATTTTTACAATTAATATTATCAAATTTTAAATTATGTGTCTTATTGTGTTTTTTAAATTATTATCTCATATATGTACTAATAAGCCATAATTTTAATTAGGGTTAAGTATTGTTTTCGTCCCTAAGGTCTCGGGTGAAAATTAAATTCGTCCCGACCTTTTTTTGTTATTAAAATCATCCTCAATGTTACAAAACGTTATAAAATCATCCTTTTGTCCATAATTAACATTTTTTGGACAATTTTGCCCTTAAACAAAAAAAAATTCTCCCCATCCTCACCACTAATCTCCTGCATCATCAGTCATCACCGCTACCACACCACTCTTTAATCTGAACCCATTACAACTCCACCCCTTCATCCAAACAACACCAACAATGGTAACAGCAACTCAAATACCCTTCATCATCATCTTTCTCCTTTAACCTCCTCACTCTACTGTTTAACATTCTTTTGTCACATGGAATTAGACCATCAATAGCAGCACCAGCAGCCGGCAGCGCCCACGGGTGTGGAGAATATTCCGGCGACGTTGAGCCACAGCGGTAGGTTCATCCAATACAGCATATTTGGGAACATATTCGAAGTCACCGCCAAATACATACCCATTGAGCATTGAGTTCCAAAGTACTAAATCTCTAAGAGGCAATTCCTCAAACACCTCATGTGCATCCATCACCAACCCAAATTTCATATAAGTATTAACCAGAGCACTCCCCACAAGCACATCCAACTCGAATCCAAACTTAAAATAAAAATCCATGAATCTTCTTAACCTCCAAATCCTCCACACAGGCTCTGATCACACACGAGAATGTGTACTTATCTGAAGTGACACCCAGATGGCGCATTCGCTTGTAAACCAAGAAGCTATCCAGGGAAAGCCCATTCCCAACAAATCCAGCAATGACAGCATTGTAGGCGAAGACATTCTTATCAAGATCGGTGGAGTAGTTGAAGACCTTGAAGGCATTTCTCATAATGGTGCACTTCGAGTACTTTTTTTGTTGTTTTTCTGTTCGTTTTAGGTGGGATAGGTGGGGGTGGGGTGGTTTATTTTATTTTTAATATTTTTTATTTTTGTTTAAGGGTAAAATTGTCCAAAAATATTATTTCTTAACAAAAGGATGATTTTTTAACGTTTTGTAACGTTGAGGATGATTTTAATAACAAAAAAAGGTTGGGGACGAATTTGATTTTCACCCCAAATCTTAGGGACGAAAACAGTACTTAATCCTTTTAATTATTTTAATATTTTTTATTTAATATTCATATGTATGCTTATTTATTAATTTTAATATAATGAGTTAATAATTACTTTTAAAAATTTATTTCTCAATTTTTGTTTATATTTTATTTTTTACTTTTTATTTTCTAATAGTCTATATGTAAAATATGAATTGTATAGTAGAAGTTGTTAAAATTTTTTAATTTAATATCCATAATTTTATATATATAACATCTATAATTTTAAATATATAATATTTATAATTAATGAATTGACATTAATTTATTATTTATTATTTTATTTTGTAGGTTAAAACTAATAATTTTAGACGTTTTTAATAGATAGAGACTAATTAAATACAAGATGTTTTTATTTTTTATGAAATGTATGGAAGTGATTTGAGATTTTTTAAAAATTAAAATATCAAAATTTAAAATTTTTATTTTAAAAAAATTATAAAATTATAAATGTAATAATAATAAAAAATATAAAAAATCAGAATAATATGACAATTCTATTGTCATTAAATTACTACTTTTAAGAGGATCTAATCTAGCCGCCATTAAGCTTTCGCGGTCAATGGCATTATTTAAGATAATATGATAATTCTATTGTCATTAAATTACTAATTTTAAAAATTAATTTTGTAAATGCTACCGATGTCTAAGCTGTTATTAATGAATTTAATATTTTTTTAACTTCTATTTATAAATTTAAATTTTACTATAGGTATCAAGTGCTTTATTAGGATTTTCTAGTGCTCTGTTAGGATTTTTAACAGAGTCTTTGCTGCCGTCAAGGCTACACTATCAACGTTAATTAAATTTTAACACAAATCTCTGACTACTAGTTTGACAAAGATAATCTACGTAATCTGCATGGATGAGGTAAGGAGGGATGAAGATCGGACCGAGGAAGACAACCGAAAAGGAGGTAGGAATATGATTCTGCTGGAAGAGGCAGACATATCAGAAGGTATTAACACTTGCTCCAATAGTCTCTATGGCAGACTCTTTGCTTCCAAAACCTTCTCAGTTGGAACCATGGAGAATGCTTTAAAGGCTATATGGGGAAATCCGGAGGGATTTAGCGTGAGTGACAAAGGAGACAATTACTTCCAATTCTTTTTTAATAAAGAGGTGGATGTCTTGCGTGTTGAACGTGGTTCTCCATGGCTATTCAAGGATTACGTGCTCCATGTCAAGAGATGGAAGGAAGATCAGAACGGTGATGAATAGATTGTTTCCAATTTTCTAGTTTGGATTCAATTTTGGGGTTTGCCAGAATTGTTTAAAACCCTCGAAGTTGGACGTAAATTGGGAGAGAGGCTGGGCACAGTGTTGGAGGTAGGTAAATTTCAGATGAGAGGCAGAGAAACTAGGATTGTAAAGGCCAAGATCAATATTGAAGCTACCAAGAAAGTGAGAGATCAGTTAATTATTGCAGGACCTAATAAAAAGGAGGTAGAGGTGGCATTGCGCTATGAGAGACTTGGAAAGTTCTGTACCTACTGCGCAAAATTGGGGCACGAGGTAAAAAACTGCCATGATCTGCTGAAGGACACAGAGAGTGATAGGGTAAAAGAGGATGACATTGGTGAATGGGTTAAAGCTAGCCAAGTGGGAATAAGAATTAACTCTGAAAGAGAAAGAACATTCAACAACTCAGCCCAGAATCAGAATAAGGCTACTCAACGTAAGAAAAAATCGGTCTTAAACTGCTTATTGGAGGAATTTACAGGGATGTCAATGCAAGAGGAAGAACAAAGTTTGAAACCACAAAATGCTGGCAACAAGGTAGCACCTGAGTCACCTCAATCAGCCAACTCTAGAACAAAATGCATGGAGGTTATCATAGCTGGTCAGTCCAATATCAAGGAGGATGAAGGACAACCTATGCAATTCACTATTGGGCAATGTCTCACAACAGAGGAAGGCAAGAAGTGGAAAAAATTAGCAAGACAAGGTACTGGAGGGTTGGATACTAAAGCTGGATCCAAAAAAAGGTTGATGACTGGTATAGTTGAAGGATCTACAAAGAAAGCAAGAACAGAGGATGAAAATGCAGTTGAACAGGGGATGGAGGGTGCCAGCCTACAAATGGCACCCAAGGCGCCATGAGAACTATAGTTTGGAATTGTCGGGGTTTGGGGAGACCCCTGGCAATTCACACCCTAAAAGGGATATGTAAATCCCACTCCCCCGAGATTGTGTTCATAAGTGAAACAAAGAACCAATTTCGACAGGTGGAAGCAAAACTCCGGGCATGCAGCTATGAAAACTGGCATATTGTTAACCCGTCAGGAATGGCAGGAGGACTTGCACTAGCTTGGAAGGACAGCATCAATGTTCAAATTATAAACAGCGGGGAATTCTTTGTAGTAGCTGAAGTTAAGGAGTTCGGAAACAATGGGGTATGGACGTTCATTGGTGTCCATTTGAGTTGTTCGGAACAAATTCGAGCCTTACAGTTTGAGGAGCTTACAACAATGAGTCAACAACTGGAAGGAAAAGTGGTAATAGCGGGAGATTTTAATGCTATAATAAGTCAAGCGAAAAAGGAGGGTGGAGGCCAAAAATCAGCAACTACTATTGCAACATTCATTAATTTTATTGATAGCAACGAATTAGTGGATATTGGAATGGTGGGACGGCCTTTCACGTGGACATATCGAAGATAAAGAGAGGATTTGGTGAAGGAGAGGCTTGAACGCTATTTAGTAGGGATGAGATGGAAGCTGAAGTTTCCAAATGCAGTGGTGCACAGGCTCACAGAATCAGGCTTGGATTATGCTCCTATCTTGATGGAAACTGAACCTCAATCCTGGCATAGTAAAAGGCGTTTTAAATACCAGGAACGTTGGTGTGGAAAAGATGATGTCAAAAGAATTGTCAGCGAAGTGTGGAAAATGGAAGTAGTAGGCTCAGCTATGTTCTCCTTGGCCCAAAAGTTGAAAGAATATAGACATAGATTTGTTCAATGGCAGATAACTCACAAAGCAAACTCTCGAAAAGAAATTGAGGACCTTCAAGCTAGCCTAGAGGAGCTGTGGGTGGCTGGAATCAATGGGGGAGAGGAGATTACCAGATTAGAAGAGAAGTTGGAGCTAGCATATATGAAAGAAGAAAGTTATTGGAGAGAAAAATCTAGAGTTAAATGATTAAAAGAAGGAGATCAGAACACAGATTCTTTCACCAGAAATGTCAATCAAGGGTGCGAAGGAACATAATTTGGAGATTAGTTGGGAGGAACAATGAGATTGTATCGAAACCGGAGGATATTGCAAAGGTAGCTGAAGACTACTTCTGCGATATTTTTACTTCTTCTTGTTCGGTTGATCCGAATCCATATTTGGAGGATTTGGAGCCTAAGGTTACAGCTTCCATGAACCGTAGGCTCCAAAGGCCGGTAACTATGGATGAGGTCAAAAGAGCTACGTTCAGTGTTCATGCTCAGAGTGCTCCTGGCGATGACGGGTTTACAGCTAAGTTTTTTCACTTTTTCTGGGATATAGTTAGAGGTGACATTTTTAAGGCAGTGCGAAGTTTCTTTCACAGTGGCAGAATTCTAAAAAGCTTCAACCATACTCAAATTTGTTTGATTCCAAAGGTGCCAGATGCCAGTGACATGACTCAGGTACGACTGATTAGTTTGTCCTCAGTTATGTATAAAATTATTTCTAAAGTTATAGTGCATCAACTACAAGGTATTATAAATAAAATCATAAGCCCAAATCAAAGTACTTTTCTCAAAGGTAGACTCATTTCAGATAATATTCTAATTGCCCACGAATGTATGCACTTTTTGAAAAATAAGAGAAGTGGAGCAGATCATGAGATGGCTATTAAACTAGATATGAGCAAGGCTTATGATAGGGTTGAATGGCACTTCTTATGGTACATCATGGAAAAGCTGGGCTTTGATGCTAAATAGATTAACTGGACTAAGGAATTGGTAATGACTGTTTCTTACTCTGTTGTTATGGAAGGGCAACCTTTTGGCTACTTTAGGCCAAATAGGGGCATCCGACAGGGTGACCCCCTATCTCCATATCTATTTCTTTTTTGTGCGAAAGGGCTTTCCTTCCTGCTACACAAGGTAGAGCAAAACAGATTAAGTCAAGGAGTTCAAGTTAATCGGAGATGCTAAACAGTTAATCACCTTTTGTTTGCTGATGATTCAATCCTTTTTTGCAAGGGCTCACCTAATACAAGCCAAAGCATTTTGGAATTGCTAGAGATCTACGAGGGCTTCAGTGGGCAAAAAGTCAATTTGAACAAGTCGGCCATCTTTTTTAGTCATAACACACCTCAGAACACAAGACTAGCAATTGCACAGACACTAAATATTGAACATATCGGAGCCCAAGACAAATACTTGGGGCTACCCTCCATAGTTCAAAAATCAAAGAAAGCAATGACGAACTAATTTTCGTTAGTAAAGAATTTCACAAAAGTAATCACGTCGTAAGTATAGTTTCTAAACCAACAAAGAATCCTTTCGTACAAAAACTTGTTTGTCACTAAAGCAAACCCAATAAAATAATAACCGAAGTATTCAAACCTCGGGTCTTCTCTCAAGGAATTGCAAGGAAGTATGATTTATTATTGGTTATGAAAAAGTATATTTTTGGGTTTTTAAAAGGTTGAATAAGGAATGTAAAATTGCAAAAAAGTAAATTGATAATTAAGTAAAGCTCTTGGCAATGTATGAAAACTGGACGTCCTATCCTAGTTATCCTTATCAATTGTGATGAGAATTGTTCCTTGCTCCCACTTAGTTAACCCTTACTAAATAAAGGAAAGTCAAGTGGACTAATCAATTTGATTCCTCAAGTCCTAGTCAACTCCTAAGGAAAGACTAGCTTTAGATGGATCCAAATCAACCAGCAAATTACAATTATCAGTCAACAAGGAGTTTGATAACTCAAGCATCTCCAATTACTCAACCAAAGCTAAGAATGTAAAAAGCTAAATTAAAATCATAAATATGAAATACTTCAAATTGCATTAAATAAAGAAATCAAATCTAACATGGAGTTCATAAACCAAATTGGAAAAATAAATAAACTAGAATGCTAAGAGAATTAAAAGTAGAAGAGAAACTGAATTAGAGGAACATTGAACCTGGAATTGAGAAGAAGTAAACCTAAAACTAAGAGAAATCCTAAAACCTAGAGAGGAGAGAGCCTCTCTCCCTAGAAACTACATCTAAAACCTAAATTTGTGAATAATGAGAAGTGTATGATTGAATGAATGATTCCGCCACTCTGAAGTCTTTAATCTGTGTTTTTTGGGCCGAAAACTGGGTCAAAAGGAGCCCAGAAATTGTCCCCAGCATTTTCTGATATGTCCAGCACGTGGCTCTATCACACGTACGCGTGGATTGAACGTTCGCCAGGTCACATGTACGTGTGATCCACGCGTGTGCGTCGCCTAACAGCATGGCAACTATGGCAAATTATATATCATTTCGAAGCCCCAGATGTTAGCTTTTCAACACAACTAAAACCGCCTTATTTGGACCTCTGTAGCTCAAGTTATGGTAAGTTAAGTACGAAGAGGTCAGGCTGGACAACTTAGCAATTCCTTCAACTTGTTGTATTCCTTCCACTTTTGCATGCTTCCTTTCCATCCTCTAAGCCATTCCTGCCCTATAAACCCTGAAATCACTTAACACACATAACAAGGCATCGAATGGTAATACGAGAGGATTAATAATTAGCAATTTAAGGCCAAAGAAGCATGTTTTCAATCATAGCACAAAGTTAGGAAGGAAAATATAAAACATGTAAATTCTATGAATAAGTGTGAAAATAGTGGATAAAATCTACTCAATTAAGCACAAGATGTACCACGAAATAGTGGTGCATCAAATATCCCCACACTTAAACATTAGCATATCCTCATGCTAAGCTTAAGAGAACTAAAAGAGTGAATTGGAATGGTAGAAAGTATGAAATACAACCTATCTATATGAATGCAACTAAATGAAAAATGCTTTTACCTACTTGGTTAAAAGTAAACAAATTCTCCAAGACAAACATAAATTGGATTCTACTAATTCAAATCACAAAATAAAGTACAAGCAAACTTGTAAGAAGATAGCTCATGAAAGCAGGGAACATAGAATCAAGCATTGAACCATCACAGGAAGTGTATATGCACTCTAATCGCTCAAGTGTCTAGGGTTAATTCACTCTAATCTTCTCTAGTCATGCTTTCTAAAACCTTGTTCTTCATCTAACCAATCAACAAAAATTTAGTATACTAATGCAAACATCATGAGGTCTTTTCAAGTTGTAATGGGGTCAAGATAAGGGTGAGGATATATGTATGGCCAAGTGAGCTATAATATGAATCTTTGACTAACCTAAGCTCTCACTTAACAAACACACATACTCTATGTAACTCTAAAATCATGCATAGCTACCCATAATTCCCACTTTTGCATCACATACTCATGTACCAAATATTTCTTTAATTTTATCACATATGCATTGATTATTAAACTTAGAATTAGGGTAATTTTGTCCCCTTATTTATTTATTTGAATATTTTTTATTGATTTTTTTTGAAAATATAAAAGTAAACATAACATATCAATGCACATGGATTTTTAATTTTTTTCTGGTCTTACATGAGTAGGTACCCAAATTCCCAATATGTTTTTCAGTAAAATTCAACACTTTTCTATCAACCCAAGCTCCCACGGTTCCCCACACTTAATTAATACACAATCTCTATCTTAAGCTAACCAAAGATCCAATTCAGGTAATTAATTATTTTTCCACTTAAGGCTAGTGATGTGGTAAAATATAGAACAAATGGGGATTAAAAGGCTCAAGGTGGCTAACAAAGGTGATTGAAAGGGTAGGCTATTTGGGATAAGTGAGGTAATAACAAATGATAGCCTCAATCATGTGCAAGCATGTAAATACACTAAACAATGGACATATAGAATAGAACAAAATATAGATTACAATTATAGAAAAGAAAACACATAAGAATAAAATATTATGGTTAAATAATGTAACCATGTAATTAAGCTCAAATCTCATAGGTTGTGTGTTCTTAGCTGTGAATTATGTTCCAAATTACAATCTTCAAACAAGTTTAACACAAAATTTTCAATTTAAATTAGTGAAATGCTATAAAAAGGTCTTGAAAAAGAAAATATTACTTCAACCAAGTAGTGGTGGAAGAACATGCACAAAATCAAACAAACATGCAATCAAATATGCAAATGCAGCAACTAATTTAATAAGAAAAATTAAATATTGGTGTTGAAATAGGAAATTACTAACCCACAGAAGTCGGTATCGACCTCCCCACACTTAAAGATTGCACCGTCCTCGGTGCATGCTAAGGTGTGTAAGTGGACGAGTGCCTCCAACTGATGCCTTTCTCTAAAGATTGTGCAGATGGACTTGTCTGTCACCCCATGTAAAAGTTTTCTGTTTCCCTTCCTCGGTGGCCATCCTGAAAGAAGAGAAAAAAGAAGAAAAGTAACCCAAAAATAAAGATAAGAAAACAAATAAAGTATGGGTGGGTTAATGCCAAATAACGAGGGTCTCAATTACATGGTAGCTACAACATGCAAGTGAAAAAACAGTAGAAGCAAATGGCATATCAATTAAATTCATGTCAATGCAAAAAGAGTACAACTATCATAAAAGATTAGCATTGACTTAAATAATATTACCCAATTGGAATAGAACAAGTCATGAAGTACCAAGATAATGCAAGAAAAGATGCAACAATTGAATAAGAAAATTTAACATCAATGGAAAAATAATAAATTTAGAAAAAAAAATAAAAATATGCACAAAATTAAAACGCAATTAATGAAAGTATGCAAATAAACTACATAAAATAAAATAAAAGGGAAGAAGGATGAGAAGTTAACTAAAGGAAGAAGAAGTAAGTAAGAAAGGAGGAAGAAAGGAGGGGAAAAGATGGAAGAAAAGGGAAGGAAATTAAAAACGGGAAGCGACGCGCGCGCGCAGGGAACGCGTGTGGGTGGTCTGAAAGCAAAAGGATGCGCACGCGTCAGGGACGTGTACGCTTGGGTCAGTTTGTGCCTCCAGCACAGTTCCAGCGTGAAGGTAGCGCAACTCTCGGGTTAGCACGCTTATTACGCCGATTTTCCTATCCACGCGTGCACGTGCTTGACGCGTACGCGTGGATTTCCCATGTGGCAGGTGACGCGCACGCGTCCTAGACGCGTACGCGTGGGTCGAAGTGTGCGTAGAGCTCACCAGCCGCACGATTCCATCATAACTTTCTGTTCGTTGGATGGAGACGCCGATTTGAAATCGACGCGCACACGTGTCCTACGCGCACGCGTGGTGTGGTTTTTTTTTATGCAGTATGCAAAATGCAGAATGCAGATGCTGGCATTATGAATGAACACTAAGAAGAATAGAATAAAATAAAATTAAGAATAAAACAAAACAAAATAAAACTAAGACTGAAAAAGAACGATCATACTATGGTGGGTTGTCTCCCACCTAGCACTATTAGTTAAAGTTCTTAAGTTGGACATTTAGTGAGCTCCCTGTCATGGTGGCTTATGCTTGAACTCATCCAGGAATTTCCACCAGTGTTTGTAATTTCAATAGCCTCCGGGGTCCCAAAATAGTTGTATAAAGCCTTCAAGCAAGTTAAAGCAAGTGGCAAGGCCCCAAGAGTGTTGATTGCTAGACTGAATTCTGCAGTCCCAAACCTTGCTTTTGCACCCGCCTTCTTGTTGATCATCATTGTTCCAACCGGGTGGCAAGAAATTTGAATTCTCACTGAAGCATCCAAACAACTTTCTAGACCCATTCAATCGAGCTCTACACCAATCCCTGCACTTCAACTTTGAATATGCAACCGTATTGAACCTTGCATGACAACTCTTACCACTAACCATCCCCCTCTTACTCTTATAGCCACAAAGAGCTCTAAGTTGCCCATCCGTCTCAAGCAAAGCATATTCAAGTAGGCTAATTAAGTTTAGAGATGAAAGATTTACCCACTTGATTGAAGGAATGTATGGTGATGGCTTTGGGGGAGAGGTCTCCAACAATTTTGGCAAGGTGATTTTCAGCTCCAATCCCTTGAGCCTTTCCTTGACAACTTCCACGTCTTTGCAAGCTTCTTCAATTTCAACCTCTTCCTCTTGGTAGCTTTCTTCCAATTCAATCTCTTCTTCATTACTTACCAAGGGCATGGGAGGTTGTGCTTCTTCTTCTTTAATCTCTATCTCTTGATCAACCTTTGCAAAGTCTTCAACCATGATATGCCTCGGAGGTTGTACACCCTCCTCAACATCAACATCAAACACCTTGGAAGGAGACTCTATGACTGGACTTTCTCATGGAGGTTCTGCATCTCTCAAGTCTTCAACCACTTCCTTTTCTTCTATAATTGCTGCTTTGTCCAGTTGTTTTAGTATAAAATTGTACTCTTCCTTGATGATTTCCTTTCCATGACAACTCTCCTCAAGGGTCTCTACTACCTTCACCTTCAGGGCCTCCTCTAACTTCTTATGAAGTATGAGATCCATTTCGTCCCTAAGACGATCCCTTCTCTCATATTCCGGGTCAGTAGCATCATTGGGATCATGTTGCTCTTGGATTGATGGATGTGGGTGCTCTTCCATGGAGGGCGGTGATGGGATGGAGAGATCATTATGTGGTTGAAAATGAGGTACACTAGAGCTTGAGGGTTGATTGTTGGAAGTATTCAATTATCCAATCTGTAAGGCGAGAGCTTGTAAAGCAGAGGTCAGATCGTTTAAGGTAGAGTTAAGTGTGTTCTCCATGGTCTTTTGTCCTTGTGCAAGAGATTGAAGTATCTCGTCATAGGAAGATGAAGGGGGCAATTGTTTTGGAATTGGGGTGGTTCTATGTATGGTTCATATGGTGGTTGGTAGGGTGGAGAAGGATTATGGTCATATAGGGGTGTTTGGTGGTAAGGGGCTTGTGAGTATAGTGGTTCAAAATTATGGTGAGGAGGTGGTTCATAAGCATATGGTGGGGCTTGTTGGTAACTACAAGGGGGTCCACCATATTCATCATCTTGGTACGCACCCTGGAATGGCTCTTGACCATAGTAATTTGGTGGAGGTTGGTTGTCACGAAGAGGTCCACCATAACTATTGTCTTAGTATGCATCATAGAATGGTTGTTGGTTATAGCCATTGGAGGGGGTTGTTGTCGAGAGAGTTGATCAAATCCTTGTGGCTCCTCCCATCTTTGATTGTTCTAACCTTGATGCATGTTCTCATTATAGCGTCCATTCCCTGCAACATAATTTGAACTAAACTCATAGCGAAAGGGGTGAGAATTCATAGTAGCAAGTAAAAACAAAAACTAATAAAAATTTAATGAAAATAAACTCCTAAAACTAGAAATACTAACAAAGAAACGAAAAAGCAAATATTTACAATAACCAATAATAAGGCACACATTTGCAATTTCCCGGCAACGGCGCCATTTTGACGAACTGATTATCGTTAGTAAAGAATTTCACAAAAGTAATCACGTCGTAAGTATAGTTTCTAAACCAACAAAGAATCCTTTCGTACAAAAACTTGTTTGTCACTAAAGCAAACCCAATAAAATAATAACCGAAGTATTCAAACCTCGGGTTGTCTCTCAAGAAATTGCAGGGAAGTATGATTTATTATTGGTTATGGAAAAGTATATTTTTGGGTTTTTGAAAGGTTGAACAAGGAATGTAAAATTGCAAGAAAGTAAATTGATAATTAAGAAAAGCTCTTGGCAAGGTATGAAAACTGGACGTCCTATCCTAGTTATCCTTATCAACTGTGATGAGAATTGTTCCTTGCTCCCATTTAGTTAACCCTTACTAAATAAAGGAAAGTCAAGTAGACTAATCAATTTGATTCCTCAAGTCCTAGTCAACTCCTAAGGAAAGACTAGCTTTAGAGGGATCCAAATCAACCAGCAAATTTCAATTATCAGTCAACAAGGAGTTTGATAACTCAAGCATCTCCAATTACTCAACCAAAGCTAAGAATGTAAAAAGCTAAATTAAAATCATAAATATGAAATACCTCAAATTGCATTAAATAAAGAAATCAAATCTAACATGGAGTTCATAAACCAAATTGGGAAAATAAATAAACTAGAATGCTAAGAGAATTAAAAGTAGAAGAGAAATTGAATTAAAAGAACATTGAACCTAGAATTGAGAAAAAGTAAACCTAAAACTAAGAGAAATCCTAAAACCTAGAGAGAGGAGAGAACCTCTCTCCCTAGAAACTACATCTAAAACCTAAATTTGTGAATAATGAGAAGTGTATGATTAAATGAATGATTTCCCCACTCTGCAGCCTTTAATCTGTGTTTTCTAGGCTAAAAACTGGGTCAAAAAGAGCCCAAAAATTGCCCCCAGCATTTTCTGATACGTCCAGCACGTGGCTCTGTTACGCGTATGCGTCGTCCACACATACGCGTGGATTGAACTTTCGCCAGGTCACGCGTACGTGTGATTCACGTGTGCGCGTTGCCTAACAGCATGGTAACTATGGCAAATTATATATCATTTAGAAGCCTCGGATGTTAGCTTTCCAACGCAACTGGAACCGCCTCATTTGGACCTTTGTAGCTCAAGTTATGGTCAGTTAAGTACGAAGAGGTCAGGCTGGACAGCTTAGCAATTCCTTCAACTTCTTGTATTCCTTCCACTTTTGCATATTTCCTTTCGATCCTCTAAGCCATTCCTGCCCTATAAACCTTGAAATCACTTAACACACATATCAAGGCATCGAATGGTATTACGAGAGGATTAATAATTAGAAATTTAAGGCCAAAGAAGCATGTTTTCAATCATAGCACAAAGTTAGGAAGGAAAATGTAAAACATGCAAATTCTATGAATAAATGTGAAAATAATGGATAAAATCCACTCAATTAAGCACAAGATGTACCACGAAATAGTGGTACATCATGCAACCTTTGGAGCTATCAAGGATAAAGTTCAGAAGAGGATTATGCGTTGGAAAAGAAGTTTATTGTCCTTAGGTGGTAGGCACACGCTATTGAGAGCGGTGGGGGAAGCGATTCCTATTTACACACTCTCTTGTTTCAAGCTCCCAGACACGCTGTTAACTGAGATTCATAGCATGCTCTCACAATTTTGGTGGGTTCAATAAGGCACAGAACGAAGAATGGTTTGGATTAAATGGGACACAATGACGATACCGAAAAAAGATGGAGGGTTGGGGATCAAAGATCTAAGGGCACAAAATTTGGCCTTTTTGGGCAAGAAATGTTGGCGTCTAATGAAATACCCTAATTCTACACTGTCAAGAATGTTTAAAGATAAATATTTCAGATATACAGATTTCTTATATGCAGAAATAGGAGGCATACCGTCGTGGGGCTGGAGAAGTGTTCTTGAAGGCCGCAAGGTGATTGAGAAAGGCTCGTTATGGAAAATAGGCTCTGGTGCTAATGTCCGCATATTCCATGATCCCTGGCTCCCACCACCATTGCCCTTTAATGTCCCTCAAGCTGCAGTGACAATCCCACCGACTCTGCAAGTGTATTATGTTAGTGCGCTACTAAATCCTGATAGAAGCTAGAACAGAAACCTGATTGAGTCAATTTTTCCAGTTGATATATGCAATCAATTTTTTTCTATCAAACCAACAGAGGAGGAGGATGAAGTTAATTAGTACTGGACAAAATCTGGTATATACGAAGTTGGGTTAGGATACAAAGTTGCTTATGGGTTCTTTCATTCTCCTACTTCATTAATGCCTCAGAACATACAGAACAACAGAGTATGGAATAGCATTTGGGAATTGAAATTACCTCATAAAATTAAGATTTTTTTATGGAAGAGTCTTCATAAAAAGCTTCCGGTTTTGCAACAAATCCATCGCTGGTTTGCATCCACCCCCGCCACTTGCCCAAGATGCATGCTGAAAGATGAATCAATTTCTCATCCCTTGTTCCAATGCCCTCTGTCTTCAATAATCTGGAGTCTAAGCTTAATAACCCCTGACTTATGGTAGAGAAAAGAGGAGACCTTCATCAATTGGTGGCAACGAGCCTTATCTTGGGCAGCGGCTCAAATCGAAGGTAGACAAAAGATCCTCTTCATCGCGATGCTGTGTTGGAGCACTTGAAAAGCGAGGAATAGGTGTGTCTTTGAGAAGCTAATAAGCCCAGCACCAGAGATAGTGCAAGAAGCCAGCAGTCTAGTGCGTGAACTCAATAGCCATACCTGATGAATGCTAATAATTTCTCTTTATTCTTACTTTACTCTTTCTTAAGCTATTTGTCTTCCAATCACATTTGGTGATAATTGGGAATACCCAACTTCTTTTATACTTCCTTATGGAAACATTATTATTTTATAATAATAAAATAATATCTATCTTTGAGAAAAAATGAATTTAATATTTTTTTATTATTTAAAAATTTTAATTACTTTACGAATGAGTCAGCTATGGATAACAATAAATTATTTAATTTATTTTTTTTGGTAAATGAATTACCGACGTCTAAATCACTGTTAAAGAATTTAATTTAAATTTTGTATTTAATTAATGATTCATCACTTTATAGTTCGATTTTTATTATGTATTATGAGTCATAACTCGACTTTATTTGTCTTCACTCTAAATATGTAACGGACGATCTTAATAACCATTATTCTGACTTAATGACCAACGGTCATAACATCAACTCTATGCCTATAAAAACACCTATTTTTTATATTTTAAAGAAGACTCAAATAATAAATTATATAAGTTCTATTTTATATCTAACATTCTATATTCATAGACTTATTATATATCTCGTTGTCTCTTAAATACTTACTAACTTTAACATCGAAGTGTCTTTCGCAGGTACCCACTATTCGTGTTCTTACCGAAGTATACATCTTTTAAAGGTGAAGAGACAAGTTCGATTTCCTTTAAGGTGAGATACACATCGGAGATGTTATCATACAAGAACAATTGGCGTCCACCATGGGCCGGTAAACTAATTTCCTGCTCCACTGATAAGATTCAAGAATTTGAATTATATTCAAATACTTGAAACAATTTTTAAATAACATTTACATATTTTAGTAAGTTATGTATTCTTTTTTTTTTTTGAAGTAAAGGAGGTCAACAAAATAAGATGGAGCAATAATAGAACAAAGAAACTAAATAGTAAGTACAAAAATCCATAGTCATCTTCGACATTGCCATCAACAACCATTAGGATCAACTCCATTCCACTCTTTGTAGCTCATAAACGACCTATTAATAACTTCCACAACTCTTGCTTCTTGACTCTTGAAGATTCTGTTGTTCCTTTACATCTATATGTGCCAAATGATAGCAAAAAAATCAATTAGCCACCTATTACGCTCCTCCTTCCTTATAGTCACTCTTGTCCAGCTCTCAAAGTGTTGCTTAATTGTCCCTGTAAAAGCCCACAATCTACCATAATCAAACAACCACGCACACCACACCAACTAACAATGAAAAAACAAGTGCTGAAAGTCCTCAACATCTTTTTTATACAAAACACATACACAATATCATGCTGATCAATGACGCCTAACCTACAAAATCTCTCCTTAATATTGACTCTACCAACTAAGACAAACCAGGTAAATAACTCAATTCATGGAGGTGCTAAACCTCTCTAAATGGAACTAGTAAAACTATAGCTTGTAATATCCTTTGGAAGTATTTCTGCCTGCAATACCTGCACAAAGGAGTTAGTAGAATAAATGCCTGATTTATCAAAATTTCACACCAGTCGGTCCTCTCTCTCAGTTGTTAAGTTGACTGATCGTAGAACTTCATGAGGTTGGTTAACTAGTTCCAACTCCCATTGGAATAGTTCCCTTCTCCACAGAAAGTTCTTTATCCACTTTAGCCCATCCCAGAATCTACAATCTCGCATAATCTTCTTCCATAATGGACAATCTTTCTCAGAAAACCGTCACTACCATTTGAATAAAAGAGCTGTATTATGAAGTACTGCATCCCCTGCTCCCAAATCTCCTAGTTTTTTTGGAGCTTGTACTATTTTGCATTTCACTAATGGTATCCCATGCTTGCCATCTTCATTACTCCACAGAAATCTCCTCTACAGTAAAATTAACTTCTCCACCACTGCTTTTGGCATTTTGTACAAGTTAAGGTAGTACACTGGCAGACTAAGAAGTATTTATTTAATAAGAACCAGCTTACCAGCTTTATTTAAAGTTTTCATTTTCCACAAGTTGAGTTTCTTTTCCACCTTATCTATAATTAGTTTCCATGTCTTGACAAGTCTCGAATTCACTCCAAGTGGAAAACCAAGATATTTAACTGACAAGGATGCTTCCTTACACCCCAACATCTGCACATCTTTTGCATCCACTCCCTCTCACAAATAACTGGAATCAAGTTGGATTTATCAAAATTAATACTCATCCCAGACATCACCTCAAAATACTGCAAAAGCCTCTTGTAATTCTTGATTGTAACTTCATCCTGTAGATAGAACAGGATGGTGTCATCTGCAAACTGTAAGTGAGATAATTCAATATTGTCTCGTCCAACCAACAATGGAGAAATCCTGCTATTCCTCACAGCCTCAGCTACCATCCTATTGAGCAAATCAACAACAAGAACAAAGAGAAAAGGGGAGAGAGGATCGCCTTTCCTTAAACCTCATTCCATCTTAAAGGATTTAGATGGTGAACCATTTATCAGAATTGACAGAGACGTCAAGCAAATACAGTCCTTGACCCAACTTCACCACCTAATACCAAAACCCATCTTCTGAAGGACGATATCCACAAAACTCTACTTGACTTTATCATATGATTTTTGAAAATCCAACTTAATTATCGCTAAACTCTTCCTCCTCATCTTTAGCCACTGCATAGTCTCATAAGCAATCAAAGCTCCATCATGTATCTTCCTCCCCTTCACAAAAGCAGTCTGTGTCTCTCCTACTAATCCTGGCATTACGCTTCTCATTCTTTGTACCAATACCTTTGATATGACCTTATACACACATCCTACTATGCTGATTGGGCGAAAGTTTTTATCTCCTTTGTCCTAAGGAACTTAGGAGCTAGATCCACTTAGGTAACATTAGAGTCTCTTGGTAGCTTCGTAGTTTGAAAAAATCCACCACTACTGCAGTGAATTCTGACCCAATCTCTCCCCACCACTTCTTGATAAAGTTCACATTGTAACCATCATTACCTGGTATCTTAAACGATTCATAATCCCATATTGCTTCCTTTATTTCTTCTACCGACAGCATTATTTCCAACGCACCCACCTCGTCTTCATGTATCCGATTAACCAATCCATCACGAAAACCAACCAATACTGAAGCTTCCTGTTGATACAAATTTTTGCAAAATTCCTTTATTGCAATCTTTATTTTGGCCTAATTTCTTGCCAACCGTCCATTTATTACTAGAGCTTCAATACAATTGTTTCTCCTCCTTGTAGAAGCTACATGGTGAAAGTATCTGGTGTTCTTATCCATCTGCTTATCATGTCAGAACCTAGACATCTGCTTCCAATGAACTTCCTTCCTAACATACCATTTTTTATAGTAACAAACCAGAGCTTTTCTTCTCGCCTCCATTGTACGATCATACACCCCCATTATTGACCATATCATCTACTTTTTTTTATCTCATCTTCAAATTATTTTATCCGCAAATCAACATTGCCAAAGTGATACTTATGCCATATACTCAGAGGTACAGTCAAAGCCTTCAACTTATTTGTAAAATGAGCATCTCCTAGACCCTTCTATTCCTCCTTCACCAATCGAAGAAAATCCTCATGTGTGAACCAAGAATTTAAGCTTTGGAACGGCCTGGCCCCCACCTATCTTGTTATCCTCCACTACCATCAGACAATGATCAGATAGACCCCTTGGGCCTCCTCTAAGTCGTGTCTCAGGAAACTCATCAATCCACTCCAGGTTCACTAGCACTATATCAATATGGCTACATGATTGACCTCGGAACCATGTCTACTTACAATCATGCAGTTCTAGATCTACTAGCTCTATCTCCTGGACCCAGTTTTTAAACTCTTCTGTTGATGCTATTAACATACTAGCTCCTTTTCTTTCTTCTACCTGTATAACCTCATTGAAATCTCCTATGTAGCAAAACGGTACTTGATATAATCCTGATAGAAAACTCAACTCTTCCCACACAAGTAGCTTCTCCTCTCTTTCATATGCACCATACACCAAGAAAAACGCATAGTTAAAAGTATTTTTTAGTATATTGCCTTCAATGCCCAGCCATCTATTCCCTTTATAGCAATTGTTTGTTTGTTTGTCCTAAACAATCCCCCAGAAGCCCCTTTCGGATCCAATAAATTCCCATCCTACAACATTATTTCCTCAAATTTGCATGACATCAAATTTAGTAATAACCTCCTTCTTTGTCTCTATCAATCCTAACATATTAACATTATATTTTTTCTTAAAATTTTTCACCATATTAAATTTTCCAGCACCTCCTAATCCCTTAACATTCCAAGAACTGTAAATCATTTATAAATTTTTGTACACACCTTATTTCGATTCTTCAGACCTCCTTACTTTCTCCTTTTGTTTTCTTATTTTTTTTTTTCAATGCAATTGCTTCATTTTGAGCTTGAAGAATTGTCATAATTTCTTCTTCTTCATTATACTATGTTGCTCCTGATTCTACCGCCAATCCCCACGCAGCTCTGTTTTCTGCTATGTCATGTTTCTAACTATTTCTTTGTTTTGCTTGATCATAGTCATTATCTTCATCCCTTTCTGAACGTCCAGAATCCTCCAAATCTCTCGCACTCCCTTTTGCCCCTAGCTCGATTTCTTTCACTAGTCTATTTTCCTCCCCTGATTCTGAGGCCTGATGCGGATTTTACAAATCACAAACTACCGGCAAGTGCACCGGATCATATCAAGTAATACCACGAGAGTGGATTATCATTTCTACGAGGATTAACGGATTAAGAAAGCAATAATCAATTCATTATTCTAGTTAGACAATAAAAAAATTTAGGGTTTTAAAAAGTTTTGACATAAACAGTGAAGTAAACAAAGGCAAACAATAAGGTTAAAAGATAATATGATTAAAAGAGTTAAGGTTTTGAAGATGTTAAGAATTCGAAACCAATATTTTCACTTTTCACCTTGATCATGCAAAGATACATCCATGGCAAATCATAAATAATCAAACCCTAATCCTTTGGTAATTCAATTTCTCTTAACCTAATTAACCGCTAATCCCTTAGTCAATTATTTAAGAAAAGAGTTTAAGCATGTTCATTGATTTATAGGCCACACAATTCGTAAGAATCTCCTCTAGTTGATTCGATGTCACTTATCAAATCTAGTTTCAGCACTTAAGAGCTACGAGAATAAGTTTTCAAGCTTAATTCAATCAATAAACATTTCTAAGAAATTAAAAGAATTCAAGTCAAAAGAGAATTGTTTCCCAACACATTCAAATCCTTTGAATGAAGAACAGAAACTTTTTCTTTAGAGGACATCAGTTCATTAATCAAAGGTAGAAAAGCTAAAATATTACTCCCTAGGAATCAACAGAGCTCCTAACCTTAACCAAGGAGATTAGTTGTCCATGTCTTCAGAGAAAACCTTAAAATTATGAAAAGTAAAATTGCCGAAGAGGACGGGCCGTCAGTGACTTCCCTCCTTAAATACTAACTCTAAACAAATTTAAAATTAAAAACTTAAAACAGAATCAAAATAAAAAAATAAAATCGAATCTTCTTCATAAATATTTTTCTCCAGCAGAGCTCTAAATCTTTTCCTCTTGCAATCCTTAATTAATGCTGTGATTAGTGGGCTTAAGTTGAGTATTGAATCAACCACACAAGCGATGGAGAATTGGAGGTTTAGTGGCTAAGTTGAGGCCCCTGGAAGGTGACTAGAATCTCACATCACACATGAGCCCTTCATATTGCACGTAGAGCCCACTCTTGGTTTAATTCACTTCCTGGCTTGAGCACGTTGAGCATGGAGTGTCCCACGTTGAACGTGACATTGAATTCATTAAATTTTGGCTTTTGGTTTGCTCCAGACAATGCACGTCCAAGAACTCACGTCCCACGCAAACTAGGTATTGTGCGTACGCATGCCATATGCGTATGCATAACACCTCTTAAACCAGTTGTTTTGCATACGCATGCTACATGCATACGCATGACTAGCCCACATCCCATGTTAAGGTCTTCACGTCCCACGTTGCCTTTGTCATACAAAATTTGGCTTTCTGTTCTAATCAGGTGTGCCATGGCTGTGATCCCACGTCCTACGTAGAAGTAAAGTCATGCGTACGCATGGCAGATGCGTATGCATGATAGGCCAATTCTCATTATTCGTGCGCACGTATGCTAGATGCGTATGCATGAACTCTTTTTAATCCCCAACGTGGTATGCCTTGTCTCCCATGTTGCACGGCCGTTGTCGGTTGCTTCCAGGGAGCTTTCTGTTTAGTCCAGAGAGCTTTGTGTTTGATCCATTTTCATGTGTTTGATGTCTCCTGGCCCCTGTTTCCTCTTTGTTCCTTGCCAATTTTCTTTCAAATTCTCCTGTAATCAATGAATTCAACTAATTCAACTAATTCAAAGTAATGCTCATTTAACCGTGAAATCATTGCTTATCTAACAGGGATTCTTAGTGATACAGATTCTTGTGGGTATTCGATCAGTAATCCCGTGACAGTTGGATTCTAATTACCCGAGCCACTCCTTGATACGTTCGTACCACAAGCATATAATTAACGATTTTAAATCCCTAGCCATCGATGTCGAGAGCCTCTTTGGACTTATAAATGCTTTGTTTCAAGAGAACTCTTAATGGTGGATTTTCGATCGGTAATCCCGGACCAGTTGGGCCAAGTTACAGGGTGATGAAGTACCCCTCAGATCTAATTACCTAAACCCTATCCTTGGACAATCATACTACAGACACATAATTGGGCTCTTTAACCATTGATGCTCAGAGCTTTGTAACCTTTGTTCTTTATCTTGATTTTCTTTCTTTGTTCTATTTCTTTGCTATTTTTTCTCTCTTTTTTTTTTCAATTCAAGTTCAAGGACCATTTCTTTGGTCAGAAATCTCATAATACTTCTCTAAGCCTCATGCTCATAAGGAATCATCTTTCCTTTTTATAGAATATCATCATCTTGTGGCTCAATCCATAATAATTATAAGCATATACGACCTCTGTTCATGAAGGTAAAAGTAGTAGGAAAGAACTTGACAACCTCATTCATTATTATTGCCTCCATATTCATTTTCCTCACCATCATCTTTCTCTTGAGCTTCCCTTGGTTCCCAAATTCCTGGTATAGAATGCTCAGCTTTGTCTTTTAAGTTTCAAAGGCCACGGACACATAGCTCTTTGTCCTTCCAATGAACGTGTTCCTTGTTTATCTTCTTGAGCTCCTTCCTATAAACTTTGGATACTTTTTCAAATGGAAGTAGAGTTGGGTGTGCTTCACTTTGAGCCTAAATACTTATCTTGGCATACATGTTTAATTGCTAAGAATTTTTAGCTTCATACTGAGTCTCAGAAAGTGCTTGGTAATTTTGGATCTCCTTGTGGTGTGCCTCTTGCAAGGCTCTGAAATGTGCTTATTGTGCTGAGAGTTCTTGTATTGCAAAATATATTTGTTGCCGCTCTAGCTCTTGTTGTAGAGGAGCTGAAGAGTGTTGACATGGTTAACTTGATCTCGAGGGACTTGGTATGAAGGTGGAGGAAGTTGTAGCATCTCCTCTTCTTGGGCTTCTTGCATCTCTTCCTCTTGAACTCCTTATGTTAAATGAGAGGATCAATCCTCATGTGATGTATGCCATATTTTATGCAAATTTAAACTAGATGATTGATCCCTAGCTTTGAGGATCGATCTTATATGTCCTTAGGGGTGCAGGACCTATTTTTGAATCATTTGTTCTCTCCACTTACTCCCAACATTCATAGAGGCCTTAAATAGAGGTTTTGGTTCTTTGTTTTAATACATAACATTCTCTTATGCTATAAGTTTTCATTGTGATCAAATTTTATAAGTTTTCAAAGTGATCTTCATGAATATTTGAGAGATAGCTTGAGATTACTCATAGTGCTTATTTGTAATCATATACTCTTTTGAGAGAGTTCATTATTTCTGAAGTTTACTATCACATATTGTAAAAGAGTTTTGTATCTTTTTTATTTTTGGGAGACTTAGAGGTTGTTTTCTCTAAGTGGTAAAGCTTGATAAACCCTATATTTGGTGAGGATACCTAAGATCATTAAGAACTTAAAGGAAAACACTTGAAGTTTATATTACTTTGAGTTCTAAAAGAAGGAGTCTCTAAGTAGAGTGGCTTAAGCAAAGTAGTAATCTTATACAGTGAGGTGTTCATCAAATACTCTATCTTGTAACAATTTATCAAGCATCCTATAAGCTTGGTGATATAGTGAAAATCTCTGCACATTGGTGGGAAAGACTGGACATAGGTGAAGAGATTACATTTTGGGTAATTTGGTTCAAAATTTTAATATTTAAGTAAAAAGGATGATTTAAAAACTTGGTTTTAAACCTTAGGGATGATTTTGTAGGCAAAAAAGGTTGGAAATAAAAAAAATTTTCGACCTACAACTTAGGAACCAAAATCGTATTTCTTCAATTTTATTTTTAAACGTGTTTTAAATTACTCATGTTCTTAGCTTTTGATAAACAATAATTGAAAATTAATTTAAAGTAAAAGTAATCCTTTACATTAATAAATTCTAAAAAAAATCCAATTGTAACTCTGAACAAAGATTAAGGATATGGAAGAGTAAGGGAATAAGAAAACAAACTAGAATAACAGCAACTTCAACGGAGGTAATGACTCTTCTCAATATACAAAGCAAAAGCATAAACTAAAAAATTATGAATGTGTAAAAAACCTAGAGGAAGAGTAATTTCTCTCTTAGATTCAAAACTAAAACCAAAACTACGCTAATGAGAATCTCTCTTGAGTCTCTGCTCGATCCCTGGCTCTAGTCTGTGTTTCTGGGCCAGAAACTGGGTCCAAACTCAGCCTAAAATCGCCCCCAGCGTTTTCTGTGATTTCTGCAGATCGTGCATGTCACGCGTACGCGTCAAGCACGCGTACGCGTCAAGCACACGCACGCGTCAAGCATGCGCACACGTCGTCTAGTAGAACTCCAATCCACGCGTACGCGTCAGGTACGCGCACACGTCACTGTAAAAATCTCCAGATTGCGCGCACGCGTGAGCCATGCATGCGCGTCGATGCTCGCTGGTTGTCTCCTTTATTTCTTGTGCTCCTTCCATTTCTGCAAGCTTTCTCTCTATCCTCTGAGCCATTCCTGCCTTACAAAGCCTGATACACTAAACACACAGATCATGGTATTGAATGGTATAAAGGGGAATTAAAATACACAAATTAAAGGCTTAGGAAACAAGTTTTCAATCATAGAACAAAAATAGGAAGGAATTATAAAACCATGCAATTCGTATGAATAAGTGTGCAAAGACTTGATGAAACCACTCAATTGAGCACAAGATAAACCATAAAATAGTGGTTTATCAGCTTTCCATTCACGTATCATGTGAATTGAGTTGGAATGAGAAAGACATAAAAGGTTTTGGAAGGTACTACAAGAAAAAAAAATTTTTTAGTGATAATTTATTTTATTTTTACTAAAAAAATTAAAATAATCACTAATATTTTTTGCTCCTTTTTTTTATATGAAAAAAATATGTGATTTTTTTTCTGAAAATGGGCCCTTTTAGTGTATATACACGTGGGTGGATGTCGCAGGTATGGTAGGCCTAACACGCAGGTAATGTGCGTAATGTGCTGACTCAACACGGATGATGCATGATGGACACGTGTCCTTATCAGAAGCAACACGCATGCTGCATGTTAGACACGTGGTGAGCATCGAAGCAACACGTATGCTGCGTGTTGAACACGTGTCAGCTGCGAATTGGATTTGATCCCAACATGTAGCCTCCGAGGTGGGTCCTCTAAAAACCAAAACTCGTTATCATTTTACTTCATTGCAAGGGAGGTGTTTTAGTGCATTGTTGGTCTGATAGGGTACTGCAAATATAGTGGTTTACCCCAACAGTGAGAATTTACAAAATACATATGAGGGGGTGAGTTTTGCGTGCGAGAATTCATTATCGTTTGTGGTTCCATGCACTATAATGTTCATGGAACTACAGTACAGTCTCTATCAAAGCATAGAGAGTGACATTTTAAAGAGGATGGGCAATATTCTCAACAGGAGTATGGTTATCGTCTTTTTTGTAGCCTAATGCATTTTGAGATTATGCGAATCATTGACGAAACAAGTATTCAGCGTATATTTCATATTCACCAGCAAACTAAAGTGCAACACTCAAGGATTGAGTTGTATATTGAGTTTGAACATATAGCTGTAGATGGGACTCAACATGACCTAGACATGCATGATGACAGAGTTGAAGCGTATGAAGGAATGTACAGTGATAGCGACGAGGAGTTCAAAGATACGTATGAAGCCAGTGATGAGGACGAGGATGGTGATGCGTTCGGTGAGGCAGTCGTGAAAAATGTAGTGGTTCCACCCACAGTCAGTCAACCCAAGAATGTTCCACCTTTTATGCATAGATTGGATCTTGACGCCATGAATGCACCGAAATTCTCGCGAATATGCAAACATAGGGACATGAGTAGTGAGTAATACGTTTTTCTTAGTTTGTTTTTGGGCGGATCGATGAGAGACAATTTTTTTCTATAGGTGTTGATGATCTTGACGATGGAGAGTTCTGGATCAGAATGAAATACAGTTCTAGAAAATTGGTTATCGCAGTAATTCGGAGTTGCACTATCTCCAGAGGAGTCGATTACATTGTTTATGAGTCCGAGCCACAAACGTTCTATGCAAAATGCAAGACTTATGGACGTGGGTGTGATTAACTTATTCGAGCTAGCTTGATATAAAAGAAAGATTGTTAGGAGATCTGGAGATATAACGGGAGGCACATGTGTTCCATGGAAATGATTTGACAAGATCACTCCAAGTTGGACTTGGACATGGTTGCTGAGGCTATAAGGCCATTGATTGAATCTGACCCGTCCATAAAGGTGAAATCTATAATTGCGGAAGTTCAGTCAAGGTTCAACTACACCATTTGTTACCGAAAGGCTTAGGGTGTGATGCGTGAGCATCTTTCCTATCTTTTTCAAGTGAATTTACATTTAATTTGTTGAGTTTAATCAAGAATTAATTATCTTTTAGCTACTATGCATGCTACTTTGAGTTGTGTGCAATTCTGTTTATTTTAGGTAGCATCTGGTTGGATTTATTGGAGCTCCGTAGAAAAAGAGAAAAAGGCCATATAGAGCAGGAATGGCTTAAAGGATGGAGAGGAAGCTTGCACAAATGGAATCAGCACAAGAATTAAAGGAGATGACAGCGAAGAGCGACGCGTGCGCATACCTGACGCGTACGCGTGAAAAGCAAAGTTGCACAATGACGCGTGCGCGTACTTGACGCGTACGCGTGACACACGAAGAAGACCATCGACGCGTACGTGTGACTGACGCGTACGCGTGACAAGCGCGAAGTGCAGAAAATGCTGATTCCTATTAATTCTGATTTAAACTTTAATTTTTAATAGGAAAAGATATTATTTTAGTTTTAGAAAATAGATTTTTAAATTAATTAGGATTAGATATAAAAAGGAAAAGAAGCTTCCCTTCTGGGGATTCCATTCCACCTCAGCCAAAATATATTTTATCAGAATCCTTATTTTTCTCTTTGAACCATGAACAACTAAACCTCCATTGTTAAGGTTAGGAGCTCTATCTATTGTATGGCTTGATACTATTATTTTTCTATTTTAATCTATGTACTGATTTATATTTCAACAATTATTTTCGTTCTTTATTTTATGAATTTGGGTGGAACGGAAGTATGACCCTCTTTCTAATTGAGTTCTTGTATAACTTGGAAAAGCTCTTTACTTGAACAATAGCTTGAAAACAACTTCTCCAAAATTTTAATTATTTGGACTTAATGGGATACATGACATATAATCCTCCTATATTTGGGTAATTAGGATTTATGTGGCATATAAACTAGAATTAAGCTTCACCTTCTAATTGGAATAAATTGACCAAGGAATTGCCAGTTGATGAATTTTAGAAGAGACTAGAAAGGTCTAAGGAATTAGGGTATAGTCACATATAGCTTGCCATGAATTAAATCTTCAGGATTAAAATAGTTAGTAAGAAAAGTCAATTCGCAAAATAGATAACTCTGAAGCCTTAACTGCCTTCTCCATATTTTATTCCCAACTTATTTATTCGCCTGTCTTTAATTTAATGCTTTTTGAACTCTCAAACACTATTTTCTGTTTTTCTAACTAAGTAAATCATTTAACCATTGTTGCTTAGTCCTTTAATCCTCGTGGGATCGACCCTCACTCACCTGAGGTATTACTTAGTACGACCCGGTGCACTTGCCGGTTAGTTTGTGGTTATGAATTCCGCACCAAGTTTTTAGCGCCGTTGCCGGAGATTGATAGTGATTAACAACTATCAGTTGTTTGATTGCTTAGATTATGCATTTTAGTTTTAATTGTATTTCAATTTTGCTTAATATTTTTTGAAATTTTTTTTAAATAAAATAAATAGCACTAATATTTTTCCTTAATATCTGAAATTAAGTTTGGTGTCACCTAGTTAATTTTATTTTAATTTTCTTCTTTACTTTCCCTGTTAATTTTTAAAATTTTCTGTCTAATTTCAGTTATCATTTTCGAAATTTATTTATTCTATTTAGTATTTTGATTTTATTATTTTACATAGGTTACCTCACAGGGACTTCTCTGCACTCTGACGTAGAGAATCCCATCTTTTCTTGTCTTCTATTTGTTTATGTGCAGGAACAGAGACAAGGAACATCTCTTAGACTTTGATCCTGAACCTGAAAGAACTCTCAGGCGACGTTTGCAACAAGAAAGACTTTACAAGGCTGCAGAATCCACTATGGATCCTAATAATGCTGTTAATGCTAATGTAGCAAACCCGAATGAGAATGATCAACAAAGGAGAGTGCTTGGCTCTTACTCTGCTCTTACTGCAGATCTTTATGGAAAAAGCATTGTGGTGCCTCCTATAGCTGCGAACAACTTTGAGTTGAAGCCATAATTAGTCATCCTGGTGCAACAGAACTGCCAGTATCATGGTCTTCCCCACGAAGACCCAAATCAATTTATTTCTAATTTTCTACAGATTTGTGATACTGTGAAGACAAATGGAGTAAACTCTGAGGTGTACAAACTCATGCTCTTCCCGTTTGCTCTGAGGGATGGAGCATAGCTCTGGCTGGATTTCCAACCCAAGGAGAGTTTGGATACTTGGGACAAGGTTGTTACTGAGTTTCTTACTAAGTTTTCTCACCAAAGAAGCTGACTAAGCTTAGGTTGGAGGTTCAGATCTTTAGGCAGAGGGATGGTGAAACTCTTTATGAAACTTGGGAGAGGTACAAGTTACTAATTAGGCAATGCCCTCCAGACATGTTCTCCAAATGGACCCAACTAGATATATTTTATGAAGGCTTGGGTGAAATGTCCAAGATGTGCTTAGATAATTTTGCAGGTGGTTCATTGCACAAGAAGAAGACACCGGAGGAGACTATTGAGCTGATTGAATTAGTTGCTAGCAACCAATATTTATACTCATCTAACTTGAATCCTGTGAACTCTGAGGCTCCTCAGAAGAAATGTGTTATGGAAGTAGAAGCTCTTAATGCTCTTCTTGCTCAGAATAAGCTTATGTCTCAGCAAATAAGTCTACTTACTCAACAGATGGGTGTCATGCAAGTCTCAACTATCAACAACCAAAACTCACCTCAAGAAGTCTCTTATGATATGACAGGTAATTTTGTGCAAAATGATAATTATGATTATGCTCAATCATCTTCTGAACAGGTCAATTACATGGGAAGTGGTCCTAGAAATCCCAATAATGACCCATATTCTAAGACATATAATCAAGGGTGGAGAAATCACCAAAATTTTGGGTGGAGGGACTAACCTCAGAGACTTCAGAATTTCAACAATAATTCTCAAGGTGGCTTCCAACAGAACAATTACAATAACTGCCAGTTTCAGTCTCAGCAACAATAACCACCTCAACAGGCAAACTCTAAGTCCCAAAAAGATTCTAATTGGGAGATAATGAGGAGTTTCATACAGGAAACCAGAGCCTCCATTAGAAACTTGGAGGTGCAAATTGGCCAACTGAGCAAGCAGATACCTGGGAAGTCTGCAAGTACATTTCCAGGTGATACAGTGGTAAACCCAAGAGAAGATTGCAAGGTCATCCAATTGAGAAGTGGTAAAACAGCTGGCTCTGAGACAAAGCCCAATGAAGAGCTAGCTGAAAAGAAAGCTCTAGAGGAGAAGAAGGAGGAAGTGGAGCACGCCCCTCCAAAGCGTGCAGACAACCCGTTCCCTGACTCTGTTGACACTTATCCTACATTGCCAAAGGCTCCTGAATACAAGCCAAAAAAGCCATATCCTCAGAGGCTTCAGAAGGCTTCCAAAGAAAAGTAATTCTCTAAATTTTTAGATGTCTTCAAGAAGCTACAGATCAACATTCCTTTTGCAGAGGCTCTTGAGCAAATGCCCCTTTATGCTAAATTTATGAAAGAATTGTTGACTAACAAGGGAATTGGAAGGAGCAAAAAACCGTGGTGTTAACCAAGGAATGCAGTGCTATTATTCAACATAAACTTCCTGAGAAAATGCAAGATCCAGGGAGCTTTGTGATTTCTTGCACCATTGGAGATGTCACCATTCAGAGAGCTTTGTGTGATCTTGGAGCTAGCATCAATCTCATGCCACTTTCAGTGATGAAAAAGCTTCAAATTGAGGAGGCAAAACTTACTCGTATTTCTCTTCAACTTGCTGATCTTTCTATTAAATTACCTGTGGGTGTTGTTGAGGATTTACTTGTGAAAGTAGGACCATTTATTTTTTCTGCTAATTTTGTTATATTAGACATGGAAGAGGATGTAAAATCCTCTATTATTCTTGGTAGACCTTTTTTAGGTACAGAAAGAGCTCTGACAGATGTGCAAAAGGGTGAATTAACCCTGAGGGTAAATGAAAAACAGGTGGTCCTTAATGTTTTTGAAGCTCTCAAACACCCTAATGATTCTGAAGGGTGCATGAGAATTGATGTTGTTGAACCACTTGTTCAAGAAGTACTGGAAGTTGAGGTACTTGATGACATTCTGGATCCTATTTCTGAGTATGAATTAGTTGAAGTCGATGATTTACCACCCCAGAAGGCTGTGGTTTACACGCCTAAAGCAGAGGAGGAAGCCCCCAAGCATGAGCTCAAACCCTTACCTCCTTCTCTGAAATATGTGTTCTTGGGTGAAAAGGATTCATATCCTGTGATTATTAGCTCTTCCCTGAAGCCTGAAGAGGAAGAGGCGCTTATTTCAGTGCTCAGGAGCCATAAAATAGCTCTTGGATGGACCATTAGTGACTTGAAAGGGATTAGTCCAACCAAGTGTATGCACAAGATCCTCTTTGAAGATGATGCTAAACCAATTGTGCAACCACAAAGGAGACTCAATCTAACCATTAAAGAGGTGGTCCAAAAATAGGTAATGAAATTATGGGAAGCAGGTATTATTTACCCTATTTCTGACAGTCCTTGGATATGCCCTGTGCAGGTAGTTCCCAAGAAAGGAGGGATGACAGTGATCAAGAATGAATAGAATAAGCTTATTCCTACAAGAACAGTCACAGGTTGGAGAATGTGTATAGACTACAGGAGGCTCAACATTGCTACAAGGAAGGATCACTTTCCCTTGCCTTTCATTGATCAGATGCTTGAGAGGTTAGCTGATCATGCTTTTTATTGTTTTCTAGATGGATATTCTAGATATAATCAAATTGCAGTGGACCCTCAAGATCAAGAGAAGACAGCATTCACATGCCCCTTTGGAGTGTTTGCCTACAGAAGAATGCCATTTGGACTTTGCAATGCTCCAGCAACCTTTCAGAGGTGTATACTTTCAATTTTTTCTGATATGGTTGAAAAGTTCATTGAGGTATTTATGGATGACTTTTCTATTTTTGGTAATTCTTTTGAATCTTGCCTTAAGCATCTATCTCTTGTCTTGAAACGGTGTCAAGAATCAAACCTTGTTTTAAATTGGGAAAAATGTCATTTTATGGTTACAGAAGGTATTGTTCTTGGACACCGGATTTCAAGTAAGGGAATTGAGGTTGATAGAGCAAAGGTGGAGGTAATTGAAAAATTACCACCATCAGCTAATGTTAAGGCAGTCAGGAGTTTCTTAGGTCATGCAGGATTTTATAGAAGATTCATAAAGGATTTTTCTAAAATTGCTAAACAATTAAGCAACCTGTTGGTTGCTGATGTTCCTTTTGTCTTTTATTCTGATTGTCTGCGTGCTTTTGAAACTCTGAAAGTAAACCTTACTTCTTTTCCCATTATAGCTCCCAGGGATTTACCATTTGAATTGATGTGTGATACTAGTGACTTTGCTATAGGAGCTGTTTTAGGACAGAGGCATGGTAAGCTTGTACATATCATTTACTATGCCAGTCGTGTGTTAAATGATGCCCAAAAGAATTACACAATTACAGAAAAGGAATTATTAGCTGTTGTATATGCTGTTGATAAGTTTAGATCCTATTTACTTGGTTCTAAGGTCATTGTTTATACTGATAATGCTACTTTGAAGTACCTTCTAACCAAGCAGGATTCTAAACCAAGATTAATCAGATGGGTGTTGCTCCTTCAGGAATTCGATATTGAGATAAAAGACAGGAAAGGGTCAGAAAATCAAGTAGCTGACCATCTCTCCAGGATTGAGCCTGAAGCCGGAGTACAACCACCCACAGCTGTGACTGAGACGTTTTCGGATGAGCAATTGTTCCTCATTCAGCAGGCATCATGGTTTGCAGACATTGCAAATTATAAGGCCATGAGTTTTATTCCAAGGGAGTATAGTAGGCCACAAGTAAAGAAGCTATTGACTGATGCCAAGTACTACATTTGGGAGGAACCATACCTTTTTAAAAGGTGTTCAGATGGTATCATCCGGAGATGTGTCCCAAATGAAGAAACACAACAAATTCTTTGGCACTGTCGTGGTTCTGATTATGGAGGCCACTTTGGTGGTGAAAGGACAGCTACAAAGGTCCTTCAGAGCGGGTTTTACTGGCCGACCCTCTTCAGGGACTCAAGAGCATTTGTGAAGCACTGTGACAGATGTAAAAAAGCCATAAATCTCCCTGCCAACCATGAAATGCCACAGCAGGGGATTCTTGAGGTTGAGCTGTTTGATGTGTGGGGCATTGATTTCATGGGACCCTTCCGACCTTCACATTCAAACAACTATATCCTAGTGGCAGTTGATTATATGTCCAAGTGGGTGGAAGCTGTGGCTCTACCCACCAATGATGCCAAGGTGGTAATGAGCTTTCTTCAAAGATATATCTTTAGCCAGTTTGGTGTTCCAGGGACACTCATTAGTGATGGAGGAAGTCACTTCTGTAACAGACAGCTGGACTCTCTTCTGCAGAGATATGGAGTCCGTCATAAAGTGGCAACCCCCTATCACCCTCAGACAAGTGGACAGGTTGAAGTTTCCAACAGGGAACTCAAGCAGATTCTAGAGAAGACCGTCAGTGTTTCAAGGAAGGACTGGTCTAGGAAGCTTGATGATGCTCTATGGGCATACCGGACAGCGTACAAGATTTCCATTGGCATGTCCCCTTATCAGTTGGTCTATGGCAAAGCCTGTCACTTGCCAGTTGAGCTGGAGCATAAAGCTTACTGGGCAATCTGGTATCTGAATCTTGATTCAGAAGCTGCAGGAATTAAGCGAATGCTTCAGTTGAATGAGCTTGATGAATTTAGATATTTAGCCTAGGAGAATGCCAAGCTCTATAAGGAGAGAACCAAGTTATTTCATGACAAGAAGATTGCCATCAGAGTCTTTGAGCCAAGACAGAGAGTGCTTCTGTATAATTCAAGGCTCAAACTCTTTCCCGGAAAGCTGAAATTCCGGTGGTCAGGACCGTTCGTGGTTACTAGAGCTTCACCATATGGTTATGTAGAAATACAGAAAGAGAATTCTGACAGGAAATTTACAGTGAATGGCCAGAGGTTGAAGCACTATCTTGGAGGCGAGATCGATCGCCAGAGGTCCGCTCATCTGCTGAATTAGCAGAACTGACCGTCAAGCTAGTGATGTTAAAGAAGCGCTTGTCGGGAGGCAACCCGATAATTTTGTATCCTTAGTTATTTTTCGTAGTAGTAGTTTTATTACTTATTTGATTTTTATTGAGTTTTTACTGTTTTTCTGATCATGCAGCTATTTTATAACAGGAACCGAACACTTCAGGCGACAAAAAAAAAAAAAATGAGCACACGACGCACAAGCGTCACTGACGCGTACGCGTCATATGTGTGTGCGTGAAAAATAAAAATGAATAGAGAGTTAAGCAGGAGTGGCGCTGGAACTATGTTTTATGCACAAACCAGCCCACGCATACGCGTACCTCACGCGTGCGCGTCGTTTGCGCTTTTTGCCACCCACGCGTGTGCGTCGCTGACGCGTACGCGTAACCCTGAAAATCGGCGTCAATGAGTGTTTGGGCAGAGAGTTGTGATGGGTTGGGGCTGGAATTGTGCTAGAGGCACAAACTTGCTCACGCGTACGCGTCCCTAACGCGTGCGCGTCCTTTCCACAAATGGCCATCCACGCATGTGCGTGCATGACGCGCACGTGTCATATGAAAATTTTGGTTCCCAGGCCACGCGAACAGAGAGTTGTGCGTGCACGCAGCCGCCTTCGCGCAATTCGCACAAACCAAGGGCACGCGTACGCGTGCCAGAGTCTTCTGCGTCACTATCAATATCGGGCGACCCACGCGTACGCGTGCTGTGCGCGTACGCGTCACCTGCGCCGCACATCTCCACTAGTTCGCTGTCCAGTTTTAAATTTTCATTCTCTCCCCCTCCCTAATCCTAATTCTTTCTTGTTCTTTTATCCTTTTATTCTTTTTTCCTCATAATATTTGTTTTTGTTTTCAGTTCTTCTTTGCTTGAGGACAAGCAAACCTTTGAGTTTGGTGTTGTCGCTACGCTTATGGCTTTTCTGCTTATTTTAATAGCACCAAAGGGAGATGAATGTTCCTCATGGAGGAATGAGATGGCCACTAGCATAACTGAGGTGGTTGAGTTCCTTTCATTCTATTTATTTTCCGTTCTTATTTTGTTGTTTTCTGTTTTCTATTGCTTTGATTGCCTGCATGGTCTTTAGTACTTTTAGTTCTTAGAATTAGTTTCATTTTGTTATTTGTCTCATGTACCACTCACTGAACTTGAATCTAAAAAGAAAAAGGAAAAGAAGTGATATATTGCATGAGAAATTGAGTTTATATTGAAGAGCGGTCTTATTCACTTACATGTGGTGGTATTTTCTGTGACTCTGAATGCATGACATGAATAGTGTATATTTAAATTTGAATCAAAGAATGTTGATGTACAAGGAACAGGAATTTAGAGAATTATTATGACTGCTCTGAAATAAACAAAAATTTAATCCTTGAAGCAAAAGAGACAGCAAAAAAAAAGAGATATAAAAGCAAGGTCCAAGGCTCTGAGCATCCATGACTAGGGAGGTCAGACACGATTAAAAGTTCAAAGAGTTGTTTCCCTAGTCACATGCTTGTGGTGTTCTTGTGTCAAGTAATCCTTGAGACAAAACATTTAGAGTCGAGATCAATTGCAATTAGCAGAGTATGCCAAAGGCTTTGAGCACCATTGTCTGGGAGTAACTGAAAGAAAAATCAAAACTTAAAAAGAGTTCCCCGGTTAAGTGCTTGTGGTGTTTCTATGTCAAGTGAAGCTTGAGACAAAACATTTAAAGTCACGGCTAGGCTCAAGGTGCAAAGCACCAAAGAAAAGAAAAATTGCTGTGTTCAAGGGTTAAATCGAGTTACAAAAGATTAGAGAATTTATAATATTATTTGGATTCTAATTCCGAATGACACTGACATCCTTCTGATTCAAAGGAGAGCGAGATGTCAAAGCTATTCAAGATTTCAGTTGTAAACCCCACTATAAGAAGAGACATGAGCTTAATCGAACTCTCATTCTCATGCAAATTCACATCCTAAGCTTATATTAGTTTGGTTGCTTGAGGACAAGCAACAATTCAAGTTTGGTGTTGTGATGCGTGAGCATCTTTCCTATCTTTTCCTAGTGAATTTGCATTTAATTTGTTGAGTTTAATCAAGAATTAATTATATTTTAGCCACTATGGATGCTACTTTGAGTTGTGTGTAATTCTATTTATTTTAGGTAGTATCTGGTTGGATTTGATGGAGTTTCTGCAGAAAAAGAGAAGAAGGCCATATAGAGCAGGAATGGCTTAAAGGATGGAGATGAAGCTTGCACAAATGGAATCAGCACAAGAATTAAAGGAGATGACAGTGAAGAGCGACACGCGTGACACGTGAAGAAGACCATCGACGCGTACGCGTGACTGTCGCCTACGCGTGACAAGCGCAAAGTGCAGAAAACGCTAATTCTTATTAATTCTGATTTAAACTTTAATTTTTAATAGGAAAAGATATTATTTTAGTTTTAGAAAATAGATTTTTAAATTAATTAGGATTAGATATAAAAGGGAAAAGAAACTTTCCTTCTGGGGATTTCATTCTACCTCAACTAAAATACATTTTATCAGAATCTTTATTTTTCTATCTGAACCATGAGCAACTAAACTTCCATTGTTAAGGTTAGAAGCTCTGTCTGTTGTATGGATTGATACTATTATTTTTCTATTTTAATTCATGTACTGATTTATATTTCAAGAATTATTTTTGTTCTTTATTTTATGAATTTGGGTGGAACGGAAGTATGACCCTCTTTCTAATTGAGTTCTTGTATAACTTGGAAAAGCTCTTTACTTGAACAACAGCTTGAAAACAACTTCTCCTAAATTTTAATTATCTGGACTTAACGGGATACGTGACATGTAATCCTCTTATATTTGGGTAATTAGGATTTATGTGGCATATAAACTAGAATTAAGCTTCACCTTCTAATTGGAATAAATTAACCAAGGAATTGGTAGTTGATGAATTTTAGAAGAGACTAGAAAGGTCTAAGGAATTAGGGTCTAGTCACATATAGTTTTCCATGAATTAAATCTTGCATAATTAAAATAGTTAGTAAGAAAAGTCAATTCGGAAAATAGATAACTCTGAAGCCTTAACTGCCTTCTCCATATTTTATTCCCAACTTATTTATTCGTCTGTCTTTAATTTAATGCTTTTTAAACTCTCAAACACTATTTTTTGTTTGTCTAACTAAGTAAATCATTTAACCATTGTTGCTTAGTCCTTCAATCCTCGTGGGATCGATCCTCACTCACCTGAGGTATTACTTGGTACAACCCGGTGCACTTGCCGGTTAGTTTGTGGTTATAAATTCCGCACCAAGGTGCAAAGCAGAAGTTGATAGCCAAAGTGTTCGGTGGATGGGAAGAATCTTACCAAGCTTTGTCATTGTGGTTTTTGGCAATGGTTCAGAAGATGCCTAGTTCACAAGTCCAAATAGAAACAAGACTTTTGTATAACGGGACAGAAGAGGTGGTCGGTGTTAAGATACTTCACCGGGTATTCTGGAGTTTCAATCCATGCATTCGAGAGTTCTGACAATGCAAGCCACTGGTTCAGGTTGACAGTACCCAGCTTTACGGAAAGTACAAAGGCTGCTTTTTGGTTGCTGTTGCATAGGATGGGAACCAAAATATTGTGTCGATTGCTTTTGCCGTCATCGAAGGGGAGACCGCTGATGCATGACACTTTTTTCTTAGTAATTTACGAAGTGATGTTTTTAAAAGAGACAGTGTAGGTATAATCTCTAATCGTCATGAGTGAATTCGGGTAGCAGTAAATTGTAGCGGGGGTGATTGAAAACCTCCAAGAGAATGGTGGATGTTTTATATTTAGCGCATCAGTAGCAACTTCTTAAAGGAATTCAAGATGCCGTATATACAAAAGCTTGTTGTGAAAATAGGGTA
Source organism: Arachis hypogaea (assembly GCF_003086295.3). Classification (NCBI taxonomy): domain Eukaryota; kingdom Viridiplantae; phylum Streptophyta; class Magnoliopsida; order Fabales; family Fabaceae; genus Arachis; species Arachis hypogaea. Next base: position 106,309,403 of record NC_092051.1, read on the forward strand.
TTCAAGGATAGTGGATGAGTACAACATCAACTGCAAGAGTGAGGCGAGGCATATGCCCGGTGGTGCGACAACCTCAAACTTCCCCAGTGGGTATTGGCATTTGACTAGGGACATCGATGGGGTCACATGACCATGAACCTTGTTGAATGCATCAATTCAGTGTTGGAGGGTGTCCAAAATTTTCCTGTGTTGGCGCTCATCTGAGCAATATATTATCGGTGGCTGAAACACTGCATAATACTGTGGTGGCTGCTGTGGTGGCTACTATGGTGGCTACTTTGGAATGGCATCTGACAATCTTAGCCACATCCCGAATATACCCAAGTACCAACCCTAGTAATTAGCAGACGGTCTTAAGTCAGTGATTGGAAGCAGATGCCTCTATCGCAATCAATTGTCGCAAAGGTTCACCCATACTTGTATCCATTTGGCATATATCCCGCTCTAGTCATGGCTCTGTACTCAGCGAAGAGTGACGCAATGTTGATCAGCTGCGATGACTTGTGCAGGGTCAGAAGAGTTTGTGCATACCCATATTGGCGCAAGACTCGGTCCGCAAAGTTCCATCAACGCATTCGAATGATAGCAACGGCTTCACTGTGTCACACACCTCAAGATGTGCAAGTAGGTCGGCAGGTATGATGATCCCTTCGTATGACTGCCTGACAAACTAAAATATATTAAGTGGGCTATTAGAATATTAATATCATAAATTAATATTGTAAAATTAATATTGTAAATTAATATCATAAATTAATAGACATACTAACCTCATCCATGTAGTCTATTTCTTGCCTAATAGACGCCACGCTCTTCGGCATCCATGCTTTATTGCATGGCTGATGACTCCACATTCAACACATAACATTAAAATAGAATTTATATTATGTATTTCCAGTAAAATATAAATAAAATACGAGTCAAATTCGATTAACCTATTAATACTATTACCTTTATGCAATTGGTATTTTAGCTGGTGCAAGCTGCTGTCTTAGAATCAGCACAAGCCACGATATTCGCTCCCATGCCCAAACAAACAACAAATTAAGCGGGCCATTTATCTCCTTACAGTCGTACTATGATGCACAGCACAGTGATTAGTAAAAATGCGCGAGAGTTGCTGACCCCCAATTATAAGTGCGAATTTTCTCAAAATTTTGGAGCAGTGGTAAATACTTCGCATGTGCATATGCTGTTGACTTATCTGAAAAGAGCATGATACCTAGCTGACAGATGATATGACGCCTAACGTATTACTGAACAAACTTCCAAGTTTCTAAAGGCTGTCTGTCTCTGATATGGTAAACCCAAGATAACTTTATGTAACTTTTGGAGGAACTACTCACAACGAGTTTGCTGCCGAAGATCGCCAGGCTATGGTTGACCAAGAAGTCATGACTGCTATCAGTCCAACCAGTCATAACATCTCCATCAATCGGTAGGCTATATATATGTGCCACGTCTTCGCGGGTCACTGTAATCTCACCGACCGACAATACGAAGATTTGAGTGTCCAGCCTCCACCTTTTCACAAGAGCACCCAGTAACACGGAATGTCCTCCAATCTCCCTAATTCTTAAGATCTGGTAGAATTTCGTCGTTTGTAAAGTCTGATCAACTGCCAAATGCCACACCTCTGATGGATTAAGTTTAAGGGGATAGAAGGTTCTTGTTAGCCTGGTACAACAAAAAATTATTACATTTTAAAAATACAACTAAAAATAAAGTAATCATATTAAAATAGAAAACAAAAAATAATTATATAAAATTAAAAAAATTAATTTTTTTATATTTATGTTCACAGAAAATTCAAATTTTTTATTAATATTTAAATTATTTATTAGTTTTAATAATTACAAATTAAAATAAAATAAAATAAAAAATAAATTATAATTATAAAAAATTCAAAAAAATATTTTATATTTATATTATTTATTAATTTTAGTAAATACAAATACAAATTAGAATAAAATAACAATATTGTAACAAAGAATAAAATAAAAATAATTACAAAAAATTCAATTTTATTTATTATTATTTATATTATTTATCAATTTTAATAATTAAAATTAAAATAACATAACAATATCATAACAGAAAATAAAAAACTTACTCTAGAAAATTTCAAAAATTGTTTTCTATGTATATTATTTATTAATTTTAATAATTAAAAGAAATATAAAATATTATATTATAACAGAAAATAAAAAATAATATTATAATAACATAAAAATAGAAAAAAAGAATAATATTATTTTCAAAAAATCAATATTTATTATTAATTATATTATTTATTCATAGTAACGGAAAAATAACAGTACTATTAAACTAATATAAATTAAATAAACAGTAACAAACTACTAAATTAATATTAACCAAATAAACAGTAACAAATTAACTAAAAGTAATAAACTTACATAATTATGATGTCCTAAATAATTGATAATATGATCTGTCATCAACATATAATCAGGTACCATTTTAGTCGTAATACTCTTACTCAATGTTCTAAAAATCAGAGCAGACCAGACCGGCCGGTTCAACTGGGTTAACTAGAAACCGGTCACTTAGCCAGTCCAGTCCACCAACAAAATCTCTCTGCAAAAAATTGGCCGAACCGGTGGTTAACCGGCAAACCAGGCGAACCGTCCGGGTTTCAGCAGGCACCGATTCTCCCCCCAGCTAATGAAACGGCGTCGTTTGGCTTTTAAAAAAATAAAAGAGAAGGCTGAAGAACGCATGTTGTTGCAGCCACTAAGCCACTTTACCCTAAATCCCTAATCTGAAATCTCTTCGAAGAACACTGCCATTCCCAACCTTAAGCTCTTCAACGCTCGAGCTTTTGCCGATGGAAAACAACCGCCACCGTCAATCGAAACAGATGCCGGAGCAAGCGCCACTGTCGCAGGTCGTCGCCTCACTGTCACGGGTTGTCTCCTCACCGTCGCAGGTCGTCTCTTTACCATCGGGTCATCTCCTCACCGTCGCGGGTCGTCTTCTCACCATCGCGGGTTGTCTCCTCACCGTTGCGGGTCGTCGGCTTGTTGTCGTCACCGTCACCAAAGAGAGGTCGTCTGGCTCTGGCCTTCTGTTCTCTACTTCTCTTACGGTTAGTTCTGGGCTTCTGGATATTCTTCTGTTCTTCAGTTTTTCATTTTTTCAATCTTGTTGAGTTCTTGTTTTGAGTACTGTGGTTTTTGACTTTTTTTTTCAATTAAATTTTTATTTAGTGAAGAATTCAGAGCAGATTTAAAGTAGGTACATGTTCTTCAGATGCAGAGTTCTTTTGCTCTCTTGTTCTGTTTTTTTATTTTTTTATTTTGTTTATTATATGATTAATCATTCTGAAATGTTGAATAAATTTGATGTTTGTTCAATTTTAGAATTCTGCTTTGTTGATGTAGGTTCAATTTTTTCAATTCTGCTCTGTTGAATTAATTGGATGAATTGCTGAATTTAATTATGTTGAATGCCATATGAATTGATATATTGGTCTGAATTCTGGAAACCCTATCAAAGCTACAGCCACCTTCAAAAACTTGCCTTGTTAAACCTAAAAAAGCTTGGCTTGTTATATTGATTCTGATTTTTTAGCTTTGTTTTGTTATACTGATTCTGATTTTTGAGTTGTTGGTTCCTGATTTTTTCTAATTCTTCTAATTTTGAGTTGTTATGAATGAATGATCTTGTTTTGAATTAAAGATAAGTGTATGTTCAATTGTTCAAGCCCATCGTTGGTCCAAACCCTATAACAGAACTTTGCTATGAACAAATGATCTTATTTTCAATGGATGCTGATTGCTTGTGTGGTTTGTTTGTTATAGAAAGTATAAAAGGCTCTTTTGCAATTTGATGTCCACTCAAAATCTGCTTTTCAGTTTTTATTTTTTATTTTGAATGCTATATAGAATATTTTGGATTCTGGATTCTATAATTCTAGATTTTTGAATGTTATATTCAATTTTGTAATTTGAATTATCTTTATGATGGAACAATGGAATACTTAATGATGATTATGATTACTAATGAGTAATGTCTTTATTTAGTTGAAAACTTGTGTAATTTTTGAATGCTATATTCAATTTTTGATTATATATTAAATTTTTTTATAATTTTACTGTATATTTAATTAAACCGGTTCGACCACGGTTCGACACCGATTGAACCATTGAACCATTGAACCAGTCTCTTGACCGGTTCAATAATCGGTCCGGTTCTCGCAACCTTGCTCTCGCTCTTACTTGAAACCAACTTACTCACTCTGAATCAAACCCTAAACTTTCTCTCCATATGTGGCGCTACTTTTGGCCACAGTAAAGAATAAGACTCCTCACCCCCATTTTATATCCTCAACGCCATTAATGGAGCCACTTTCTGGAGCAAGCTTGGTCGCGTGCATGGAGATAGGATGCAAAAGTGGTCAACACGCACCCTACGTGTTGCCATGGTGCAGCCATGGCGGTTCCCTGCTTGGACTCACTAATAAAGATGCCTAAAAAATGTGCAAGGAATCTTTGTTAAAGGTAACACGCACCCTGTGTTTTGCTCTTGTGCAACCATATGGCAAATCTCTGTTGCAAATCTCTAATAAAGTTACCTCAAAACTTTGTGAGGAATCTCTGCTAAAGTAACACGCACCCTGCGTGTTGCCCTAGGTGAGGACACATGGTGAATCTCTCAGGATTCTCTAATAAATTTGCCTCGAAACTTTGTAAGAAATCATTCCAAAAGTAATACGCACCCTACGTGTTGTGTCAGCATTATTTGAACATCCACACTTTTGCAAACACTCCAAAGAATAATATTCAACAAAAATACCACTTTCTTTTCCATATTAAAAATAATTTCTAAATATTTTTATTGTTAATGACATATCAGTCATTTTATGTTTCATTGCTAAAAAATTTTAGCGTCAATTATCGGATTTATCAATAAATTTTTTTAATAGTCCAAAAAATTTATAACTTTTAATGATCATATTCTTGACAATTTGTATGGCTATTAAAATCAATTTTAACATTATTATTTTATTGGCTTTTATTAATTACTTTTAGTATTGCCACTAAAACCTTAAATTTTTTTTGAGAAAGTATGAAGAGCCAATGTATGTATTGTACAATATATACAATGAGAGTTAAATTGCAATTAAAATTAAATCATATTCAATTAATTAATTTTGAATAGTTTCTAATTTTAAATTTGACACAAATTAGGATTACAATCAGTTACACCAATACACAGACCCTCTCTCTATACGGTCTTACCCTCTTTCTCCCTTTCTCATCGGTTCTCTCTGCCGCACGCAGAGGTCACCCTCCACCATTACCTTCCGGTCGTGTTCATTGTTCTCACCGCACCGCACCATGGTAGTGACTCCAACCAGCACTTTTCTCACTGTTGTAAGCCCGCTGTACGCAGAGGTCACGCTTTGCTATTACCTTCCGATCGTGTGAGTTGTTCTCACTGCACGGCACCGTCCCAGTGACTCCATGATGTATCACTATTTCATGGTATATTTTAGGCTAAATTGAGTGGATTTTATCCATTATTCTCACACTTATTCATAGAATTCGCATGTTTTATATTTTCCTTCCTAATTTTGTGCTATGATTGAAAACATGCTTTTTTGGCCTTGAATTTGCTAATTTTAATTCTCTCTTATTACCATTCAATGTCGTGATATGTGTGTTAAGTATTTTCAGGTTTTATAGGGCAGAAATGGCCGAGAGGATGAAAAAGAAGCATGCAAAAGTGGAAGGAACACAAGAAGTTGAGAATTTTAGAAGCTGGTAGCGACGCGTACACATGGGCGATGCGTACGTGTGACCAGTGCAGTAGGCAAGCGACGCGTACTCGTGGATGACGCGTACGCGTGACCAGGAATTCGTTCAGCAACGCGTACGCGTGACGGGTGTCACGTGCTGCATTAAACAGAATTCATTGTGGGTGATTTTTGGGCTGCTTTTGACCCAGTTTCAGGCCCAAAAATACTGCTTAGAGGCTGCAGAGTGGAGCTGGATTGGGGGGAAGGGGAATCATTCACTTCTCATTCACACAATTTTAGGTTTTAGATGTAGGTTTTTAGAGAGAGAGGCTCTCTCCTCTCTCTGGGTTTTAGGATTTTTAGTCTTGTTCCTTCTCAAATTCAGATTTCAATCTTCTTTAAATTTAGTTTTCTCTTACTTTTATTTGTTCTAGCACTTTAGTTATTTACTTCTCTCATTGGTTCCTCTATTTTGCTAATTTAGTTTATGAGTTCATGTGTTACTCTCAATTTTCATTAGTTCAATTTATGTTTCACGTTTCTTATTGTTCAATTGCTTTGTTATTGTTATTTCTTTGCTTTGGTTAGTTTTAGATTTTGCTATATCTTGTTGGTTTCTATATTTTTATGTTATGCCTTCCAAGTGTTTGATAAAATGCTTGGTTGAATTTTAAATTAGATTTTTATGTTCTTAACTTGGATTGATCAATTAGAGACTCTTGAGTTATCAAAATTCTTTTGTTGATTGGTGATTGAAAATTGCTAGTTGGCTTAGGCTTCACTAAATCTAGTCTTTGATTAAGACTTGTGAACTTAAGTTGATCTTGCTCACTTGACCTTCCTTCATTGTTAGAGGTTAACTAAGTGAAAACAAAAGGCAATTACCATCACAATTGAATATGATAATGAGGATAGGAATTCCAATTCTCAATCCTTGCTAGGACTTTTCTTAGTTATTAGTTTACTTTCTTGCCATTTTACATTACTTGTCTCTTATCACAAAAACCTCAAAAATACTTTTTTGTAACCAATTATAAGTACACTTTCCTGCAATTCCTTGAGAGACGACTCGAGGTTTAAATACTTCGGTTAATTTTATTGGGTTTGCTTAAGTGACAAACAATTCAAATATTGATTGAGGTTCGATTGTCAGTGTAGAACTATACTTGCAACGAAACTATTTTTGTGAAAATCTTTACCGACATTTTTCCTCCGTCACTCCAACCAGCAACCATATGTTCATTTCAGTATGTATTTCGATGGTTAATTTATTAAATAAAATGGATTATATGATTATCTTTATGCACAAATGTCGGATGTTCTTGTCTACATATAACTGGATGTTCACAATTATTATACGCGTAAATGGTTAGTTTTTGGGCACGAGGAAGTTCAGTGCTACAGTTCGCGTCCGCCACAATGATTCAACTAGGTCACGTTTGGATGTTCAGCCACGTTTGGTGCAAAGCAGTTCCTTCCCGCAAGGGGCTAGGCGTGCGGAGACTAGGCTGCAGCTCGGGTCGGAGGAGTTGCATGCGGAGGCAATGTTGCAGTCACGACGGGATGTGCAGTGGCGACAGTGCGAAGGTTTTTCGGCCAGTGAGGGAGGATGCTTGCGAAGAAGTGTGGGTGATGCGGGTCTGCCAGGTGCGGATGCAGGTTTCAGCGCACACGGCGGGGCGGCGTGTGGGTTCTGTGAAGCGAACGGGAGGGGTTTTGGGAGGGAAGGGTAACCGTGAGAGCAAAAGGGTTAATGGGAAAAAATTGGAATTAGGGGTAAATTGGTGGTAGGGTAAATTGAAACTGAACAGGCCATTTGAAATTACGGTAAATGAGGGTTAATTTATTTTTTTAATTTATATTGGACCAAATAAACAGCCCATTGTAACCATTGTATAGATACCTTATTGTCTCCCTAGCGGGGTTCATTTTTTTTAATAATAGTCGTTTTGTAAGAGGAAGGTTTTAGAATAGAAAAAATAAGAGAAAATTAGGGAAGAAACAAGGGAGAAAAATAATTCTACTGAAAGAATTTTGAAGAGATAGAGATATGATTAATTTTTTATCACCAATTACCTTCTTACTATATCTATTTATAAAATTCATTAACTAATAAAACTATCTTAATTGAGTTATTAGACTTACTTTTACTCATTGCATTACCTTCTTCTTAATGACAACCTTGTGATGTGATAGCCTAGAGCGGGCTAGGAATTTTTCTCAAAATAAGATTGGCGTTGCAAGTATAGTCCCAACCCGACAATCGACCATCAATCAAATTTTAATTCAAAGATGTCACAATTCAAATCAAATTATAAACTGAGAGTTTTAAGTCCCGGGTCGTCTTCCCTATGAGTTACAATGAAATGCTCAATTATTGGCTATGGGAATTTGGGGTTTTGATTGCAAGAGTCAAGAAATTAAAATGGCAAGTAATTAAATGGAAAACAAGTAAAAGATATGAAAATGGAAATTAAATGGTAAAAAGAGCTCTTGGCAAGAATTGGGGAATTAAGGAGTCCTATCCTAGTTATGGACCACAAACATGGTAATTGTGTAGAATTAATCCCAATTAGTTAATTCTAACATCGAGAACTAGTCAAAAGGGCATAATTGATCTCAATCCACAAGTCCTAGCCAACTCTATTAATGGAAGGCTTAGAGTTAGTTGAAACCAAATCAACTAACAATCCTCATACAATGTAGAATGGACATCCACCATTCAAGTTCACCTAATTACCCAATTTTCTAACCAAGAGTGTGAAAAACTAGGCAAAAATCCAGCCAAATATTTTATCAAACACTTGGAAGGCATAAAAGAGAAGCATGGCAAAATAACAAGAAATAATAAAACCTACAACTACCAATTGTAAGAAGACAATAATAACAACTAAATTAAGCAATAAGAGACATAAAACATGAATTGCATTAATTAAAATTAAAAGTAACAAAGTGTCATAAACATAAAAGAATAAAATAAAAGAAATAACAAGTAGAATTAAGGAACAAGGGTGTAAGAACAATAAATGGCAAGGAAAACTAAATGAAAACAAGAATTAAACCTAAATCTAAGAGAGATCTAACCTAATCTACCCTAATTCTAGAGAGAAGAGAGAGATTCTCTCTCTAGAATATAACCTAAAGCATGTTTCTAATCTACCCTAATTGCTCTCCACTTGATATGGAATCATGCCCCTTTGATATACCACTCAATCAGCTTCAAAAAGTCCAAAACAGGGCTCTGGAAGCCTAGAAATCGCCCCAACATTTTGCTTTAAGTGAGTCATGTGCACTGATTCGTGCGTAAGCACAGATGTGTGCGTACCACACGTGCTGAATTTTTCTCTTGTGCGTACGCACAGGATGTTGTGCATACACACACATGGCTGTGTGCTCCTCCTTTGATTTCTTCATGTTTTCTCCCTATTGCATGCTTCTCCTCCACTCTCATCAAGCCATTTCAACCTATTACACCTGAAATCACTCATCAAACTCATCAAGGCATCGAATGAAATGAAAGTGGAATAAAATTGATTAAATTAGGCACAAAATAGCATGTTTTTGCAATTATGCACAATTTCGAGAGAAAACGCTAAGGCTGCGTTTGTTTACAGAGATAGGACACTGAGACAGGGACACAGAAAAATAAAATTATGTTTGGCAGAGGAGACATGGATAGAGACAATGTGTCCAGAGACACTGAATTAGTATATTTTGTGTCCATCCTGACAAGAAGGACATAGAGACACTAACAAGGGACACAACTTATTTTTTATTTTTTCTTTTATTATTTTTGTTAATTTTTTATAATTATATTTTTTTATTATTATATTTTTCATCTCAAATTTTTGAATGAAAAAAATGAGAATAAATTAGATTTTCATAATTTGTTCTAGTTTATCACCAAACAGAATACAAGAAAACAAAATTTTGTATCTCTGTCCATCAGTGTCTTGTCCTGTCCTGTTCTTAGTGTTTTGCCCTGTCCTGTTCTCGAAAACAAACGCAGCCTAAAGTATGCTATTTAGATGAATAAATATGGGTTTATATGATGAAATCCACTCAAATCAATCCAAAATTTATCCTCAAATATGGATTCATCAATTCCCTTACACTTAAATAATAGCATGTCCACATGTTAATCACAATCAAAGGATAAGGGTAAAAGGGCAAGCAACTTATTCAATACAAATGCTTATATGCATGCAACTATACTAAATTCTATCTATCTATATCTATACTATGGTCCCTATTGAGTTTGGCAAAAACAAACAATGGAATCTCAATCAATCCAAAATAAAACCTTAGGGCCAAGGCAAAGAAAATATAGCAATATGATCAATGTCCAAAGATTTGATTTGAAATTTTCAAAATTATTTTGGCAACTTGCAAGAAGACTCAAGATAAGAGATGGAAACATAGAATTGAGCGATCGAACCCCTCACCGGATGTGTATACACTCTAGTCGCTCAGTGTTTTGGGCTTAATCACTCAATTCTCCTTTAATCATGTTTTCTAGGATTTGCTAGTCATCTAACAATCAACAAATACTTGATGCATGAATGCAAATATCATGAGGTCTTTGGAGGGTTGTAATGGGGTTAGGATAAGGGTAGGATTAATATGGTTAAGTGGACTAGTAGATTGGATCTTTGATTAACTCAAGTATCCTACCTAATCGTATATTAACCTATTTACACACAAGAAAACAACCTAACTTCCCATTCATCTCTTTTTTCATACCCACTCATGCATTCTCTTTCCAATTCACACACATATGCATTCTTTATTTACGTTATTATCATTATTCATTCCTTTTCTTTTCTTTTCTTTTCTTTTTCTTTTTCTTCTTTTTTTTTTAACAAAGTATGTACACCAAAATTTTTTTTTTTATCATAAAAAAGAGATGCATATATTTTAAGTGATGAATGTATGAGTGTTTACCCATTTTTCCAAATTTTCTCAATGAATACCTAAAGTAAACTAACTACCAATGTGTCCCACAAATTTTCCCCACACTTGATTAACACACACTCCACAAACCCAAACTAATCAAAGATACAATCCATGGATATTAATAATTTTTCGCTTAAGGCAAAAGGTGTTCTTAAAATTAGAACAAAGGGGAGTTAAAAGGCTCAAAATTGAGTTACAATGATAAATGTAAGGGTTGGCCATATGGGTTAGTGAGTTCAATTTCAACAATGACCTCAATCATACTAAATGCATTCAAAACATCAAATATAGAATATAAAGATTCAAGAAAATCTAAGATCACAATCATAAAGGAGTATATCGCACAAGAATAAAATTTGTGGTTGAGAATATGCAACCACACAATTAAAGCTCAAGTCTCACTAGGTGTTTTGTTCTAGCTCTTTTCTATGTTCCATAAAAAGAATACTTCAAGCAAGTTGAAAAACAAGTTTTCAAATCTAATCAATGGAATGCCCTAAAAGAGATTTCTTCAAAATTCTTTGTTGTTTTCACCAACATATTTACTATACCATGCAAATTCAAATATTTACTACTATAAAACTATAAGCAAGCTAAGATATATACAAGAAACTAAGCAAAGTATAATGTAACGAAATACTAAACAAATATTTACAAAAAAATAGCTATCGATACAAGAAAATGATGCAAAGTGTTGAGAAGAAAAAATTTACACCCCAAAAATTGCAGATCCTCCCCTACACTTAAATGTTGCACGGTCCTCCGTGTATGCACTCAATCCGGGGTGAATAACTATGGAGCTCCACCTTCAGCTGGTGGGCACTGGGGCTCGAATTACTATAGAAAGCAAATAAACAAGAATTGAGAAAAAAGCCATAGTAGTGTGGTATGATAAAAGACAATGTGTGTATTCTAAGTGTGCACGGTTGAGAACACACACATTGGCCGGGTGAAAACGGCAACCACATAATCAAAAGAAATAGCATGTGTTCCTCAATTAAGTATCTTAGGTTGCAAGTAAAGAATAAGCAAAAGTTAAGGTACAAACAAACCTAGGTCCCCATAATTCAAGTGAATTGAATATTTGAGATATTGGATATTGAAATCGTGTAAGTGAAAACGCAAAATTGATATAAAAGCACAATAAACAATAACCAATCCAATGATAAAAATAAAACTACTTATTCATCGTGAAACATAATGAAATAGCCACATGGTAAAGGTACTTGTTGCAAAAAGTGACAAGCTTGATAAAAGTCAAGTTAAATCACTCAAACAAATGCAAAGCATTAATGATGCACATAAACTAGTTATGCTACGATTTAGGAAATTGCACGATCGGCAAAATTCCTTCCGGCAAGTGCACCGGTTATCGTCAAGTAAAAACTCACAATAGAGTGAGGTCGAATCCCACAAGGATTGGTTGAGTGAGCAATTCGGATTAGAAGTGTGTTCTAGTTGAGCGGAATCAAGATTGAGATGAGAATTTGCAGAATGTAAAGTTGGCGGGAAAAGTAAATGACAAGAAATTAAAATGGCGGAATCTTAAATTGCATGAATTAAAGAGCAGAAACTAAATTGCTGAAATTAAAGGGAATGGGGGTGATTGCATGAATTTAATTGCAGGATGTAAAGAGAAAGTGGAAATCAGAATTTGGGGGATTCATTGGGTTATAGGAGATATTGAGATCTCCGAATCAAAACATGTTTATCTCTTCCTCAACCAATGCGTTCATTGAATTTTGCTTGGCAATCTTATATGATTGGATCCCAATTCCTTGGCTCACCAATGCTCTCTAAAAACAAACAAATTCCCAATCCCTTGGTTTAAATGTTCATAAGAAGAGATGATGCTTGATCACTGATTATACCACACAATTTCATGAACCACAATTTGGTAGGATTACATGTCACAATATCCATCCAAACCCCAATCCAATTCACTGTGAGAAAGCTTCTCTAGCATGAATCCTCCATTCCTTTCCCAAGGCTCCGAAGGATTCCAAGTATGGGTAGTTTCTTTCCCAAGACAACTACTCAATGGAATTAGATCGAGAAGCTTTCTAACAAAATTCAAGAGAAAAGATTGAAGAAGAAGATAAACTATTATTGATTCATTGAATTACAATAGAGCTCCCTAACCCAATGAAAGGGGGTTTAGTGAATCATAGCTCTCAATTCAATTACAAAGGAAAGGAAAAATAGCTAAAAGTGAAAGTAAAAGTCCCCTCTCAGGGGCTGGATTCCCCTTCAATCCCCCCTCTTTTCAAATGCAGAACTAAGGCCTTTAAATAGGCTCCCTGAATTACAAAATGAAAATGAAATTCAAAGCAAATTACAATCAAATGAAAATAAACTATTCTAGATGATTCTTGTGGCCTTGATTTGGTGTTGTTGATGGGCCTTGCTTGCTTGAAGGGCTGAGTGACATAATTGATCCAAAAAGGATAATGATCCATTAAACTACACTCAAATGTTGCACCCCCTTTCTTGAGTCGTCACTTTGTTCTCTTGTCAACCTTGCCAATTTGATGCCAAATATAGACTATTATACCTCGTTGGAAAGCTATGGATGTCAGCTTTCTAACGCAACTGGAAGCACGTCAATTGGATCTCTACAACTCGAGTTATACTTCATGAAAGGTGAAGAGGTCAGCTGGCCTGATTGCATGTTGGTACTATGCTCTTCTATGCACATTACGGGGCTGTTTTCTCCCTCAATTTTTAGTATCCACCATGCATGCCATATATGCTTGGAAAGCTCTAGATGTATTTTTTCCAATGCATTTTGAATCACCTCATTTAGAGTTTTGTAGCTCAAGTTATTTATGTTTGAAGAAGGCATGGTCAAGCTGTTCCATATAACACGTTTAAGCTTCAGTTTAAGGTTAAACTGAAGCTTAAACGTGGATAAAGGAAGGGCAGCCCTGGAGGTCGAACACGTTTAACCTCCAGTTTGAGGTCAAACTGGAGGTTAAACGTGGAAGCTTAGAATGGTAGCCCTGGAGGTGTCGAACACGTTTAACCTCCAGTTTGAGGTCAAACTGGAGGTTAAACGTGGAACTCCTTCCTGAGTGGCATTGTCATTCTGGCGTTTAACCTCCAGTTTGAGGTCAAACTGGAGGTTAAACGTGGAATGCTTCTTTGGTGAGACTTTTCATTCTGGCGTTTAACCTCCAGTTTGAGGTCAAACTGGAGGTTAAACTTCAATTCCAGCATTTCTTAGCCTTCATGATTCTGGCGTTTAAGCTCCAGTTTAGGCTTAAACTGGAACTTAAACTCCACATGTGATATTCAAGCTTCCTTTATTGATTTTGTTGCTTCCTTGCCTAGCCTCTTCTTCCCTGAAATCATCCAAACAGTTGCATCAAAGTCTTGCTAAAATTCATGAGAATTCTTCCATTCATAGCATTCAAGGAATATAACTAAAAACTCATGGAATTTGCATAAAAATCTTCATGTTTGAATGATTTAAGACAAGCATGACTATTTGGCCCAAATGATTACTTAAGGCTCAAGAAAATGCATAAAACAACTAAAAATAAAAGAAAAAAGGCTAGTGAAACTAGCCTAAGATGCCTTGGCATCACAACACCAAACTTAATCCTTGCTTGTCCCCAAGCAAGTTCTGAATTATTGAGAAGAAAGAATGAAACAGAAAGTAAATTCATTAGCCATATCAGTAAGTAATTGACATTGATTAATGGCGTGTTCATGTAGAAAGTTGTTGCAGCATCACTTTATTGTTTTTTAGGTAAGAATGTCACTTTTTATGTTTCCACTAAAACACTGCTATGGCCTCTTGTTATTCACATATCCTTGGCAAGTTTCTTTTCTTTGTGTTTTCTTTTTCTTTGAGCTTATTTGCTCCTTGTTGCTCAGTGTCATGTGTTGCACAAGCCTTTGGCATTTTCTTTTTCTTATCAGTGCACTACACATATCCACTACAGGCATTTTAGTTCACATTTCTTCTTGAGACATTGGTACCCAGCACCTCTTTGTGTACTAAATGTTTTGTATTTAGGTTGCTCTTGATAATGGACTTTTGGTTGATAATCCCGAGTTAGTTAACCCAAGTTACCAAGTGTTGAAACACTCCTCAGAACCTATTCATCCAAGCATATCCTTAATACATAAACACCACAGGCATTTGTCTCAGAAGTTCAAACCATTGGTGCCTAGCTTATTTTCTCAATTTTTTTGCTTTTTGGTTGCCCTTTTTCAGTGGCTTTTTCTTCTTCTTTTTCTTTCTTTTTCATGGCCAAAGACATTTATTCATCAAGATCCATAGACAGCATCCTAATTTCCACTAAAAGTGACAATTCTAACTTTATTTCTTAGTGAGCTGACTATTCAATCAAACATGCATACCACCACTTAATCTTATTTGATTTCTTACCAAATGGAATTGAGTTACTTTTGTTCAAACTTTTCTTTTATTTTTGGAAACAGAACAAGCATGGCAAGCATACATTTAAGCAAGTGAAGTTTATCCAGACACTTAGACTATCACTTATTTGGAAATTAAACAAACAGACAAACAAAAACTGCAATGACTCAAACTTAAAGCAGGGGTGCATGCAAACTTCCAATGTCAGCAATTCAAAGTACAAGCAATTAAGTGACAATACAACCTTTTATCATCTTCTTTGTTGTTCATCATCCTTCCTAGCCTTGGTGTTCTCTTTGATGATGATGTATATTCCTTCCATGAGATTGATTGTCTTCCTGCAAAGCTATTAGAAGTTGCTTGTTCCCCAAGCACTTTGAGAATTGGTTAGTATGCATGGATGTTTGTAGGCCTCTGAACTTAGATTGGTGTGTGAACACCAAACTTAGTTCCTTGCCATATGCAGCAATTTGGATCATATGCAGAAAACCTCATGTGCTTTTATTAAGAAAATAACTATGAACTAGAAAAAGAAACTATGAACTAGAAATTAAACTATTGTTTAAGTAGTTTCCCTGATTGGTTGGAGCTAGTGACTAGTCATGCTGAGGTAGAAATGTGCTTTTAATGAAGTTTTTGGTGGAACACCAAACTTAGAATCTCACATTCACCCTTGAATTGTTTTGGTGTGCAACACCAAACTTAGCTCCTTGCAATACAGATAAATCTACTTAACTCTTTTATTGAAATAACTAGAAAAGAAAAACTACCTTTGGTTGGGTTGCCTCCCAACAAGCGCTTCTTTAACGTCATTAGCTTGACATGCTGTTCCTGACTTTCTTCCTCTTCCTCCAGTTTGTTAAGAGGAATGACTTCAAGTGGATCAAGGAGCTAGTTAGTGCCCCTTGTTGTGAATGCTTCTTTCCAGCAAGCTTTCCCTTGTGATTGGCTTGAGTGAACTTGCTTGTTGGCTCAGGAGTTGGATTGTTCTTCGACCTTCTCTTCTTCATGGATATGGTCCTTTGTTTCTTGGTCACAATCCTCATTTTGGTGCTTGTTTCTACTGCCTTCACATCCTTGATCTCAGAACTTGGTTGTTGTTGGACAGTTGGAGTATCCTGTTCATCAAAAGCTTCCTGAATTTGTGGTTCAATGAACCCTTCCTCTTTGCAACTCTCTGTTTCATTGGAGTGTGATCTCCCTTGATTGACTTTCTCCATTTCTTGTTCTTCTGATTCCTCCCTTGGGTTTGCCATGGTATCACTAGAAGAATTGTGGGTAGGGATTTGCTTTGATAGATATCCAATTTGTGCTTCTAGCTTTTGAATGGCAGCACCATGATTTTGTAAGTTGGATATCAATTCTTCCTTAAAACCTTTCAAATCTGCCACATCTCTGCCCATAGTTGCAAGCATTCCTTCTATCCTGTTTAATTGATCTTGAAATTGTTGGTTCGGATTGGGTTGATGAGGTTGATTATCTTGGCTGTGATATGGTGGTTGGGAGTATGTGTTTTGTGTGGTATGATAGAGTCTTTGGTTGGAGTGTTGGTAGTGGTATGACTCTTGTGTGTAGTGGAATGAGTCTTGTGGATAATGAAATGAATTGTATGAATTTGAGAAGGAATTTTGTGCTGAGAAATGCTCAAGTGATGAAGAATTTGGATATGTAAAACTAGGAGGTGAGGTTGGATAATTCAGAGGTGATGGCTCTTGATGAATGGGGTGTGAATAAGTGAAATCTCTTTGGTTTTGATCTTCCCAGCCACAACTTGAGTAGTGATCAAATTCACCAAAACATGGACCATTTTGTGGCTCTGGGAAGTACCCCGTTTCCTGTTCCTGATACTCCCACCCACCATGAGCATAATGACATGAATCATTCTGTGGTGGTGGAGAGTTTCTCATGAATTTTGATTGACCAAAAGATGATGGATACTCCTTTCTTTTTTGCAATGTGCTCAGTCTCAAACAATACTCATCCAAAGATAGTGGAAATCCCATAGTGAGGCAATATCACAAACAGCTAGTGGTTAGTATGCTAACAAGTGAATAAGCAAAGAAAACAAATTAAAATTTGCAGAAATTAGCAGTAATAAACTGAAACAAAAACTATTAACAAAAGAAAAGAAAAATTGCTCAATCTAGTTAACTTCCAATTGGAGAATTGTCAATCGAAAACCAATCCCCGGCAACGGCGCCATAAACTTGATGCACATAAACTAGTTATGCTACGATTTAGGAAATTGCACGATCGGCAAAATTCCTTCCGGCAAGTGCACCGGTTATCGTCAAGTAAAAACTCACAATAGAGTGAGGTCGAATCCCACAAGGATTGGTTGAGTGAGCAATTCGGATTAGAAGTGTGTTCTAGTTGAGCGGAATCAAGATTGAGATGAGAATTTGCAGAATGTAAAGTTGGCGGGAAAAGTAAATGACAAGAAATTAAAATGGCGGAATCTTAAATTGCATGAATTAAAGAGCAGAAACTAAATTGCTGAAATTAAAGGGAATGGGGGTGATTGCATGAATTTAATTGCAGGATGTAAAGAGAAAGTGGAAATCAGAATTTGGGGGATTCATTGGGTTATAGGAGATATTGAGATCTCCGAATCAAAACATGTTTATCTCTTCCTCAACCAATGCGTTCATTGAATTTTGCTTGGCAATCTTATATGATTGGATCCCAATTCCTTGGCTCACCAATGCTCTCTAAAAACAAACAAATTCCCAATCCCTTGGTTTAAATGTTCATAAGAAGAGATGATGCTTGATCACTGATTATACCACACAATTTCATGAACCACAATTTGGTAGGATTACATGTCACAATATCCATCCAAACCCCAATCCAATTCACTGTGAGAAAGCTTCTCTAGCATGAATCCTCCATTCCTTTCCCAAGGCTCCGAAGGATTCCAAGTATGGGTAGTTTCTTTCCCAAGACAACTACTCAATGGAATTAGATCGAGAAGCTTTCTAACAAAATTCAAGAGAAAAGATTGAAGAAGAAGATAAACTATTATTGATTCATTGAATTACAATAGAGCTCCCTAACCCAATGAAAGGGGGTTTAGTGAATCATAGCTCTCAATTCAATTACAAAGGAAAGGAAAAATAGCTAAAAGTGAAAGTAAAAGTCCCCTCTCAGGGGCTGGATTCCCCTTCAATCCCCCCTCTTTTCAAATGCAGAACTAAGGCCTTTAAATAGGCTCCCTGAATTACAAAATGAAAATGAAATTCAAAGCAAATTACAATCAAATGAAAATAAACTATTCTAGATGATTCTTGTGGCCTTGATTTGGTGTTGTTGATGGGCCTTGCTTGCTTGAAGGGCTGAGTGACATAATTGATCCAAAAAGGATAATGATCCATTAAACTACACTCAAATGTTGCACCCCCTTTCTTGAGTCGTCACTTTGTTCTCTTGTCAACCTTGCCAATTTGATGCCAAATATAGACTATTATACCTCGTTGGAAAGCTATGGATGTCAGCTTTCTAACGCAACTGGAAGCACCTCAATTGGATCTCTACAACTCGAGTTATACTCCATGGAAGGTGAAGAGGTCAGCTGGCCTGATTGCATGTTGGTACTATGCTCTTCTATGCACATTACGGGGCTGTTTTCTCCCTCAATTTTTAGTATCCACCATGCATGCCATATATGCTTGGAAAGCTCTAGATGTCTTTGTTCCAATGCATTTTGAATCACCTCATTTGGAGTTTTGTAGCTCAAGTTATTTATGTTTGAAGAAGGCATGGTCAAGCTGTTCCATATAACACGTTTAAGCTTCAGTTTAAGGTTAAACTGAAGCTTAAACGTGGATAAAGGAAGGGCAGCCCTGGAGGTCGAACACGTTTAACCTCCAGTTTGAGGTCAAACTGGAGGTTAAACGTGGAAGCTTAGAATGGTAGCCCTGGAGGTGTCGAACACGTTTAACCTCCAGTTTGAGGTCAAACTGGAGGTTAAACGTGGAACTCCTTCCTGAGTGGCATTGTCATTCTGGCGTTTAACCTCCAGTTTGAGGTCAAACTGGAGGTTAAACGTGGAATGCTTCTTTGGTGAGACTTTTCATTCTGGCGTTTAACCTCCAGTTTGAGGTCAAACTGGAGGTTAAACTTCAATTCCAGCATTTCTTAGCCTTCATGATTCTGGCGTTTAAGCTCCAGTTTAGGCTTAAACTGGAACTTAAACTCCACATGTGATATTCAAGCTTCCTTTATTGATTTTGTTGCTTCCTTGCCTAGCCTCTTCTTCCCTGAAATCATCCAAACAGTTGCATCAAAGTCTTGCTAAAATTCATGAGAATTCTTCCATTCATAGCATTCAAGGAATATAACTAAAAACTCATGGAATTTGCATAAAAATCTTCATGTTTGAATGATTTAAGACAAGCATGACTATTTGGCCCAAATGATTACTTAAGGCTCAAGAAAATGCATAAAACAACTAAAAATAAAAGAAAAAAGGCTAGTGAAACTAGCCTAAGATGCCTTGGCATCAATTAACAAGAAACAAGTACCGGTCATGTGATGAATTTGATATGAACATCATGATGAACAAGAAATTTCAACTCAATTCACTAAAGAAGAAGTGCACAATTCATGATTAAGTTGCCAAACAAGGATATAGTCTAATGCACATGGTAGCTACAACATATGAATCAAACTCACAATTAATTTAGGCAATTAAACAAGGACTTAATGCTTAGTGCACATATTCATCAAAAATTAAACCAAGAAGCAACCCAATCAACATCAATCAAACACTTGCAATTTATTTTATTAACAAACAACTAAACCAAACTTAATAAAATTACTAAAATCAAAATGAGATGCAATAAAAACTAAGTAAAATAAGTAGAAAAATATGGAAAAGGCAAGAGAAGAGAGGGATGGAGGGGGTAGAAGTACATTAGGGCTTAATTCAAAGTGCAATAAAATTTTGCCCAAAACAGCACTTGTGCGCACGCACAGACATGTGTGCGCATGCACAGACATGTGTGCGCATGCACACTAGGTGAAAATGGGGGTATGCGGACACACAAAAATGTGCGAGCGCCATCAGTAGAAAGGGAATTAAGAAGTGTGCATACGCACAAAGGTGTATGTACGCATAGGACACTTTTTTTTTTTTGCTTGGGAAAGGGTCATGTGTGCGTGCGGACAAAGGTCTGTGCGTACGCACAAAAGCAAAAAGTGGCAGGGATTCATACGCACAAGGTGTGCCAGTGCTTCCAACAGAGGGAGTGTAAACTGGTGTGTGGACGCACAAGGCTGTGCGCTCGCACAGAGTGCACGAAAAGAAGTTCCTGTGCGTACGCACAAACGGGTGCGTATGCACACGGCGCAGGAAAAACAGGGGAGCGCCCACGCACAAGTCGTGCGAGTGCTCTGAACATAGGACGCGCAAGCTAGTGTGCGCACGCATAGGTCGGTGTGCACGCACAGGAAGCGAAATATTGAGATTGCGTGTGCGCGCACAAGGGTGTGCGCACGCACGTTCCCCTGTTTTTCCAAAATTTTTTTCTCAAATTCTAAGGTGCTCAACCTTAGCTCAACCAAAATTTCAACCCCAAACATACAAACATTCAAAATATCATGACCCATATGCAAATTAACCTATCTAACTCAAAGATTAAACTACTCCTAAGTCAACCAATCATAACAAAAAGCAACTAAGTCAAAATGTAAACAAAAGGAGGGGAGTTGGAATAATGTTACCATGGTGGGGTGTCCCCCAGCTAGCACTTTGGTTTATTGTCTTTAAGTTGGACTTATGGAGAGCTCTAATAAAGGAGACTTGTGCTTATATTCATCTTGAAACTTCCAACAATACTTAAATCTCCAAAATTCTTAGTTGATTGCACCAAGCTTTGATGGAGTTTCCAACAAGCTTTGAGCTCCCAAAATTAACCTTCTCTACAAACAAAATCAAGAAAACAAACAAAAAGCAAGATATTCACATATTAACGTATTCACAATAGCCAATAATATAACACCATTGCAACTCCCCAGCAACGGCGCCAAAAATTTGATGTGATGGCCTAGAGAGTATATTCCCAACCCGACAATCGATCATCAATCAAATTTTAATTCAAAGATGTCACAATTCAAATCAAATTATAAACCGGGAGTTTTAAGTCCCGGATCGTCTTCCCTAGGAGTTACAATGAAATACTCAATTATTGGCTGTGGGGAATTTGGGGGGTTTTGATTGCAAGAGGCAAGAAATTAAAATGGCAAGTAATTAAATGGAAAGCAAGTAAAAGCAATGAAAATAGAAATTAAACGGTAAAAAGAGCTCTTGGAAAGAATTGGGGAATTAAAGATTCCTATCCTAGTTGTGGACCATAAACATGGTAATTGTGTAGAATTAATCCCAATTAGTCAATCCTAACATTGAGAACTAGTCAAAAGGGTATAATTGATCTCAATCCACAAGTCCTAGCCAACTCTATTAATGGAAGGCTTAGAGTTAGTGGAAACCAAATCAACTAACAATCCTCACACAATTTAGAATGGACATCCACAACTCAAGTTCACCTAATTACCCAATTTCCCAACCAAGATTGTGAAAAACTAGGCAAAAATCCAACCAAATATTTTATCAAACACTTGGAAGGCATAAAAGAGAAGCATGATAAAATAACAAGAAATAATAAAACCTACAACTACCAATTGCAAGAAGACAATAATAACAACTAAATTAAGCAATAAGAGACATAAAACATGAATTGCGTTAATTAAAATTAAAAGTAACAATGTGTCATAAACATAAAGGAACAAAATAAAAGAAATAACAAGTAGAATTAAAGAACAAGGGTGCAAGAACAATAAATGGCAAGGAAAACTAAATGAAAACAAGAATTAAACCTAAATCTAGGAGAGATCTAACCTAATCTATCCTAATTCTAGAGAGAAGGGAGAGTTTCTCTCTCTAGAATATGACCTAAAACATGTTTTTAATCTACCCTAATTGCTCTCCACTTGATATGGAATGATGCCCCTTTGAGATACCACTCAATCAGCTTCAAAAAGTCCAAAACTGGGCTCTGGAGGCCCAGAAATCGCCCCCAGCATTTTCCTTTAAGTGAGTCACGTGCACTAATTTGTGTGAACGCACAGATGTATGCGTATGCACACGTGCTGAATTTTTCTCTTGTGCATACGCACAAGATGTTGTGCGTACGCACACATGGCTGTGTACTCCTCCTTTGATTTTTTCATGTTTTCTCCCTATTGCATGCTTCTCCTCCACTCTCGTCAAGCCATTCTAGCCTATTACACCTGAAATCACTCATCAAACACATCAAGGCATTGAAAGGAATGAAAGTGGAATAAAATTGATTAAATTAAGCACAAAAATAGCATGTTTTTGCAATTAGGCACAATTTCGAGAGAAAACACTAAAGTATGCTATTTAGATGAATAAATATGGGTTTATATGATGAAATCCACTCAAATCAATCCAAAATTTATCGTCAAATATGGATTCATCACCTTGCCCTCAAGATTGTGAAAAAAATTGTAAATCCTAATTATAATTAATAAAAAGAACATTTAATCTTAAAACCTATATTTTCTATTTTATTTCTATTCTACTAAAAAAAATACCACCAGGATCCCATTCTTAAAAAACATAGGCCCATTAGATTTTCAAAATAAATTTTTTTAGAAGTTGTCCCAAGAGTTGCCCATAATGCTGAGATCGAAGTTGGGCTAGACATACATAGTGAAAGCCCACTCATGAGGAAGAAACAAACATCTTCCCCTCATTGTCATTCATGTTCCCACATAGAAAGAAGAATTGCATCCTTAGCTTTTGCCACTCTCTCAGCCATTCTTTCCACCATTTGAGAGCCAACACCACCTACAACCTCTCCGAGTAGCAAAGGCGATCTCATGCTGCTGCCAAACCCCTACCACGGTCCCAACGAAACACCGCCACCATGAGTGGTGATGAATTAGCCATGGATGGAAGGATGCAGTGGAGCCCACAGCTTCGAAGATCTCTGTTTTTCCACTGTCACTACTTCACCTTTAACCATTGCGACTCTGTCTTCCACATTTTCCTTTGCGACGTCGTCGTGCTCGGTGCGACTGTTAGTCATGCTTCTCGTGCCACTGTCAGCTTGTCTAACAAATTCATGAATTGATTGAATAGGAGACGAAGAAGACATCATAAGATGCTTATCGCTGCTTTGATCTCCACTTCGACATCCATTTGTGTGTTTGCTTCTGTCGAGATATTCTCAGTTGTAGCATCATCCAAGATCACTGTGTGTGCGAGTTTAAATGTGGTGATTTTGGTGGTGGCCTCTGCACCATTCCCGCCCTTGCCATGTTAAGATTTGCATTCTCCACCGTAGCTAGAATTTAGTTCATGTGTTGCAATTTTGGTGTGTCCTCTTCTAAATTAGAATCTAGATATCTAATTGATTTTTTGTCAGATTGTTTGGAGTTTCATTGTTAATTTGTGAATCTTAAATCTTAAATCTGAGTCTAAACCTGCAATTTTTTGCCGGGTTGTATTATGTAATTTTCTCTTAATTTGGTTGTTTTAGATGTTTTGATGTTGTTGTTGAATTTGAAATGATATAGCCTTGTGCATACATTTTTGTTACTTGAAATTTTAGATCTGAATACTCCTCCTCTTCAAAATTAATTTCACAAATTCTTGTACTTAGTCAAACA
Source organism: Arachis hypogaea (assembly GCF_003086295.3). Lineage (NCBI taxonomy): Eukaryota > Viridiplantae > Streptophyta > Magnoliopsida > Fabales > Fabaceae > Arachis > Arachis hypogaea. Next base: position 106,333,210 of record NC_092051.1, read on the forward strand.
TCTAGAAGAGAATTTGTAATTTTTATTTCAAAAAAATCTCTATGAATATGATTTTTCAATCCCCTAATAAAACAAGAATTAAAATTCCAAGATTCTTCACCCTAACATTATTAGCATAAGTTAGAAAATCATTAGAATATTCATTTACTAAGAGTAAAATAGAAAATGATGGCCAATAAAAGTACTATTGTTGTAACATGAATGTTTTAAAATAGGAAAGAATAAAAGAAACATAGGATAGGAAGAATAAAGGAGGAGAGATAATTCCATTGAAAGAATTCTAAAGAGAAAAAAATACAATCACTAATTTATTGATTACTAATTACCTTCTTATTATATGTATTTATATAATTCTATTAACAAATAAAACTATCCTAATTAGACTATTAGGCTTACTTTTACTCATCATTATCATTATATTATTTTATAACAAGTTGTATTGTGGTGCCAAGTATGCTAATATAGTGCAGTCACAATGTGCATATGTTTTTCTTTTCAACCATTTTTTAAGAAAGTATTACGTAATTAATTATAAACAAATTAAAATTTAATAATTATTTATATTGGGAGTTTATCAATAATTGTAATATTCTATTTCATATATTTTTAATAATTATTATTATGATTCGTTCTTATTATATTTCAATGAGTCAATCATCAATAATCAATAATTATTATTATTATCATTATATTATTCTACAACAGGTTATATTCTAGCGTCAAACATGCTAACGAGGCGCATTCTTGTGCCAATATATTTGTCTCTCTTTTCTGGTTCTCATTTTTGGAAAATATAAATTTCAAATCATTATATTTATTAATATTTAATAATTAATTAAGGCAACATTTGTCAACAGTCATAATAATCATTACACTACAAGAAAGTTTCAAAATAGCAACCGATTTTAGTAACCAATAAAATCGGTCACTATTAGCGACCGATTTTGCGATCGATCAAACTTTTCTAGGATTTAGAAAAAATCGGTTGCTAAATTGGTTGCTAAATTTCAATTAGCGACCGATTTAGTGACCACCCACTCTTGGTTACTAAATTGTCGCTAAAATAAAAATTAGTGACCGATTTAGCTACCGATGACAAAGCCAATCTAGTTGGTCGCTAAAATCGGTCGCTATTTTTTTAACTTAACGACCGAATTAGTAACCAAAACAAAAAACAAGCTTTTAGGGTATGTTGGTGTCTAAATCGGTCGCTATTTTTAATTTAGCGACCGATTTTGCGACCAATATAAAAACCAGTTTTATGGTGGTTGGTCGCTAAATTAGTCGCTAAGAAGTTGGTCGCTAAATCGGTTGCTAAGGGTTAACATAGCGATCGATTTAGCGACCAACTATAAAATACAGGTTTTAAAGCATTCAGTCACTAAATTGGTTGCTATTATAGTGACCGAATTAGAAACTGACTTAAAAATATGTTGATAAAATAGTTGGTCGCTAAGGTAGCAGTCACTAAATCGGTTGCTAAGGGTTAATATAGCGACCGATTTTAGCGACCAACTATAAAATCTTAGCATTAGAGCAATTGGTCACTAAATCAGTCGCTATTAGCGACCGAATTTGTGACCAACTAAAAAATAAAAATTACAAATTAATTAGTTGCTAAATCGGTCACTATTTTAAATAATAGGAACAAACTAAATTTCAAAATAAATTAAAAAAACCATCACTTTTCAACCCTAACCCTAAGGTCTCTCCTCACAGAGCGTCCCTCTCACCGCCTCCCTCACTCTCCGGCGGAATGGAGAGAGAAGTCACTTTCCATCGAGTCCTTCTTAGAGCCTGTTCTGCTTGCCCCCTTAGCTCCGCGATTTTTGCAGCCACCATTCTCAGCTCTTTCTTCATTGATGCTAACTCACACGGCAATTCTGCACCCGCAGCCACCATTGCATTTCACCATTCTTGTTCTCCATGTTCATTATCACTTCTTCAGATCCAGATCCAGTTCCAGATCCAATCTTTGTTATCATATTCAATTCGCCCTGTGAATCTTGATTTTCATGTTCTTCGTGAATGTAAGCCAATTTGTGCTCCTGAAATTGCAATTCAGTAATGCGATCTCCAGTTCTCCACCTGCGATTCGATGTCTCTCTCCTTATACATGTTCAGTTCAATATTTGATTGTTGATATTTACATATTGATGTTTATAGAGTGATTGAACGTTTTTAACTTCATAATTTTTTCCATGATGCAATATTTTTTTAATTTTTGTGTTAAGAGTGAAAATGTGAGAAAATAGAAGAGTATATTAATCTCATCAACAGATTGTTTATAATACAGTGATTTTGTTATAAGTAACATTTTGTAATTTCTTGCAGCTATTAAATCAAATTTGGATGCAATGTGTAGATGATAGCAGAAAGTACATTTGATAGACTCTACCTCTATAGAATGTAGAGTGATTATTGTGCACTCTTCAGATAAAAGAAGATTATTGCATGTCAAATCCTTAAAAATACTTTAAATCTCACCTGATCCATGGAAGGGAGGGGTAGGCTTAAAATCAAAACCAAAACTGGCCATATGCTTCTTACATAATTCAATTTAATTAATTTGCTGATGTTGTCTCACAAGAGAGAGTTCTTTGTATTTAGACATTTTCAACAATTAATTTAGTCTTAGCTACATCACAAGTCTCAAATAGTATAGTATTGATATAATGATTAGTTTCATTACATAAGTTGAAGTTGGTTCAAGTGTCATATGCTTAATTCCCCTTGAACAATGTCTTGGATTTTTGTTTTGCATCTCACAACATTATAATAGTAGTTGCATGTTTATGCAGGAAAGCTACTCTTTTTTTTTTCTTATTATTTTTTGGCCTTGAGCATCATATATGATGAGTCACAAGATTGTCTTTATGTGTTTGTATATTTGTATCATTTTATTATCAAATATTTACTTTCTAATTCTCTCATTTGAATATATGGTTTGCTTTATTTTTGCAGATAACTTGGTTCCTATTCAAAGTTAGTATGTTGATGGATTTCAGGATACAAAGTTTTGGTATGTTGATAGGGGAATAATATTGGGTGATTCCAAGGAATGTGATGATGCATATTCGTCCGAAAGGGTAGGACTTCCATTAGGCAAGAAGAGAAATGGTGGCTTCCATCTCCTAAGCTTCCACCAAATGGATTGTGTGAGGATGATAGGAAAAGGTTGCAGCAGTGCAGGAATTTTACAAATCAGATATTAAAGGCTGCCATGGCAATCCAGATTAAATGAAGAGGTACTGGAAAAATTCATGATTTATAAATAAGTACAAAATTCAGAATCAAAATACCTTTCAAAAATAAGTTTTCAACATAAATTGAAGGAACTGTGCTAATTAATTTGATGATTTTGTAGGTTGGAAGTGTTCAAGCAGCTGCTTCTCAAAGAGAAGCTGATTTAAGAGCTTGAAAAAGAGTTGCAACTTGCACAGGAAACTATTGCTAACCAAGTATTTGTATGGATTCATCTTAGACTAGTTTTTGAAGGACTTGTAGTTGTACTTATTAATTACAAGGCTTATTAAGAATTCAGTGAACCATTAAGATATGCTTTTAGCCATTTCTACTTGTTATGTTTCTAGAGCGCATTATTATTATGGATTCATGGTTCTCCCTATTTGGCAAATCGAAGAGCACGTTAGGCAACATAATGTTGTAATATATGGTTGTACATGTTTTTAGTTATTCTGATATTCAACAGAAGAATTTATATTATATAATGTAAACATGAATTCTTATTCTCTCGTTTCCTCGATAAACTTGAGCTCTTATTCAAAATTTTCTTATGTTATTCTTGTGACCAATTGAGCTGGAGAAGCAATCATTTTGTGATCTTAAAGTTGTGAATAACACAGAGAACTATGTTGCTTTCAAGGTACTTTTTTAAACTACACATTCTGCTATGAACTTCATGTTGCTTTTATCTGTTTCTCTCCACCCGAGTGCTGTTTCTTTCTGATTTTATCTAATTTTAATGTTATGTTATTGCTGTTTTGTAGGTAAGACCACTTCGACAAAGAAGTACTTTGTACGGCCTAACACTGGTGTTATACAGTCCTGGGATCGTGTATCATCAGAGGTGCTCTTTGCTAATATTGCCTAGTCATTTTTAAGTCCTTTTCTTTATTCCTTCACCAAAAACTATTATCTAGTTCTTTGATAGATATATTCTTATTTAACTTTTGGGTTTCTGAAATGTGTATAAATCACATGTTAAGGACTACAAAGTTGTTATATGAAAGGAACATGCATTTAATATCCTGATTGAAAATCCCAAAGCTAATTATATGAAAAGTATTCTGTTGAGTAATTAAGGCAATTTAATGGTAGATAATTTGTTTTAATACTTAGAATGTACCCTAAAGGTGCACTTGTTGACAGAAGCATTTTTCTTTTTTCTTATAAACACTTCATTAACATTTTTGATGGTCCGAAAGCTTAAGCTGCTTATGACAACCCAAATGTTTCTATCAATTCCTTATAGCAGTTATGCATGTGAACGAATAACTTAATGTCTGCTCTGTTTTATACATACAAATTTAGAAATATGTTGTTTCATCTGAGATATGGTTATAAGTTATAACCTGTTTCTGAGGTCTATGTTGACTGGTAATTTAAACTATCATCTATGGTCAGAAATAAGGTGTTTTTCTTCCCAAATCCCAATATCATGATGCTTGCATGATGCTTATTCTCTTAATACTTTCCAATACTTTCATGTATTTAGTGAACATTATTTTTTAATGTTCTTGTGCTGTTTTTATTTGATCTTGATATATTGTTTTATAGTAAAAGCGATTGTCATCATTGCTAAATGAGGATTCTGCGATCATGGAAAGATGTGGTGTCCTTGAAAGAGGCTCGAGTTATACTAGAGTGCACAAGCTGAGATAGATGCAATTGTTTGGTCTAAATAGATATTGAATAGACCATAGTTATATTGTTCATGAATTATTTTTACCATGTGGATCATAAATTTGTTGTATTTAGGAATTTTTAATATTTTGAATTCTATATTGTTATGTAGACATTGTGAATGTTTTTTATATTTATTTGAAAAATTGATCTATGTTTGATTCTTTTTTATATTTTGTGAAAATCTAATTATTTATGAAAATTAAGTTTTAATAGTGATAAATATAAAATTAGTAAAAATCTATAATTATAAGATTAGGAATAGTGACCGATATAGCAACCCATTTAGATTTTTAGTTCAAGAATTAGCGACCAATTTAGCGACCGATTTTAGATTTTTAAATAAGGCATCGGCGACCGATTTAGCCACTGATTTCATTAGCGACCAAAAAATTGGTCGCCATTTAGCAACCGATTTACTCAGCGACCGATTTAGCGATGGAAAATGCGGTCACTATTTAGCGACCGATTATGTTAGCGACCGATACTCTTTGGTGGGAGTTTGGTGGCCTTGTTCAAAAATCGGTCGCTAACGGTTAGCGACCGAAGTTGATCGCTATTTTCTAATTTGCGACCAGGGTTTTAGCGACCACCAGAATCGATCGCTAAATTGGTCGCTAAGGGTTTAGCAACCAATTTTCAAGAAAAATCAGTCGTTAAAGCGGTCGCTATTCCGGTAATTTCTTGTAGTGTTATATTATTATATTATTCTACAATAGGTTATATCCTGACATCAAATATACTGACGTAGTACATTGTGGTGTCAATATACTTGCTTCTTTCTTCTGTTTCTTATTTCTATAAAGTATCACTTTCAAATAATTATATTGTTAGAATTAATTATGTAAGATTTGTCAACAATCATAACAGCCTATTATATCATCTTTTTAATAATTAAAATGATTCTCTCTTATATCCTCCTAAATATTATATATAGAGTATTTCATTTAGTATTCATGAGTGTAAGTTCTAGAACACCACAGCTTTTGTTTCATTTTTTTAGTTTTCTTTTTCGTTAACTATTTCATATAATAATAATAATGTAATCTTCACTTTTCTTTTCTTTTTTTAATCAAAATTGATCATTTTAAGATTTCAATTATAATTTTTCATTTCTTTGTGAATCTAAATTTACTTTTATTCTTTTAATTATATAATGAGTGTTCTTACTCATTTTTTTTGTCCTTGCAACAAGATTGTCTTTTGCTGCAATCATTTTTAATGCATCACATCTATCATATTCCATTCTGAGTTAGTTCCATTGATATGTGTATTAATTATATGGATGTAAGAGTTCAATGCAGAGGTAATGAAGCTATTTTTGGTACGCAGTTGAATTATTCATTGAGTTGAACGTAGTTATTCTATACCTTACTACATTAAATGCATAACAGATTATGTGGCTTAATTATTAAGAGAATGGTCTGAATTTACACAGATTCTACAAATTCAATCTGGTCAAACTATTTCTATTAGTTGTCATTACGAAAATGATTCTATTATATATGTATCTAATGTCTAGAATTAAATACCTTAGATATTATTTAAATAGTTTAATTCTAATATTAGAATTTGATTAATTTAATTTCAAAAAAATTTGAAAGATGATCTTGGTTTATTAGTTATGTCCATTTATTTTCATACATAATATTTTTAATTTTCAATTTTATCTTTATCATTTATGATTTTTTTATCCATTCCCAAGAGTAATTAAGTTAAAAAATATTGCTAATATAACAGTATGCTATATAATATTAATATACTTTCAAGTTATCAATACATAAAAATTAAATCTTTTAAAATAATAATAGTATTTCTTTGTCAATAATACTAAATGTGTATAAGAAAAAAATACTTTAAACATGTCTTTTACATAGTATTAATATATTATATAATATTAATAACCAATATTATGAAAGGAATGTGGATATTAATATATGATTATGGGAAAGGAAATATTTATATATTATTAAAGTTAGAATGTGTAGTAATTCTTTAAATTAATTTATGGTAGAAATGTATATAATTATATTATTAGGAGAAAGATAATGTTCTAATTTATTACTAATTATACTAAACATAAATTATAAAAATTATACTACAAATGTATATAATTATTTGTTCTTAAATTAGAGAATTATATTATTATATCATTAATTAATATTTATTTTTCTAATTTTAAAGGCATCATAATTAAATGCTAGATTAATTAAGGGGTAAATATGTATGTTGGTCTATTTGTTGAAAATTTCATGATTAGTTTTTGGTGTGACATGATTAATTTATTTTAGGTAGTTACTTTCAAATTTTATTTTTTGATGTATTAGGTATGATTTTTTTATGCTTTTTGTTATATCATTAATTAATAATTTTTTTCCTAACCTTAGAAATATTATACTTATAGAAGGAACATGTGTAACACCCTAATATTCAAATCCTTATGCTTGAGTCATAAGTCAATAATAATATGGTGGTACGACTCTTAGGTGGATTATAATACGTATATGAAGGAAATATTAAACGAGAAGCTTGAAAAGAGTGAAAATAGAATTGTAAAATTGTAACACTCATATATTGATGAAATAGAAGATAACGCGTAAATCGAAAGCGTTATAAAGATAAAGTCGTAAAGAAGAATAAGATAAAGATTGAATATAGATATATAACATAAGTAAATAGCCACTAGTCACGACCCGCGAAGTTTAGGCTAGCTAGGGTATAGAATAAAAGCAGTTTGACAACAATATCTCCTATCTCTCCCAACAGAATACATAAAGGCCTCTATAGGCAAGTTTTTAAAAGGATTAAATACATAACATAAATTTTTCAAAACAAAAGTGGAGAGGATCTAAACAAAATAAAGTAGATATCTAAGGATCTTTGCCATCACTCAGATGAAGTACAGCTCACTGGTGAGTACTTGGACCTGCATCTGAAAAATAAGATATATATATATATATATATATATATATATGGAATGAGAACTCCAGACCCATGGGTTCCCAGTACAGTAAAAGTGCCAAATAAATACTGCATAAAGCAACATGAACTCACTAAGCAATCTTAATTCTTCACACATCACATTGTCCATCTTACGTTATTTCTAATCCATATTCTTCGCAGCTAACATAAAGGGAATTCTAAGTCTAAGTCAACAATTCTCAGAATCCTCAATTCTCCCATAAAATAGAGTCATAATCAGAAATAGCACTAGCCCTCAGCATCAACTAACACCAGCGTGAAGGACCTCTTGGTTGTACAAGCACAAACAAAACAGGCAAATAATACACGAGTAGGTATGAGTAAAGCAAGTAGCATATAGTCATGTAACATAGCATATACAATTAGGCAATCCAAAATAAGTAAGCAAACCCATACAAATCAAACATATGCAAATGATGAATGCCTACTCTATGACTGATGATTGATGCGTACGCATCTTTAGTATTTTTTCTTTTTTATTTTAATTGATTTATTAAGAATTTTTTGTGGATAATCAATAAATTTAAAGTTAGAATGGATATTATTTTGATTAGTTTAACTTTATTGATTACAGAAAATTTTAAAAGAAAAAAAGGAAAAAACAGAATAGAAACGAGGAAGAAGAGCAAGAAATAGAAAGCTTTCTGTAATTAAATGAAAGCTTCCTGGAAAAAGAAGATCTCTGGAAGAAGAAAGAGTGAAGGACAATGGACAACTCTCATGTCACGTGTACGCGTGACCATCACACTCCACATACGACGCTAGGGTTTTCACGTACTACGTTGGCATAATATTCATGTCACGCGTACAGGTGACAACCATTTATCATGTAGTATGTTGAAAATCTCACGTACAATGCAGTAAGCACGCGTACGCGTGGGCCACTTAAATGATGGAGTGGATGGTACTTCTTGTATGATCTCCACCTCTTGATAAGCTTCCTCAAGCTTGTTTTCTTGTTCAACTTCTTCAAACTCTTCAACCAACAACAACAAACAAACAACAACAACAAAGCCTTGTCCCACTAAGTGGGGTCGGCTACATGAATCAAACGACGCCATTGTGCTCTGTCATGTATCATGTCTACAGAGAGACCGTTTACATGTAGGTCTCGTTTGACCACCTCATGGATAGTCTTCTTAGGTCTTCCTCTGCCTTTCGCCCTTTGTCCATCTTCCATCTCATCCACCCTCCTGACTGGATGTTCTTTCGGTCTTCTTCTCACATGTCCAAACCACCTGAGACGCGATTCAACCATCTTTCCCACAATGGGTGCTACTCCAACTCTCTCCCTTATATCTTCATTCCTTATTTTATCCAATCGCGTATGACCACTCATCCATCTCAACATCTTCATCTCTGCCACACTCAGCTTATGTTCGTGTTCCCCTTTAGCCGCCCAACACTCCGTACCATACAGCATAGCCGGTCTTATAGCGGTGCGATAGAATTTACCTTTAAGTTTTAAAGGCACTTTTTTGTCGCATATAAAACCAGATGCACTCCGCCATTTTGACCAACCTGCTTGGATCCTATGATTTACATCCTGTTCAATCTCTCCATTGTCCTGTATGATGCACCCAAGATACTTAAAACTTTTAACTTTTCGTAGGGTGTTTTCTCCAATCTTCACCTCTATATTGGGGTTTTCCCTTCTCAGACTGAACTTACATTCCATATATTCCGTCTTGCTACGGCTTGTGCATAGACCATATACTTCTAGATCTTCTCTTCATAACTCCAACTTCTTATTTAGGTCTTCCTTTGACTCTCCCATAAGGACGATATCATCGGCAAAAAGCATGCACCATGGCACAGGCTCTTGGATGTGCTCTGTGAGTACTTCCAAGACTAATGTGAAAAGGTATGGACTTAAGGATGATCCCTGGTGTAATCCTATACCAATAGGGAATTCCTCTGTCACACCACCTTGGGTCTTCACACTAGTTGTGGCCCCATCATACATGTCTTTAATTGCCCGAATATATGCGATCCTTACTCTCCTCTTTTCTAAAACCTTCCATAAGACCTCCCTTGGTACCCTATCATACGCTTTTTCCAAATCAATAAACACCATATGTAGGTCCCTTTTATTACTACGATACCTCTCCATCATCCTTCTTAATAGGTATATCGCTTTAGTGGTAGATCTGCCTGGCATAAATCCAAATTGGTTCTCTGTTACTTGTGTCTCTTTTCTCAACCTCCGTTCTATCATCCTTTCCCACAACTTCATAGTATGACTCATAAGCTTAATCCCTCTATAGTTTCTGCAACTTTGTATATCCCCCTTATTCTTGTAGATAGGTACCAAGGTGCTCTTTCTCCACTCATCAGGCATCTTCTTTGACCTTAAAATCTCATTAAAAAGCATGGTTAACCAGTTGATGCCTTTTTCTCCAAGACCCTTCCAAACCTCAATCGGGATATTATCAGGTCCTACTGACCTGCCATTTTTTATCTGCTTTAGAGCCTCTTTTACCTCGAAGTCTCGAATCCTTCGATAGTAGTCAAAGTTTTGATCTTCTTCCCTTGTGCATAATCGACCAAGGCTCAGAAGAGTCTTCTGTCCCTCATTAAATAACTCGTAGAAGTAACTCTTCCACCTTTCATTAATCTTCTCCTCTTGAGCCAACACCTCTCCATCCTTATCCTTTATGCACTTAACCTGATCCAAATCTCTCGTTCTTCTTTCCCGGCTCTTTGCGATTCTATATATACCTTTTTCTCCTTCTTTCGTGCCCAAAGACTGGTAGAGACCCTCATATGCTCTTGTTCTTGCTTCACTTACAGCCACTTTTGTCTCTTTCTTAGCCGCCTTATATTTTTCCCAGTTATCTGCATTGCGGCATAAAGACCACTCTTTAAAGCATTCCCTTTTTATCTTTATCTTTTCTTGTATGCTCGCATTCCACCACCAGGACTCCTTGTCTCTTGGTCCTATTCCTTTAGATTCACCAAAACTTTCTTTTGCTGTTCTTCTAATAACTTCTGCCATCTCCCTCCACATCTCTTCCGCACTTCCATTTCCATCCCACTTTGCCTCTTCTCCTACCCGTCTTAGGAAGCTTCTTTGTTCCTCACCTTTCATCTGCCACCACCTCGTCCTTGGGTTCTTCGTATGATGTCTTTTCCTCAACTTTTGCTCGACGCGAAAATCCATGACGAGCACCCTATGTTGTGTTGTCAAACTCTCTCCCGGGATAATTTTACAGTTAATGCAAAATTTCCGGTCGACTCTCCTCAACAAGAAGAAGTCGATTTGAGAGCTTGTCATGCCACTCTTATAGGTTATAAGATGCTCGTCTCTCTTTTTAAAATATGTATTTGCGATGAGAAGATCAAAGGTTGAGGAAAAGTCCAAAATAGTTTTACCCTCGGCATTGATCACCCCGAAACCATGGCCTCCGTGAATACTCCCATATCCAGTCACTTCTCTCCCAACATGGCCATTTAAATCTCCTCCTAAGAAAATCTTATCTCCCAAAGGTATGCCTTGAACCAAACTCTCTAGATCCTCCCAAAACCTTATCTTGTGTTGTTCGTCCAAACCCACTTGCGGTGTATAGGCGCTAATCACATGGAAAGCACCTCCCTCCACCACAAGTTTGATAGAGATGATCCGATCTCCCACCCTCTTGACATCCACTACGTCCTTCTTCCACTGCTTATCCACAATTATTCCAACCCCATTCCTATTCTTCACCTTTCCTGTATACCAAAGTTTGAAACCAGAAGTATCCAACTCCCTAGCCTTTGCACCAACCCATTTCGTTTCTTGTAGGCACATAATGTTAATCTTCCTCCTTGTCATGGTGTCCACCACCTCCATGAACTTTCCTGTTAGAGTGCCTATGTTCCATGTCCCAAATCTCAACCTTCTGTCACTTCGACCTTTACCTTTTACTTTGTGAACTAGCTTATTTACCCTCGTCCGTTCACGAAAACACGAGAACCCTTGCTCATTTAACACTACATCCGGGCACCGATGCAGCGGCTCTTGCTTTGACACCGTACTCGAGCCATACGGCGCGTTGCTTCCGGGCAACGACCTAGCTTTAGCGCAATAATTTCTTTGATTCATGTCATGGGGGTTCGGCTATATTTTTATGTTGGTTGCCGAAGACCTAACACAACCCTCCTCCTTTATCCGGGCTTGGGACCGGCTATGTACCGCAAGTGTAACATAGGCGGAGTTACTTGATTCCAACCACTTCTTCTAATTCTTTGATTCCAACCTCCTCCACTTGCAACTCATGCTTCAACTCCTCTTCTTTTCCTTGTAGTTCCAAGCTCTCTTCCACTCCACATGCTTCAATTGGAGTTGATTCTTCACTTTCATCCATGGAAGTGCCTGAATTGTTGGAAGAGTATAGTGAGGCTAAGTGAGATAGGGCTCCGGCTAAGGTAGCCATGATGTTGTCTTACCTCTTTTGGTACTCTTCCTGCTCTTGAAGGAAGAATTGAATTGCTTCATCCGTTGAAGGTTGTGGGAAAAAAGGAGGTTCATCATGTAGGCGAAGGTCATCATATGTTGAAGGTGGTTGGTATTTATGAGAGTATTGAAGTGGTGTGGAGTATTGGTATTATAATTGTGGTGGTTCTAAGTGTGGTTCATAAGGTTTTTTCATGAGGCACAAAAGGTTGATGGTATGGTGGGTATAAGTTAGGCTCATGTGGAGGTGTTTGGTGATAGTGTGATGTGGCTTGTGAGTAAATTTGATCATAATGTTGAGGGTTTGGGTTGTATTGGTGTGCATCAAGAGGTGGATAGTAGCTATAAGGATATGGAGGAGGTTGTTGCCAAGAGGTTTGCCTAGAAGCATATGGCTCCTCACTCAATAGATCACACAATCCATGATACATTCCATCATTGAGGTTCTCACTTCCTACAACATCATAACAACCAAACTCCAAGCCAAAATTGTGAGAATTCATAGAAAAAGGAAAAATAAAAACAAAAACTATCAACAAGCAATTAAAACAAACTCCTAAAAACTAACAAAAGCAAGCAAACAACCAAAAAGAAGCAAGCTATTTACATATTAACATATTCACAATAGCCAATAACATAACACCATTGCAACTCCCCGGCAATGGCGCCAAAAACTTGATGAAGGCCAAAAGTGGGTTTGGAATTTCACAAGATAGAGTTTTGTTGCAAGTATAGTTCCAAACTAACAATTGACCCTAATCAAAGTTTAAATATAGAATTGTCACAATTCTAATCAAATTAACCGGGAGTTTTAAGTCCCGGATCGTTCTCCCTAGGAATTGCAATAGAGTGCTTAATTATTGGCTATGAAGAATTGGGGTTTGATGGCAAGAGGCAAGTAATGTAAATAGCAAGGAATGAAACAAACAAACAATAACTAAATATCAAAAGTAATCAAGCTCAAGGTAATTAATCAAAAGAAAGGAAAAACCAAGTGCTAAGAAATCTCTTGGCAAGGATTGAGAGTTAAGGTTACCTATCCTAGCCATTGACCATAAACATATGATGATTATGAAGGGTTAATCCAACTTAGTCAATCCTAACATCGAGGATAAGTCAAATAGGCATTATTGATCTCAATCCACAAGTCCTAGTTTACTCACTAATTAGCTTAGTGAAAGACTAGAGTTAGTGGAAACCAAATCAATTAACTACCCTAATATATCAATCAAGAATGGACAACAATGAGTCAAGGTCACCAAAGTCCTTAATTCCAAGGCAAGAGTGAGGAAAAACTACACTAAAACAAAGTCAAACATTTTATCAAATACTTGGTGTGCATGAAAATAAAATCATATTAAATTGCAATAATAATAAATTCTAAAGCTGCCAAAAGCAAGAAAATAATAATAACAACTCAATTAAACAACAATAAACAAAGAAACATTAAATGGCATTAATAGAAATTCAAATTAACAAGAGTTTATCAACAATAAAATAACCAAATAAAAGAAATAACAAGTAAAACTAAAAGAAGTAAGATGCTAGAGCAAGAAATAGTAAAGAAACTAAATCAAAACAAGAATTAAAGCATCAATCTAAGAGAAATTTAACTAACCTACCCTAAATTCTAGAGAGAAAAGAGAGCTTCTCTCTCTAGAAATGACCTAAAACGTGTCTAAAACTAAATCTAATTGTTCTCTCCTTGTTTTCCCTTGAATTAGGCTTGAAATAGCTTCAGAAACAAGTTGGATTGGACTCTGAAAGCCCAAATTCCACTGCTAGCGTTTTGCATTTTATGAGATCACGTGCCAAGACTTGTGCGTACGCACACTTGCTAATTCTCTTCTCGTACATATACACGCATCATTATGCATACACATGAATGCATGAACTTCCGATCGTGCATACGCATGCATCATTGTGCGTACACACCCTCGCTGAAAAGCTCTAAACTCTATTTCTTCGTTAATTCTCCACTTTTACATGCTTTTTCTTCACTTCTCCAATCCATATTTGCCTTCTAAGCCTGAAATCACCTAACAAGTACATCAAGGCATCAAATAGAATTAAAGTGAATAAAATTTAGCAATTAAAAGGCTTAAAAAGTATGTTTTTACTTTTAAGCACAAATTAGGAGAGATTCACAAAACCATGCTATTTCATTGAATAAATGTAGGAAAAGTTAATAAAATCCACCCAATCAGAGCAAATAAATACTATGAAATGTGGATTTATTACATCTCCACACTTAAACAATAGGAAGTCCTTATGCTAAATAAAGAACGAAACTCTCGCGCGATCTAGAATTTTCACAAATGAATTCCCGTTGTAAGTATAGCTTCTAGACCGACAAGAATTCCTTTCTTACAAAAGTTTGGTTGTCACAAGTAACAAAACCTAATAAAATTTATAACCGAAGTACTTAAACCTCGGGTCATCTTCTCAAGGAATTGCAGGGAGGTATGATTTATTATTGGTTATGTAAAAAGATATATTTTTGGGTTTTTGAAAATAAGGGGCAAATAATTTAAATGACAAGAAAAATAAATTGATAATAATAAAAATCTCTTGGCAAGGTATAAGAACTGGACGTCCTATCCTAGTTATCCTTATCAGGTATGAAGAGAATTGGAATCTGCTCCCACTTTTAATTAACCCTTGCTAAACAAAGGAAAGTCAAGTGGACAAATTAATTTGATCCTCAGGTCCTAGTCAACTCCTATGGGAAGACTAGAGTTATTGGAGTACAAATTAATCAGCAAAGAATTCCAATTTCAATCAACAGCTGAGTTTGACAACTCAAGTGTTGCTAATTACTTAACCAAAACCAAAAGGAGAAAATAAATCTAAATTGAATTGAAATCATTCATAAATAAATTAAAGCAAAATAAAATCTAAAATACCTCAAAATATATTAATTAAGAAAATCATAACATGAATGGTTCATAAGCCAAATTGAAAAGATAAATAACAATTAAAGTAATGGAATAAATAAAAGTAGAAAATAAATTAAAGGAACATTAAACCTGTGATTGTAGAAGCAATCCTAAAATAAGAGAAATCCTAATCCTAAATCCTAAGAGAGAGGAGAGAACCTCTCTCTCTAAAACTACATCTAATCCTAAAATTGTGAATATGAATGTTGTCTATGTTGTGTCTTCGTATCTCCTTTGATTCTTCCATTCTCTGGCTTATATTCTGTGTTTCTGGTTTGGATTTGGGCCGAAAAAGGGTCTAGAAATTGCTGGGGGCATTTTCTGCAGATTCCTGTACGTGGCGTCTGTCACGCGTACGCGTGGGTCACGCGTTCGCATCATCTGGGAGTTTTCCTTGTCACGCGTACGCGTCGGTCATGCGTACGCGTCATTTGCGTTCTGCTCAAGGCGCGCGTCCGCGTCGTCCACGCGTTCGCGTCGCTGCATTTTTGCGCTAGGCACGCGTTCGCGTCGTCCATGCGTTCGCGTCGCTGCCCTTTTCTTCAAAACTCCATTTTTGTGCTTTTCTTCCATTTTTTTATGTTTTCTTTCTGTCCCTTAAGCCATTCCTGCCCTTTGAGACCTGAAAATACTTAACGCACAAATCACGGCATCGAATGATAGTAAAGGGTAATTAAAATTAATATTTTTAAAGCATAGGAAACATGTTTTTCACATATATCATAAAATAAGGAAAGAAAAGTAAAACCATGCAATTTACATGAATAAGTGGGTGAAGAATTGATAGAAATACTCAATTTGAGCAAAAATTATATCATAAAATATGGGTTTATCACTAAACTCAAGAAAGAAACAAGAAAGGGGTATTGCATTTATTCAAAGTAAACTACCTATATGCAATCTATATAAATGAATGCAACTACTTAGTTAAAATAAATCAATTTCCAAGAATACATATATGAACATAAGGGCTAAGGCAATTGCAATAAAATCAAATCCCTAATTGATTAGAGTTTTTGGAAAGAATTTAACAACTTGCAAGAAGGGAGATAATCAAAGGCGAAAATATGTAATTGAGCAATTGAACCCCTCACAGGATGTGTATACACTCTATTCACTCAAGTGTTTAGGGTCAATTCACTCAATTCCCCTCTAATCATGCTTTTCAAGATTTGTTTATCATCTAACAATCAACAATCATTCAATGTATGCATACAAATATCATGAGGGCTTTTTCATAGGTTGTAATGGGGCTAGGGTCAAGGTAAGGTTATATATGGTCAAGTGAGATTAAAATTTGCATCTTTGATTAGCCTAAGCTCTCACCAAACATATATAACAACCTATACAATTCAAAGCAAACCTAACAACCCATTCCTCACTTTTTCACACACTCATGCATTATCTTTTTAATTACAACTCATATGCATTGTTATTATTACTTTACTTTGGGGCATTTTGTCCCCTTTTTATTACTTTTTTCTCTTTTTCTTTCTTTATTTTTTTTTCTTTTATATAACATAATATATACACAAGAGACTAATGCATATGGTTTAAATATTGAATGCATGAATATGTACCCAATTCCCAAGATTTTCAATGAAAATACAAACATACACTTTTATCTCTACCAATATTCCCAAACTTTCACACACTTGAATGATACACACTCTCACTAGCCTAAGCTAATCAAAGATCCAAATTAAGGATATTTATTGTTTTTTTCACTTAGGGGTAGTGATGTGCTAAAATTAAGAACAAAAGGGGATTAACATGGGCTCAAAATTGGTTAACAAAGGTGGATAAAAGCGTAAGGCCATTTGGGTAAGTGAGTTCAAATCAAATAAAGGTCTCAATCATATAAATGCATATATACATCAAATAATGGATATAAAGAATCAAACAAATCAAAGATTACAATTATAGAAAGAGAATAACACACACAAGAATGAAAATAGTGGTTAATATGATGTAACCACACAATTTGGCTCAAAAAGTCACATGGTTGTGAGTTTTAGCTCAAAAACATGTTCCACAATATATTTCAAGCAAGTTTCAATGAAACAAATATCAACTCAAATCAATTAGGATATCAAAGCCCTATCAAGAGTGTTTTTCTTGGAAAATATCATTATTTTAACTAAATTTATTATATATGTATATGAAAAAAATGCGCAATGAACTAAGAAGAATGCAATTAAAGCTCTAACATATATACAAACTAAGAAAAATAAAATGTGAAAGTGTTTGGGATTAGAATTTGTCACCCAAGATTGCCAATCGGTCGGACGACCTCCCCACACTTAAAGGTTTGCACTGTCCTCGGTGCATTCAGAAATGAGCAAAGGGGGGTATAGCGTGATACGGATTGCCACCTTCAGCTGGTGGGTCAATCGGCTGTTGCGTGTTCTTTCTCCTGCTTTTCTTGTTGCTTATGGTTACTCACCCATGAAAAATAGAAAACAGGATGGCAATACAAGTAAATGCAAAAGTAAGGAAGCATAGATTGTTGGAATGAGGTGATGATCACTAAAATGAAGTAAGTGAACAAGTTTGTGACATGAAACAAACAAGTGTGTGTATTCTAAGTTGCGTGCGGTTTAGAACACATACACTAGCATAGAAAGCTATGTCACAATTACACAAAAGAAACATGCACTCTACTCATTCTAGTGTGCTTGAGATACTTTAAAAGAAACTTGTAGGTTAAGATAAACAAACAAGTAATAAAGGGGCATAAAAGCAATCAAGCAACAATCGAGCAATTGTGAAATGGATAATGGAGAAAAGTTTGTTTGCAACACCTAATTGACATGAAGTGGGAAACATGGTTGCTATGCAATTTAGGAAAAGAGAAGTATAAGATGAGATCAATCACATAGCAAGCATAGTCCATAAAGCTTAAAAAGCTCAAAAAATGTCACTAGGTATGCTTACGGTCCAATTTCATAATTCATTAATTTTAATGCATCAACTAGGTGACTTAAATAAAAATCAATCATAAACAAGCATCACCTAACAAAAAATGCATCAACTTCAAACAATTGCCTAATGATAGATAGTGATTTCAAATTATATGGTGGCTAGCTATAACATGCAATTTAGAAATGCAACAATGTTGTTGAAGGCAATATCATAAGCACTTGGTATGTACAAATGCTCAACATTCAAAATTCAATACCAAGCAATAAAGCATGACCTCAATAAAAATATCCAACAATATTTAGCAACAAAAATATCAATAATCTAACACTTATTACCAAAAATCTAACCTATACTAACAACCTAATCTACTAAGAATAGAAAATTAGACTTACTACTAATAAATAGAGATGGTGGTGGATGGTGGTTGGAGGGGGGGAGAATAGAGGGGAAGAGAAAAGAAGAAAAGAAGAAAAGAAATAGAGATAAGAGAAGAAAAAAAGTAGGGCGGTGTGAGAACAGAGTTGTATGTACGCATACTTGGCCGTGCATACGCACAAAAAGTGTAAAATAGGGGTTGTGCGCATGCACAAGCATGTGCGAGCACTCCCGGCAGAAGGTGAAAATCGATTTGTGCGTACATATAGATTTTTTTTCTTGAAAACGGATCATGTGTGCGTGCGTACATATGTGTGCGTATGCACAAGGAGCAAAAATGGCTGAGGTGCACACGCACAGAAAGATGCGAGCACTCCCAACAGAGGGGTGCAAAGGAGTGTGCCTACATACAGATGGGTGCGTATGCACAAAATGCAGAATTTAGGATACGTGTGCGTACGCATAGGTGTGTGCGTACGCACAAAGCTCTGTTTTCCAAAAATTTTTCTTCAAATTCTATGGTACCAAACTTGAACTTAACAAAGGATTTCAACCCAAAAAAATTCAGAAACTCACAGATACATGATCCATAGAAAAATACAATCTAGTTAAGCTTAAAATTTTCAAACTAAACCTAAGCTAGCTAAAGAAAGTAAAATACAATGAATTGAAACTATATACAAAGAGAGGGTTAGAAAGATGTTACCATGGTGGGGTGTCTCCCACCTAGCATTTTTATTTATTATCTTTAAGTTGGACAATTGGGAGAGCCCTTGCTATGGTGGCTTGTGCTTGAATTCTTCCTTGAATCCCCACCAATGCTTGCATTTTCAGTAGCTTCCGGGATCCCAAATCTCGTGCACCCGATCTTCTTGTTAACTCATGTGATTTCATTCGGGTGGCAAGCAATTAGAACTCTCACTTAAACACCCATCCAATTGAAATTTACACCAACCATTAAAACCAATCTTCAAAGGTTCAACCTCAATGAACCTAGGATCATGTTTCCAACCACTACCTAACTCCCTCTTACTTTCCAATCCACAAAGATTCCTAACTTGTCTATCATTTTCAATCAAACCATATTTAATTGGGATAATAAAGCTTAAGGTTAAGGATTTTACCCACTTAAATGATGGAGTGGATGGTACTTCTTGTATGATCTCCACCTCTTGACAAGCTTCCTCAAGCTTGTTTCCTTGTTCAACTTCTTCAAACTCTTCAACCACTTCTTCTAATTCCTTGATTCCAACCTCCTCCACTTGCAACTCATGCTTTAACTCCTCTTTTTCCCTTGTAGTTCTAAGCTCTCTTCCATTCCACATGCTTCTTGGAGTTGATTCTTCACTTTCATCCGTGGAAGTGCTTGAATTATTGGAAGAGTGTAGTGAGGCTAAATAAGATAGGGCTCCGGCTAAGGTAGCCATGATATTGTCTTGCCTCTTTTGGTACTCTTCTTGCTCCTGAAGGAAGAATTGAAGTGCTTCCTCCATTGAAGGTTGTGGAAAAAAAGGAGGTTCATCATATGGGCAGAGGTCATCATATGTTGAAGGTGGTTAGTCTGATGAGAGTATTGAGGTGGTGTGGAGTATTGGTGTTGAAATTGTGGTGGTTCTAAGTGTGGTTCAAAAGGTTGTTCATGAGGCACATAAGGTTGATGGTTTGGTGGGTATAAGTTAGGATCATGTGGAGGTGTTTGGTGATAGTGTGATGTGGTTTGTGAGTAAAGTTGATCATAATGTTGAGGGTTTGGGTTGTATTGGTGTGCATCAAGAGGTGGATAGCAGCTATATGGATATGGAGGAGGTTGTTTCCAAGAGAGTTGCCTAGAAGCATATGACTCCTCACTCAATTGATCCCACAATCCATGATGCATTCCATCATTGAGGTTCTCACTTTCTACAACATCATAACAACCAAACTCCAAGTCAAAAGGGTGAGAATTCATAGAAAAAGGAAAAATAATAACAAAAACTATCAACAAGCAATTAAAACAAACTCCTAACCACTAAAAAAAGCCAGTAAACAACCAAAAAGAAGCAAGCTATTTACATATTAACATATTCACAATAGCCAATAACATAACACGATTGCAACTCCCTGGCAACGGCGCCAAAAACTTGATGAAGGCCAAAAATGGGTTTGGAATTTCACAAAATAGAGTTTTGTTGCATGTATAGTTCTAAACCAACAATTGACCCTAATCAAAGTTTAAATATAGAATTGTCACAATTCAAATCAAATTAACCGAGAGTTTTAAGCCCCGAGTCGTTCTTCCTAAGAATTGCAATAGAGTGCTTAATTATTGGCTATAAGGACTTGGGGTTTGATGGAAAGAGGCAAGTAATGTAAATAGCAAGGAATGAAAGAAACAAACAATAACTAAATATCAAAAGTAATCAAGCTCAAGGCAATTAATCAAAAGAAAGGAAAAATCAAGTGCTAAGAAATCTCTTGGCAAGGATTGAGAGTTAAGGTTACCTATCCTAGCCATTGACCACAAACATATGATGATTATGAAGAGTTAATCCTACTTAGTCAACCCTAACATCGAGGATAAGTCAAATAGGCATAATTGATCTCAATCTACAAGTCCTAGTCTACTCACTAATTAGCTTAGTGAAAGACTAGAGTTAGTGAAAACTAAATCAATTAACTACCCTAATATATCAATCAAGAATGGATATCAATGACTTAAGCTTACCAAAGTCCTCAATTCTAAGCCAAGAGTGAGGAAAAACTACACAAAAACAAAGCCAAATATTTTATCAAACACTTGGTGTGCATGAAAATAAAATCATATTAAATTACAATAATAGTAAATTCTAAAGCTACGAAAAGTAAGAAAATAATAATAACAACTCAATTAAATAACAATAAACAAAGAAACATTAAATTGCATTAATAGAAATTCAAATTAACAAGAGTTCATCAACGATAAAATAACCAAATAAAAGAAATAACAACTAAAACTAAAAAAAGTAAGATGCTAGAGCAAGAAATAGTAAAGAAACTAAATCAAGACAAGAATTAAAGCATCAATATAAGAGAAATTTAACTAATCTACCCTAAATTCTAGAGAGAAGAGAGAGCTTCTCTCTGTAGAAATGACCTAAAACATGTCTAAAACTAAACCTAATTGCTCTCTCCTTGTTTTTCCTTGAATTAGGCTTTAAATAGCTTCAGAAACGAGTTGGATTGGACTCTGGAAGCCCAAAAATCACTCCAGCATTTTGCATTTAATGAGGTAACGTGCCAGGACTTGTGCGTACGCGCACTTGCTGATTCTCTTCTCGTACGTACGCACGCATCACTATGCGTACGCATGAATGCATGAACTTCCGATCGTGTGTACGCAAGCATCATTGTGCGTACACACCTTCGCTGAAAAGCTCCAAACTGTATTTCTTCATGAATTCTCCACTTTGACATACTTTTTCTTCACTTCTCCAGTCCATATTAGCCTTGTAAGTCTGAAATCACTCAACAACACATCAAGGCATCAAATGGAATTAAAGTGAATAAAATTTAGAAATTAACAGGCCTAAAAAGCATGTTTTTACTTTAAAGCACAAATTAGGAGAGATTCACAAAATCATGCTATTTCATTGAATAAATGTAGGAAAAGTTAATAAAATCCACCCAATTAGAGCAAATAAATACCATGAAATGTGGATTTATCAGCACGCGTATGCATCATTAGATTTTCATGTCAACTCCAGGGCAATTCCTGAAGCCAATTTAAAGAAGGTTCACGTACAACGTAACCCACTTCGCGTTGTACGTGAGCCCACAAAACACTCCAAAACCTCAACTCAAGACCTTCTGCTTTCCAACTTTTAAATCTTTAAAGGATCATTCACAAGCTCATTAAATGCTGACGGTTACTAAAGATCACAAGCAATCAAGGGAGATCTTTTCGGTGGCAAATAATTAGGAAAAGATTTGATTCTGTTTAGTTTTAATTTAATTTTGAATTTTGAATTTTGAATTCAGTTATCTTTTGATTAGTATTTAAGGTAGAGGGAGACACTATATTGTGAGCTTGATAAACCCATATTTTATGATGTATTTTATGCTCAATTTAAGTGATTTATTCAATCCTTCACCCACTTATTCATGTAAATTGCATGATTTTAATTTCCCTTCCTTAATTTATGATATAAGTGAAAAACATGTTTCCTATGCTTTAAAAATATTATTTTTAATTACTCTTTTATTACCATTCGATGCCGTGATTTGTGTGTTAAGTATTTTCAGATCTCATAGGGCAGGAATAGCTCAAAGGACAAAAAGGAAACATACAAAAATGGAAGGAAAGCACAAAAATGGAGTTTTGAAGAAAAAGGCAGCGACGCGAATGCATGGACAACGCGAACGCGTACCTAGCGCGAAAATGCAGCGACGCGAACGCGTGGATGACACGAACGCGCGCCTTGAGCAGAACGCAAATGACGCTTACGCGTGACCGACGCGTATGCGTGACAAGGAAAACTCCCAGATGACGTGAACGCGTGACCCATGCAGACGCGTGACAGACGCCACGTACAAAAATTCTACAGAAAACGCCCCCAGCGATTTCTGGACCCTTTTTTGGCTCAAATCCAAGCCAGAAACACAGAATATAAGCCAGAGAATGAAGGAATCAAAGGAAGAGAGGGAGATGCAACTGAATAATTCATAATTTTAGGTTTTAGATGTAGTTTTTAGAGAGAGAGGTTCTCTCCTCTCTCTTAGGATTAGGATTAGGATTTCAACTTCTTCTCAGGTTCAATGCTCTTTTACTTTATTTCTCTTCTACTTTCAGATACTCTAAATGCTTTTATTTGTTAATTACTTATATTCCCAAATTGGCTTATGAACTTTTTCATGTTAAGATTTGAATATTCTATTTAAATATTATTTGAGGTATTTCAGACTTATGATTGGATTGCTCTCTTTAATTTATGTTACTAATGTTTCTGATTCATCCAAATTATTTTCATTCAAGTAGATTTATTTTTCCCTTTTGGCTTTGGTTAAGTAATTTATAATACTTGAGTTATCAAACTCAGCTCTTGATTGGAATTGGAATTCTTTGCTGGTTAATTTATACTCCAATAACTCTAGTCTCTCCATAGGAGTTGACTAGGACCTGAGGATCAAATTAATTTGTCTACTTAACTTTCCTTTGTTCAGCAAGGGTTAATTACAAGTGGGAGTAGAATCCAATTCTCTTCACACCTGATAAGGATAATTAGGATAGGACTTCAATTTCTTATACCTTGCCAAGAGTTTTATTATTTATTTAAATTAATTCCTTACAATTTACTTTCTTGCCATTCACTATTCTTGCTTTTTATCTTATACATTAAAAAATCCAAAAATATATAATTTCCATAACCAATAATAAATCATACTGCCCTGCAACTCCTTGAGAAGACGACCTGAGGTTTGAATACTTCAGTTATAAATTTTTATTGGGTTTTGTTACTTGTGACAACCAAACTTTTGTACGAAGAGATTTTTGTTGGTTTAGAAACTATATCTACAACGCGATTAATTTTATAAAATTTCTAAATTAGCGAGAATCTCAATCGTCAAAATGGCGCCGTTGCCGGGGAGTTGCAACTGTGTGCCTTATTATTGGTTATAGTAAATATTTTCTTTTGCTTGTTTATTTCTTTTATTTTCACTTTTAATTTTTTTTTATTTACTATGAATTCTCACCCCTATCGCTTTGAGTTTGGTTCTAATAATGTTGAATGGAATGGAAGCTATAACATGCATCAAGGTCAAAACAATCAGAGATGGACGGAGCCACGAGGATCTGATCAACCCTTTAGGCAACAACACCTTCCAAACTATCATGGACGATGACCATTCAACAAAGCATGTCAGAACAATAGTTATGATGGACCCCCTTGTAATTACCAACAAGCCTCATCATACACCTATGAACCACCTTCTCAACACAACTTTGAACCACCACACTCACAAGCCAACTACCACCATTCACCTCCATATAACCCTAACCCATATCCACCCCAATTCCAACCTAATTACTCCC
Organism: Arachis hypogaea; assembly: GCF_003086295.3. Lineage (NCBI taxonomy): Eukaryota > Viridiplantae > Streptophyta > Magnoliopsida > Fabales > Fabaceae > Arachis > Arachis hypogaea. The sequence continues at coordinate 106,357,841 of NC_092051.1, forward strand.
AAGAACCACCACTTCCCTATGCACCATGTCCATATCAATCACTCCAAGAATCAAGGGAACAACTCAAGGAAACATTTGAAAAATTTCATGCCACACTTCACCAATTGAATCAAGCGATAAATAGACTACTTTCCCGACGTTCGGACACTCAAGAAGCCCCCATGACTTCATGTGGACAAACTAATGAAGAACACAGCATGAAGGAGATACTAGAAATACCACTGGACAGTATGGAGCATGACTTTATACTGGAATAAGTGGAGGAAGCTGAAATTATCGAAGAAGAAGAATTGGTTGAAGACTTAGGAGACGCTGAACCCCCATGGGAAGCCAGAATTGTGGAGAATTTCGTAAGGAAAAATGCAGTTGATGCTAAGGAGGATAGTGAACAACCTCCAAAGCAGGAATCTTATGAAGAACTGGACGGAATAACTCAACAAGCAAGTTTCCTTGATAATGAAGATCATGAGTCATGTTCTCCTAGTAATGAACTTGCATCCGCAAGTAAATTCTTTGAGATGGAAGAATCTTCCCTAAGTGAATACGAAGAAGATGCGGAGGTAGACTTTTCGCAACCTCCAATTTATCATTTGAGTGATGAAGAAGATATCGAAGACTTCGATAAAGACATGGTTACAGCTGAAGAAAAATTCAAGGAAGTGGAAGAATTCACAGAAGAACACAAGGGAGTAGAGCTTGCAAAACCACTGGAAGCACCTATTCCAAGGCCATTATCACCCAATACAAACTTCAAGTGGGTAAAATCCTTAGCTTTTATCTTTACTTTTCCACTTGAATATGGTTTACTTGAAACAGATGGTTAGCTTAGAGCTCTTTGTGGCTTTAAGAGTAAAAGGGAAATGGTTCATGCTCAAGGCTGGTATGCAAGATTCAATAAGGTTTCACGCTTCAATATGAAGTATAAGGATTGGTTTCGAGTTGAATTGAATGGGTATCGGAGAATGTTTGGCCATCTTGGTGAGAATGCAACTTCCAAACCGCCCGGCTGGAAAAATATAAATCAGGACAAAGGCGGGTATAAGAGCAAGGTTTGGGATCCTGGAATCTATCATGACATTCAACACCCCGGGAACCTGAGAACCTATTTGAGTTTACTCAAAGGTTTTACATGCCTAGTTTGGGACCCCGGAGGCTGTTGGCATTCCAAACAGTGGTGGAGATTTTTGGATGAATTCAAGCACAAGCCACCATAGCAGGAAGCTCATCAAATGTCCAACTTAAGGACTTTAACTAAAAGTGCTAGGTGGGAGACAACCCACCATGGTATGATCGTTCCTTTTTCAATTTTATTTCGTTTTGTTTATTTTTATTTTTATTTTATTTTCATTGAACCTGGAATTATTCATAGCATCTACATTAGCATTGCATATTGCATACTGCATAATTGCATATAAAAAAATAAAATAAAATCACCACGCGAGCACACAGGCCACGCGTGGGCGTCGAATGGATATCGGCGTAAAGATCCAACGCCCAGAAAGTTTGGCTGGAATCATGCGGCTGGTGTGCGTTCAGCACAAATCAGTCCACGCGTTCGCGTCCCTGACGCGAACGCGTCACTTGCACTATGCACATCCCACGCGAAAGCGTAAGCGACGCGTCCGCGTCGCATGGATTTCATGGACCCCATTGGAAACAGAGAGTTGCGCCAAAACGACGATGGAACTGTGCGTTTAGCACAATTTTCAGCGACGCGTTCGCGTGCTTCACGCGTACGCGTCCCTTACCTTTTTCCCAAATCACGCGAAAGCGTCAATGACGTGTTCGCGTCAACACCCTTTTCGCCTAAAAATCATGCGATCGCGTGCTCCACGTGTTCGCGTGGATTCGAAAACACTAACCCCCCTTCACGCGAAACCCTACCAATTCACGCGAAAACCACCCCCCCCCCATCTGCAACCTCTCTTCCTCCCATCATTCAACCACCACCAGATCCAGGCCGCAGATCCAGAGATCCCTATACAGACAGAGCCTCCGCTTCAGCAGGTAGCTCCTCCTACACTTCCAGAGATTGCAGACCCTCAGCCTACCACAGAGTCACCAGCAGCCCATCCTTCCAGAGATGACACTTCTCACACCCAGTCTGAGTGAGCATCAAGGACGATGCTATTATTTAAGTGTGGGGAGGTCGCCATCTCTGGCGTACTTTATTTTGGTGAACTACTTTTCAGACTCTTTTATCCTATTTTGCTTATTTTTTTGTATTTTTATTTATTTTTATTTTTATCTTTCAGTACTTGCACACTTTTCTTTTGCTGTATTTTTACTGTATTTCTGCACTTTGCACTTTAGTTTATATATTAGATATTTAGTTTAGTCTAGCTGCAGTTTTAGTTATTAAGTTGTGATATAGAATATATAGATTAATTAGTTAAGTTTACCCTTTTAGCATACGATAACTTGGATTAATTGAAAATAAAAAGAGTAAACTAAAGACTTTAGTATAACAGAATCACAACAATCCACACACTATGTATATATAGCAATAAATAATTGGTTAATTTACACAACATTTTTCAAGGAAGAACACTAAGATTTTAAGGGCCACCCTAAGATTCACATTGAGAATAATGGAAACTCTTGATTTCTACTTGCATGATATACATAACTGATATATGGTTTTTGAGCTAGAGAACACACAACCTGTGAGTTTTTTTAGCCTATTTGTATGGTTACATTATTTAACCATAATTATTTCATTCTTGTGTGTTCGCCCTTCTTTTTTATTCTAGTAATCTTTACTTTGTTTTAATCTATATGTCCAATATAGAATATAGATACATACCAAGAAATGATTGAGACCATTAATTGTTATTAGCTCACTTATCCCAAATAAGCCTACCTTTCACATCACCCTTGTTAGCCCCCTTGAGCTTTTAATTCCCCTCTTGTTCTATAACCACATTACTAGCCTTAAGCAGAAAAACAAATTAAATATCCCAAGTTGAATCCTTGGTTAGCTTAAGATAGAGATTGTGTATCCACTAAGTGTGGGAAAACATGAGAACATGGGTTGATAGAAAAAGGATTAACTCAATAAGATAATAAGGATTTTGGGAGCATACTCATATAAAACCAAAATAAATAAAAATACCATGTGCATTGATATATGTTCTGTTTACATTTCAAAAAAAATTTAGTTGAATAAGTAAATAAGGGGACAAAATTACCCCAATAATAAGTTTAGTGAAGAAATCAATGCACATGATATAAGAATCAAAAATTGAATTTGGTACATGAGTATGTATTAAGAAAGTGAAAAATAGGGAATCCCAAGGAAATTATAATGTATATGGAATATGTGTACGTTAGGCGAGATCTTAGACTAATTAAGGATTCAACTTTGTTAGCTCACTTAGCCTCATATATATACCCTTATCCTTACATTGGCCCCATTACAACCTTTAAAAGACCTCATGATCTTTGTATGTCTGTATTCGATATTTGTTGATTGGTTAGATGAAGAACAAAGTTTTACAAAGCAAGAATAGAAAAGAATAGAGTGATTAACCCCAAACACTGAGTGACTAGAGAGTAAACACAAATCCAGTGAGGGTTCAATAGTTCATCACCATATATCTCTGTTTAAATATTTAATTGTCTTGCAAGCTTATGAAATATTTTTACCCAACTCAATTATGATAGTGCTTTAACATAATTTAGGTTTGGCTATGCATATATGATTCCTTGAAAATATGAATCAAATTAACCACATGTAAGCTCTATATATATAGGTGGGTGATAATTAAAATTGCATGATTCATATAGGTAGTTTGCATTTAGAATAGATTGCATTGCATGAGATTCCACCATTCTAACTTTACTCTTTCTCTTGAATTTAGCATGAGGACATGCTATTGTTTAAGTGTGGGGAGGTTGATAAACCCATATTTTATGATGTATTTTGTGATCAATTTAAGTGATTTATTTAATCCTTCACCCACTTATTCATGTAAATTGCCTGATTTTACTTTTCCTTCCTTATTTTATGATATAAGTGAAAAACATGTTTCCTATGCTTTAAAAATATTAATTTTAATTACCCTTTTATTACCATTCGATGCCGTGATTTGTGTGTTAAGTATTTTCATATCTCATAGGGCAAGAATGGTTCAAAGGACAAAAAGGAAACATACAAAAATGGAAGGAAAGCACAAAAATGGAGTTTTGAAGAAAAAGGCAGCGACGCGAACGCATGGACGACGCGAACGCGTGCCTAGCGCGAAAATGCAGCGATGCGAACGCGTGGATGACGCGGACGCGCGCCTTGAGCAGAACGCAAATGACGCGTACGTGTGACCGACGCGTACGTGTGACAAGGAAAACTCCCAGATGACGCGAACGCGTGACCCATGCAGACGCGTGACAGACGCCACGTACAAAAATTCTGCAGAAAACGCCCCCAGCGATTTCTGGACCCTTTTTCGGCCCAAATCCAAGCCAGAAACACAGAATATAAGCCAGAGAATGAAGGAATCAAAGGAAGAGAGGGAGATGCAACTGAATAATTCATAATTTTAGGTTTTAGATGTAGTTTTTAGAGAGAGAGGTTCTCTCCTCTCTCTTAGGATTAGGATTAGGATTTCAACTTCTTCTCAGGTTCAATGCTCTTTTACTTTATTTCTCTTCTACTTTCAGATACTCTAAATGCTTTTATTTGTTAATTACTTATATTCCCAAATTGGCTTATGAACTTTTTCATGTTAAGATTTGAATATTCTATTTAAATATTATTTGAGGTATTTCAGACTTATGATTGGATTGCTCTCTTTAATTTATGTTACTAATGTTTCTGATTCATCCAAATTATTTTCATTCAAGTAGATTTATTTTCCCCTTTTGGCTTTGGTTAAGTAATTTATAATATTTGAGTTATCAAACTCAGCTCTTGATTGGAATTGGAATTCTTTGCTGGTTAATTTATACTCCAGTAACTCTAGTCTCTCCATAGGAGTTGACTAGGACCTGAGGATCAAATTAATTTGTCTACTTGACTTTTCTTTGTTCATCAAGGGTTAATTACAAGTGGGAGCAGAATCCAATTCTCTTCACACCTGATAAGGATAATTAGGATAGGACTTCAATTTCTTATACCTTGCCAAGAGTTTTATTATTTATTTAAATTAATTCCTTACAATTTACTTTCTTGCCATTCACTATTCTTGCTTTTTATCTTATACATTAAAAAACCCAAAAATATATAATTTCCATAACCAATAATAAATCATACTGCCCTGCAACTCCTTGAGAAGACGACCCGAGGTTTGAATACTTCGGTTATAAATTTTTATTGGGTTTTGTTACTTGTGACAACGAAACTTTTGTACAAAGGGATTTTTGTTGGTTTAGAAACTATATCTACAACGCGATTAATTTTATAAAATTTCTAAATTAGCGAGAATCTCAATCTTCAGAGCTCTCTCTTTTTCACCACTTTACAGTTTTTCAATCTCTTAAAGATTTCAAGAACAAGCATGAGTTTTTAATTCTCCTAGATTTAGGTGAAGAGCTCAGTTAGTCTATGGATTAATGTAATTACCTTTTTTTGTTTTTTAATTATTGTAATTGATTCCTCTTTAAGAAATAGTTTTTGTTCTTCATCTCAAAGAGTTTGAATGTGTTGGAAAATAATTCTTCTCTGACTTGAATTTTATTAATCTTTTGGAAAATTGATTGATTAAATTAAGCTTGAAAATCAATTCTCATAAATTGTAAGTTTTGAAACTGGATTTATAAGTGACATAGAATCAACTAGGTTAAACTCTTATGAATTGTGTGGTTTTATAAATTAGAAACGCTCTTTAACTCTTTTTTGATTAACTAACTAAGGGATTAGCATTAAATTAGGTTAAAGAAAAATTGAATCACCAAGGGATTGGGATTTAATTACTAATGATTTGCCTTAAAAGAATTGTTGTATGGTTAGAATGGAAATTGAAAAGTATTGATCCAAACAATTAACATCTCTGAAACCTTAGCTTTCTCAAATATATATTTTTTCTATACTCACTGTTTGCTTCTATTTTACTTTATTCAATTTCTGTTTATGATTAATTGCTTTTAAAATCCTAAATCATTAGTTTGAAAAGATTAATCAATTGATTTTGCTTGCTTGATCTGTTAATCCTCGTGGGATCGACCCTCATTCACCTGAGGTTACTACTTGATATGACCCGGTGCACTTGCCGGTGTTATGTGGATTGCAAAAAAATCCGCATAAAGTTTTTGGCATCGTTGCCGAGGATCAACGTAAGGAGAGCATAGCTACATGGGAAGACTTGGTTACCAAGTTTCTAAACAAATTTTTCCCTCCTCAGAGGCTTACTAAGCTCAGAACTGATGTTCAGACCTTCAGATAACAAGAAGGAGAATTCCTATATGAAGCGTGGGAGAGGTTTAATAAAGACAAGCTCAGAAAATGCCCTGATGATATGTTTAAAAATGTCTTGGTCAGAGTGGAAAAATTCTTCCTTCCAATGGATTTTATCATTCTTGATATGGAGGAAGATGAGTATGCCTCAATCATTCTAGGAAGACCTTTCCTAGTCACTGGAAGAGCCCTTATTGATGTTGAAAATGGTGAGTTAATGTTGAGGGTGCATGATGAACATCAAGTATTTCATGTCTTTAAAACCATGCATCATTCAAGTGATCAAGAGGATTGCATGAATGCTGAAGCCAAGGATCCGAACATGAAGGAATAACCTAATGAATCACCCCCAAAGATCCCACCTTCATGCCTAAGTAGAATAGAAGAGAAGAATGAGGTACAACAAGCTGGTAATTCAATTGAAACTAACAAGAGCTTGCAACCAAAACCTCCTTTTGCAATCAACAAACCTCCCAACATCAACCCTAAGTTTGGTGTTGGGTGTGCATCAAACAAGGAGGAGGATCCAAAGAAGAAAGTACCTAGAGATTGGAGGAACAAGAAAATTCCTACTGAAGGCTTTCCACCCGGAGACAAAGTAGTGCTATCTCACCACCCACTGTTGCCATACACAGTGAGCAGAGTTCTTTCCTTTGAGCATCTCGAGCTAACATATGAAGACACAAGAAGGAAGTTCAAGGTGAGAGGAGAAGAGGTGAAGCACTATCAACCTTAGCAAGGAACAACTGTCAAGCTAGTGACATTAAAGAAGAGCTTGTTGGAAGGCAACCCAATACTTAGTATTCTTTTATTTTATTTTATTTATTTTATTTCATAATTGTTTTTCCACAATAACTATCACTTGAGTTTGTTTGTGTGTGTAGTACTTGTGATCTACTCAGGAATTCGGGGAATCTCTTCAAGCTTCAACATCATCATGACCATTGCTCTTATCAGGGTTGTGTATGTGTTTATAAAATGAGTTTGGTGTGCTACACCAACCTCATATCTCACTAGGTACTTAGCCTAGTTCACATAGATGGTATCTCACTAAGTTTAGTGTTCTCACACCAAATTTGGTATACCACATTAACCATGCAAACACATTTACAACCTCATCATTCTACCTTATTTTAGCTTCAATTTCAATCTGTCATGATTTAGGTTTCTTTTACATTAAATAGACCCCTACATTAATTAAATTCTTTCACTTTATAATCCTATTTCCATTACCATTACTTGTTCTTTTCTTTGATGCTTGAAGACAAGCAATTATTCTAAGTTTGGTATTGGAGGTCATGCTCTACATAGCCTAAAAGGTGATCAAGAAGAAGGAGAAGAAGAGAAAAGCAACAGAAATTAAGGTTGTTTCCTTCCTTTTTTTTTAATATGCATGTGTTTCAATTTTTTTTATCTTATGTAATGCATTTAAAATTTCTAAATCTCTTGTCCATCACAATCCACAATTATAATTGTGCTTGCTCCCGAATATAAGTAATGAGTCATGTGCTGAAAAGAAACAAAAAGAAACAGGAAATAATCATAAAAGAGCATGACAAAGTGAGTTTGGAAAACCAAATTAACTAAGAGTGTTCAACGAGATCTGAGCCACACTACTTGAGGCTTTAGTTTAGAGGACTTTTATGGGATCCTTATACTTGACAGTACCTTGAAGAAGCAAGAATATAAGAAATAATAAGCAAGAAAAAGGGGTTATAAGAGAAACCAAAGGCTCTGAGTACCACTGACTAAGGAAACTGAAAAAAAATAAGCTTAAAGAGAATCCTAATCAAGTGCTTGTGGTGCTTATATATCAAGCTAAAAGTTTGAAGAACAAAGCATTCAGAAGTCACGGTTAGACTCAAGGTGCAAAGCACCCCCTAAAATGAGAAAGCCAAAGGCTCTGAGCACTAATGGTGGGGAAGAATGAAAGAAAAATAAGCTCAAGGAGCTCCCCAACTATGTGCTTGTGATGTTTATGTATCAAGCCAAAAGCTTGAAAACAAAACATTTAGAGTCACGGCTAGGCTCAAAGTGCAAAGCACCCAATAAACTTAAAAGGTGAAAAGAAAGTAAATAAGCTGCTTCAAGGGGATGAATCAAGAAAGGATTCCATAATCCAATCTGGACAGAAGCCTTGAAAGATTACAATCAATTATGTTGAATTGTGCATAAGTGAAACGGTCAACCAAACTCATTTAGATTGCAATCCTTTACCCCTATTTCATAAGGTTAAGATATTTGCATTAAGCCATGATTCTTTGCATGCTTGAGGACAAGCAAGATTTTAAGTTTGGTGTTGTGATGCGTGCGCATCTTTAGTGTTTTTTCTTCTTTATTTTAATTGATTTATTAAGAATTTCTGTGGATAATTAATAAATTTAAGGTTAGAATGGATATTATTTTGATTAGTTGAATTTTATTGATTACAGGAAATTTTAGAAGAAAAACAGGAAGAAACAAAACAAAAATGAGGAAGAAGAGCAAGAAACAGAAAGCTTTCTGTAATTAACTAAAAGCTTCCTGGAAGAAGAAGCTCTCTGGAAGAAGAAAGAGTGAAAGGCAATGGACAACTCTCATGTCATGCGTACGCGTGCCCTACGCGTACGCGTGCCCCACATGTACGCGTGACCATCACACTCCACATACGACACTAGGGTTTTCATGTACTACGTTGGCATAATCTTCATGTCAAACGTACGCGTGACAACCACTTCTCACGTAGTACGCTAAAAATCTCACGTACAACGCAGCAAGCACGCATACGCGGGGGCCATGCGTACGCGCAACAAGAAACTTTTCAGAACTCACGCGTACGCGTGAGGCATGTGTACGTGTCGTTAGATTGTCACATCAACTCCAGGGCAGTTCTTGAAGCTAATTTGAAAAAGGATCACGTACAATGTAGCCCACTTCGCGTTGTACGTGAGCCCAAAAAATACCTTCCAAAACCTCAACTCAAGACCTTCTGCTTTTCAAATTTTAAATCTTTGAAGGATCATTCACAAGCTCATTAAATGCTGACGGTTACTAAAGATCACAAGCAATCAAGGAAGATCTTTTCGGTGGAAAATAATTATGAAAAGATTTGATTCTATTTAGTTTTAATTTAATTTTGAATTTTGAATTTTGAATTCGGTTATCTTTAGATTAGTATTTAAGGCAGAGGGAGACACTTTGTTGGGAGCTCTCTCTTTTTCACCACTTTACAATTTTTTAATTTCTTAGGGATTTCAAGAACAAGCATGAGTTTCTAATTCTCCTAGGTTAAAGTGAGGAGCTTTGTTAGTCTATGGATTAATGCAATTACTTTTTCTGTTTTTTAATTCATGCAATTGATTCCTCTTTAAGAAACGGTTTTCGTTTTTCATTTCAAAGAGTTTGAATGTGTTAGGAAACAATTCTTCTTTGACTTGAATTTTATTAATCTTTTGGAAATTTGATTGATTAAATTAAGCTTGAAAATTGATTCTCATAAATTGTAAGTTTTGAAACTGGATTGATAAGCAACATATAATCAACTAGGTTAAACTCTTATGAATTGTGTGGTTTTATAAATCAGAAACGTTCTTCAACTCTTTTCTTGATTAAGTGACTAAGGGATTAGCATTAAATTAGGTTAAAGAGAAATTGAATTACCAAGGGATTGAGATTTAATTACTAATGATTTTCCATAAAAGAATCGTTGTATGATTACAGTGGAAATTAAAAAGTATTAATCCAAACGATTAACATCTCTGAAACCTTAGCTTTGTCAAATATATATTTTTTCTATACTCACTGTTTGCTTCTGTTTTACTTCATTCAATTTCTGTTTATGATTAATTGCTTTCAAAATCCTAAGTCATTAGTCTGACTAGATTAATCAATTAATTTTGCTTGCTTGATCCGTTAATCCTCATGGGATCGACCCTCATTCACCTAAGATTACTACTTGATACGACTCGGTGTACTTGCCGGTGTTATGTGGATTGCAAAAACATCTGCATCAATGATATCATCTGTCGGTTATACAACCAATCCGACATATCCGGAGCAAGTGGAATCACTCCACTGCGGCACGTGGAATCATTCCACGGTAATCATAGGCAAGTAGAATCACTCTATTTCGGCAAGTGGAATCACTCCACTACAAAATATTGGCAAACGGAATCATTCCGCTGCGGCAAGTGGAATCACTCCACTACAAATAATTCATTTTCAACTTTATTCCCTTCATATCTCCATCATAATCAATCATTTATCACCACTTAACATCATAATCAATCTCATCATACCTTAATCACATCTATTCATTCTCATTCCTCAACATCATAACCATCTACCATTCATCATCACATTACCCTTTATCAATTCACCAACTCGTCTCTTAAGTCCTTACTTCCAATTTCTCTATCCTCAATTATACCAGCTCTAGACTCTTATCAGTGTTTATAAATATTTAAAAGGCTAAAAGAATGGTTAAAAAGGCTTAAAATCACACTTTTGCAAAATCTGGAGGTTGTGCGTACGCATGCACGGGTTGAAAATTTTTGGTACGCGGAAATCAACACACCCCTCTACACCCCTCTTGGCCGAAACACTCCCCACTCTCCCTCTCCTCCATTTGGTACGCGGAATCGTGATTACACTTTAATTATGTAAAATTCATTGCTCTTTCTTTCCCTGGAAATGGCGCCAAAAACATGATGCCAAGACCATGGTTTACAACTCCGTGTAACTAACCAGCAAGTGCACTGGGTTGTCCAAGTAATACCTTACGTGAGTAAGGGTCGAATCCCACGGAGATTGTTGGTATGAAGCAAGCTATAGTCACCTTGTAAATCTCAGTCAGGCAGATATAAAACAGTTATGGAGTTTTCGAATGATAATTAATAGAATAGGGATAGAGATACTTATGTAAATCATTGGTGAGAATTTCAGATAAGCAAATAGAGATGCTTTCGTTCCTCTGAACCTCTGCTTTCCTGCTGTCTTCATCCAATCAGTCTTACTCCTTTTCATGGCTGGCTTTATGCAAGGGCATCACCGTTGTCAGTGGCTACATCCCCTCCTCTCAGTGAAAAATATGCTCACATGCTCTGTCACAGCACGGCTAATCATCTATCGGTTCTCGATCATGCTGGAATAGGATTCACCCTCCTTTTGCGTTTGTCACTAACGCCCAGCACTCGCGAGTTTGAAGCTCGTCACAGTCATTCAATCATTGAATCCTACTCGGAATACCACAGACAAGGTTTAGACTTTCCGGATTCTCTTGAATGCCGCCATCATTCTAGCTTACACCACGAAGATTCCGATTAAGAGATCTAAGAGATACTCATTCAGTCGAAGGTAGAACGGAAGTGGTTGTCAGGCACGCGTTCATAGGGAATGATGATGATTGTCACGTTCATCACATTCAGATTGAAGTACGAATGAATATCTTGGAAGCGAAATAAGATGAATTGAATAGAAAACAGTAGTACTTTGCATTAATCTTTGAGGAACAGCAGAGCTCCACACCTTAATCTACGGAGTGTAGAAACTCTACCGTCAAAAATACATAAGTGAAAGGTCCAGGTATGGCCGAGTGGCCAGCCCCTCTAAAACGTGATCACAGGATCAAAATACAATCCAGGATGTCTAATACAATAGAAAAAGGTCCTATTTATAATAAACTAGCTACTAGGGTTTACAGAAGTAAGTAATTGATGCATAAATCCACTTCCGGGGCCCACTTGGTGTGTGCTTGGGCTGAGCTTTGAGTTTTGCACATGTAGAGGTCCTTCTTGGAGTTGAACGCCAGCTTTTGTGCCAGTTTGGGCATTCAACTCTGGTTTTGGCTCCTTTTCTGGCGCTGGACGCCAGATTTGGGCAGAAAGCTGGCGTTGAACGCCAGTTTACGTCGTCTATTCTTGGCCAAAGTATGGACTATTATATATTGATGGAAAGCCTTGGATGTCTGCTTTCCAACGCAATTGGAAACGCGCCATTTCGAGTTCTGTAGCTCCAGAAAATCCACTTTGAGTGCAGGGAGGTCAGAATCCAACAGCATCAGCAGTCCTTCTTCAACCTCTGAATCTGATTTCTGTTCAAGTCCCTCAATTTCAGCCAGAAAATACCTGAAATCACAGAAAAATATACAAACTCATAGTAAAGTCCAGAAATGTGAATTTAACATAAAAACTAATGAAAACATCCCTAAAAGTAATTAGATCCTACTAAAAACATACTAAAAACAATGCCAAAAAGCGTATAAATTATCCGCTCATCACAACACCAAACTTAAATTGTTGCTTGTCCCCAAGCAACTGAAAATCAAATAGGATAAAAAGAAGAGAATATACTATAAATTCCAAACTATCAATGAAATATAGCTTCAATCATATGAGCGGGACTTATAGCTTTTTGCCTCTTGAATAGTTTTGGCATCTCACTCTATCCATTGAGGTTCAGAATGATTGGCATCTATAGGAACTCAGAGTTTAGATAGTGTTATTGATTCTCCTAGTTCAGTATGATGATTCTTGAACACAGCTTCTTTATGAGTCTTGGCCGTGGCCCTAAGCACTTTGTTTTCCAGTATTACCACCGGATACATAAATGCCACAGACACATAATTGGGTGAACCTTTTCAGATTGTGACTCAGCTTTGCTAAAGACCCCAATTAGAGGTGTCCAGGGTTCTTAAGCACACTCTTCTTTTGCTTTGGACCTTGACTTTAACCGCTCAGTCTCAAGTTTTCACTTGACACCTACACGCCACAAGCACATGGTTAGGGACAGCTTGGTTTAGCCGCTTAGACCAAGATTTTATTCCTTTAGGCCCTCCTATCCACTGATGCTCAAAGCCTTGGGATCCTTTTTATTTGCCCTTGCCTTTTGGTTTTAAGGGTTATTGGCTTTTTGCTCTTGCCTCTTGGTTTTAAGAGCTTTTGGCTTTTTCTGCTTGCTTTTTCTTTTTCTTTCTATTTTTTTTTCGCCTATTTTTCTCTATTTTTTTTTCTATAAGCTTTGTTCTTTGCTGCTTTTTCTTGCTTCAAGAATCATTTTTATGATTTTTCAGATTATCAAATAACATGTCTCCTAGTCATCATTCTTTCAAGAGCCAACATATTTAACATTCTTAAACAACAACTTCAAAAGACATATGCACTGTTCAAGCATACATTCAGAAAACAAGAAGCATTGTCACCACATCAATATAATTAAGCTAAGTTCAAGGATAAATTCGAAACTCATGTACTTCTTGTTCTTTTGATTTAAAACATTTTTCATTTAAGAGAGGTGATGGATTCATAGGACATTCATAACCTTAAGACAAAGTTACTAACTACTAATGATCATTTAATGAAGACACAAACATAAATAAGCACATAACATAGAAAACGAAAAACAGAAGAAATAAGAACAAGGAATGAATCCACCTTAGTGATGGTGGCGTTTTCTTCTTGAGGAACAAATAATGTCCTTGAGCTCTTCTATGTCTCTTCCTTGTCTTTGTTGCTCCTCCCTCATTGCTTTTTGATCTTCTCTAATTTCATGAAGGATGATGGAATGCTCTTGATGTTCCACCCTTAGTTTCTTCTAATAATTGTGTGGAAGAAAATGTATCCCCTGAGGTATCTCATGGATCTCTTGATTTGCAGTCAAATGTTCTACCACTGAGCTATAGACCCTTGATGGAAGCTTTTGTCTTCCCTTTCCTCTTTCTAGAGGTTTCTCTGGCCTTAGGTGCCATCAATGGTTATGGAAAAAACAAAAAAGCTATGCTTTTACCACACCAAACTTAGAATGTTGCTCGCCCTCGAGCAAAAGAATAAAGAATAGAGGAAGAAGAAGAAGATATGGAGGAGATGGGGGGATGTGTGTATTCGGCCATATGGGTGGGATTGGGTGGGGAAAGAGATATTGAATTTTGTAGGTAAGTGGGATGTATGGATGTGAGTGGTGAATGGAAAACAGAAGGGATGGTCATGAATGGAGAGAGAGGGTGAGGTAAGTGGGGATCCTGTGGGGTTCACAGATCCTGAGATGATCCTGTGGTGTCCTACAGATCTTGAGGTGATCCTGTGGTGTCCACAGATCCGGAAGTGTCAAGGATTTACATCCCTGCACCCATTAGGCATGTAAAATGCCTTTGCACACAACTCTGGGCGTTCAGCGCCAGGTTGGTGCCCATTTTGGGCGTTCGACGCCCATTTGTTGCCATTTCTGGCGTTGAACGCCAGAACCATGCTTGTTCTGGGCGTTCAGCGCCAGAAAGCTGCCCATTTTGGGCGTTCAGTGCCAGAACCATGCTCTGTTCTGGCGTTGAACGCCAGGCAGATGCTCCTCCAGGGTGTGATTTTTCTTCTGCTGTTTTTGATTCCGTTTTCAAAAATTTTTTTTATATTTATTTTGTGACTCCTCATGATCATGAACCTATAAAGACATATAACTAAGAAAAATATAGTTAGATAAATAAAAATTGGGTTGCCTCCCAACAAGCACTTCTTTAATGTCAATAGCTTGACAGTGGGCTCTCATGGAGCCTCACAGATGTTCAGAGCATTGTTGAAACTCTCCAACACCAAACTTAGAGTTTGGATATGGGAGTTCAACACCAAACTTAAAGTTTGGTTGTGGCCTCCCAACACCAAACTTAGAGTTTGACTGTGAGGGCTTGGGTTGACTCTGCTTTGAGAGAAGCTTTTCATGCTTCCTCTCCATTGTTGCAGAGGGAGATCCTTGAGTTTTAAACACAAGGGAGTCCTCATTCCATTGAAGGACTAGTTCACCTCTGTCAACATCAATCACAGCTCTTGCTGTGGCCAGGAAAGGTCTTCCTAGGATGATGGATTCATCCTCTTCCTTTCCAGTATCCAGGACTATGAAATCAGTAGGGATGTAAAGGCCTTCAACCTTTACTAACACGTCCTCTACTTGTCCATATGCCTATTTTCTTGAATTGTCTGCCATCTCTAATGAGATTTTAGCAACTTGCACCCCATAGATTCCCAGTTTCTCTATTACAGAGAGGGGCATGAGGTTTATTCCTGAACCAAGGTCACACAGAGCCTTAAAGATCATGGTGCCTATGGTACAAGGTATTATGAACTTCCCAGGATCCTGTCTCTTCTGAGGCAATGTCAGTTGATCCAGATCACTTAGTTCATTGATGAACAAGGGAGGTTCAACTTCCCAAGTATCAATGCCAAATAATTTGGCATTTAGCTTCATGATTGCACCAAGAAACTTGGCAGTTTGCTCTTCAGTAACATTCTCATTCTCTTCAGAAGAGAAATACTCATCAGAGCTCATGAAGGGCATAAGGAGGTTCAATGGAATCTCTATGGTCTCTAGATGAGCCTCAGAGTCCTTTGGTTCCTCAGAGGGAAGCTCCTTATTGATCACTGGACGTCCCAGGAGGTCTTCCTCCTTGGGATTTGCGTCTTCCTCTCCCTCTTTGGGTTCGGCCATGGTGCTTATGTCAATGGCCTTGCACTCTCCTTTTGGATTCTCTTCTGTATTGCTTGGGAGAGTACTTGGAGGGATTTCAGTGATCCTTTTACTCAGCTGGCCCACTTGTGCTTCCAAATTTCTAATGGAAGACCTGGTTTCATTCATGAAACTCACAGTGGCCTTAGATAGATCAGAGACTAGATTTGCTAAATTAGAAGCATTTTGTTCAGAGTTCTCTGTCTGTTGCTGAGTGGATGATGGAAAAGGTTTATTAGTGTTAAACCTGTTTCTTCCACCATTATTAAAGCCTTGTTGAGGCTTTTGATCCTTCCATGAGAAATTTGGATGATTTCTCCATGATGAGTTATAGGTGTTTCCATAAGGTTCACCTAAGTAATTCACCTCTGCTATTGCAGGGTTCTCAGGATCATAAGCTTCTTCTTCATAAGAAGCCTCTTGAGTACTGTTGGATGCAGCTTACATTCCATGCAGACTCTGAGAGATCATATTGACTTGCTGAGTCAATATTTTATTCTGAGCCAATATGGCATTCAGAGTATCAACTTCAAGAACTCCCTTCTTCATAGGCGTCCCATTACTCACAGGATTCCTTTCAGAAGTGTACATGAACTGGTTATTAGCAACCATGTCAATGAGTTCTTGAGCTTCTGCAGGCGTTTTCTTTAGGTGAATGGATCCACCTGCAGAGGTGTCCAATGACATCTTAGATAACTCAGACAGACCATCATAGAATATATCCAGGATGGTCCATTCTGAAAGCATGTCAGAAGGGCACTTTTTGGTCAGTCCTTTGTATCTCTCCCAAGCTTCATAGAGGAATTCACCTTCTTTCTGTCTGAAGGTTTGAACATCCACTCTAAGCTTGCTCAGCTTTTGAGGAGGAAAGAACTTGGCTAGGAAAGCCTTGACCAGCTTATCCCAAGAGTTCAGGCTATCTTTAGGTTGAGAGTCCAACCATATTCTAGCTTTGTCTCTTACAGCAAATGGGAAAAGCATGAGCCTGTAGACTTCAGGATCTACTCCATTAGTCTTAACAGTATCACAGATCTGCAAGAATTCAGTTAAGAACTGAAAAGGATCTTCAGATGGAAGTCCATAAAACTTGCAGTTCTGCTGCATCAGAGAAACTAATTGAGGTTTCAGCTCAAAGTTGTTTGCTCCAATGGCAGGAATGGAGATGCTTCTTCCATGTAAATTGGAATTAGGTGCAGTAAAGTCACCAAGCATTCTCCTTGCATTATTATTATTTTCGGCTGCCATCTCCTCTTCCTGTTCGAAAATTTCTGAAAGGTTATCTCTGGATTGTTGTAATTTAGCTTCTCTTAATTTTCTCTTCAGAGTCCTTTCAGGTTCTGGATCTGCTTCAACAAGAATGTTCTTGTCCTTGCTCCTGCTCATATGACAAAGAAGAGGGCACAGAAAAATAATAATAATAGAGATCCTTTATACTACAGTATAGGGATCCTTGTGTTAGTGGGAGAAAAGAAGAAGAAAATCTGAACTCAGAGAGAGAGAGGGTTCGGATTTTTGGTGATGTGAGGAAGAGATGTTAGTAGATGAATAAATAAATAGAATAAGATGGGAGAGGGAGAATTTTCGAAAATAATTTTCAAAAAAAGGTTAGTGATTTTCGAAAATGGTTTTTGAAAAATGTTAGTATTTTTTGAAAATTTTTAAAATCAAAAATAAAAATAAGAATAATTAGTTAATTTAAAAAGAAATTTTTGAAAAAGAGGGAAGATATTTTCTAAAATTAGAGAGAGAGAGTTAGTTAGGTAGTTTTGAAAAAGTTAAGAAACAAACAAAAAGTTAGTTAGTTAGTTGAAACAAATTTTGAAAAGATAAGAAGTTAGGAGGTTAGAAAAGATATTTTGAAACCAACTTTTTGAAAAAGGTAAGATAAGAAGATGTTTTAGAAATTAGTTTTGAAAAAGATTTGATTTTTAAAATCTCAATTAATGACTTGATTCATAAGAAATCACAAGATATGATTCTAGAACTTAAAGTTTGAATCTTTCTTAACAAGCAAGTAACAAACTTCAAATTTTTGAATCAAAACATTAATTGATTATGTTATTTTCGAAAATTTTAATATAAAAATAAGAAAAATATTTTTGAAAAAAATTTTTGGAATTTTCGAAAATAACTAAGAATTTTGAAAAAGATTTGATTTTTGAAAAAGATTTTGAAAAAGATAAGATTTTTAAATTGAAAATTTGATTTGACTCATGAAAGCAACTAGATTTTAAAAATTTTTGAAAAAGTCAAATCTAATTTTCGAAATTTATGAGAGAAAATGGGAAAGATATTTTTTTGATTTTTTGAAATTTTTATGATGAGAGAGAAAAACACTAAAGAGATGCAATGCATGAAATTTTTAGATCAAAACATGTGATGCATGCAAGAATGCTATGAATGTCAAGATGAACACCAAGAACACTTTGAATGTCAAGATGAACATCATAGACACAATTTTGAAAAATTTTTAATGCAAAGAAAACATGCAAGACACCAAACTTAGAATTCTTTAATGCTTACGCACTAAGAATTCAAGAATGCATATGAAAAACACCATATAACACAAAACAAAAAATCATCAAGATCAAACAAGAAGACTTACCAAGAACAACTTGAAGATCATGAAGAACACTATGAATGCATGAAATTTTCGAAAAATGCAAGATGCACATGCAAATGACACCAAACTTATAACATGACTCAAAACTCAAACAAGAAACACAAAATATTTTTTTGATTTTTATGATTTTCTAATTTTTTTTGGATTTTTATTTCAAAAATTATATGAAAAAGGGAAAATAAGGATTCCAAAATTTTTAACATGAATTCCAGGAATCTTGCCGTGTTTAGTCTAAAGCTTCAGTCCAGGAATTAGACATGGCTCATGAGCCAGCCAAGCTTTCAATGAAAGCTCCGGTCCAAAACACTAGACATGGCCAATGGCCAGCCAAGCTTCAGTATGTAACATAAGAGAATATACTGCTCATTACTTATCGAAGTAACTTGCCTCTATGCTGATGGTTTGGAAGCCTCAGTCCAAAAGAATTTAGACATGGCTTTACAGCCAGCCAGGCTTCACATGCTTCATGAAACACTAGAATTCATTCTTTAAAAATTTTGAAGCCATAGAATAATTTATTTTTGAAAACATTGTTTTTATTATTAAATATTTTTTTTCGAAAACAGATGAGAAAATTTTAGAAATATTTTTGAAAAATTTTTGAAAATAAAATAAAAAGAAAATTACCTAATCTGAGCAACAAGATGAACCGTCAGTTGTCCAAACTCGAACAATCCCCGGCAACGGCGCCAAAAACTTGGTACGCGGAATCGTGATTACACTTTAATTATGTAAAATTCATTGCTCTTTCTTTCCCTGGAAATGGCGCCAAAAACATGATGCCAAGACCATGGTTCACAACTCCGTGTAACTAACCAGCAAGTGCACTGGGTCGTCCAAGTAATACCTTACGTGAGTAAGGGTCGAATCCCACGGAGATTGTTGGTATGAAGCAAGCTATAGTCACCTTGTAAATCTCAGTCAGGCAGATATAAAATAGTTATGGAGTTTTCGAATGATAATTAATAGAATAGGGATAGAGATACTTATGTAAATCATTGGTGAGAATTTCAGATAAGCGAATAGAGATGCTTTCGTTCCTCTGAACCTCTGCTTTCCTGCTGTCTTCATCCAATCAGTCTTACTCCTTTCCATGGCTGGCTTTATGCAAGGGCATCACCGTTGTCAGTGGCTACATCCCCTCCTCTCAGTGAAAAATATGCTCACATGCTCTGTCACAGCACGGCTAATCATCTGTCAGTTCTCGATCATGCTGGAATAGGATTCACCCTCCTTTTGCATTTGTCACTAATGCCCAGCACTCGCGAGTTTGAAGCTCGTCACAGTCATTCAATCATTGAATCCTACTCGGAATACCACAGACAAGGTTTAGACTTTCTGGATTCTCTTGAATGCCGCCATCATTCTAGCTTACACCACGAAGATTCCGATTAAGAGATCTAAGATATACTCATTCAGTCGAAGGTAGAACAGAAGTGGTTGTCAGGCACGCGTTCATAGGGAATAATGATGATTGTCACGTTCATCACATTCAGATTGAAGTACGAATGAATATCTTGGAAGCGAAATAAGATGAATTGAATAGAAAACAGTAGTACTTTGCATTAATCTTTGAGGAACAGCAGAGCTCCACACCTTAATCTACGGAGTGTAGAAACTCTACCGTCAAAAATACATAAGTGAAAGGTCCAGGTATGGCCGAGTGGCCAGCCCCTCTAAAACGTGATCACAGGATCAAAATACAATCCAGGATGTCTAATACAATAGAAAAAGGTCCTATTTATAATAAACTAGCTACTAGGGTTTACAGAAGTAAGTAATTGATGCATAAATCCACTTCCGGGGCCCACTTGGTGTGTGCTTGGGCTGAGCTTTGAGTGTTGCACATGTAGAGGTCCTTCTTGGAGTTGAACGCCAGCTTTTGTGCCAGTTTGGGCATTCAACTCTGGTTTTGGCTCCTTTTCTGGCGCTGGACGCCAGATTTGGGCAGAAAGCTGGCGTTGAACGCCAGTTTACGTCGTCTATTCTTGGCCAAAGTATAGACTATTATATATTGATGGAAAGCCTTGGATGTCTGCTTTCCAACGCAATTGAAAGCGCGCCATTTCGAGTTCTGTAGCTCCAGAAAATCCACTTTGAGTGCAGGGAGGTCAGAATCCAACAGCATCAGCAGTCCTTCTTCAACCTCTGAATCTGGTTTCTGCTCAAGTCCCTCAATTTCAGCCAGAAAATACCTGAAATCACAGAAAAACACACAAACTCATAGTAAAATCCAGAAATATGAATTTAACATAAAAACTAATGAAAACATCCCTAAAAGTAACTAGATCCTACTAAAAACATACTAAAAACAATGCCAAAAAGCGTATAAATTATCCGCTCATCAGCGAGCCTTTGGTCGCATACACGAGTATTGAAAACAAGGGCTTTCACTCGCGTCGCGTACTACATTCGCGTACGCGAGTGTGAAATTTGACACTCCCACGTACACATGCCTTCTCCCGTATACGCGGGACCATTGGACAGAGCCCAGTGTCCGCGTCGCGTGGAACCTCCGCGTACGCATGACATTGCCAAATTTCAAAAAGCTTATGTGTGCGAGAATTCAATTTTTGGACCCAATTTTCAAACTTTCATATCTTTTTGTACAAAATTCATTTTTCAACCATTCTTGAACCATTGGAAAGATCGATAAATAAATTTTTATAAAAATACAATTTTGAAAATTTTCCAACTCCAAGGGCCGAGTTATGACCCACCGAAGTTGATTAAAAATATATTTTTACCAAAAACACACATTTACCAATTTTCCAAAGATTCACAAACCTCAATCATTTTCAACCAACAAAATAAACCCAAACAAACTCAATCCACATATTCACACTCAACCAAATCTAAACCTACTCCATCTACACATTCCAACTCAAATACACCAATTTAACTTTACAAAAACCTCATTTTTCACTATTCCATCAATCAATTAAATTATCATGCATTTCATACCAATTCTTCATTCAATCTCATAAATTATCACACAATTCAATCATCACTTACCGTCCTTACCTTTTTCTGGCCTTCGGCCCAAGTTCACAATTCAATACATATTCCACAAACCAATAATCATTATCCAATTCACCAAATTCTTCAACACACTAATATGCAATTTCACACAACTCTTAACTCAATCATTAATTTCTACAACATATCAAGTATACATATTAATATCAACCAATTACACAATCCAAACCTAATCCTAGGGGCATCTAGCCTAGGATTTCATACTACATTATACAGTACCTAAATGAAACTAAAATCGTACCTCTTAGAAGTCAAAATTAAGCTCTCAACTTGTGAGATTTCACCAAGTCTCAGCTCGAAGCTCTACCCAACACTTCCACAAGAAATTTTCAAGTTCCAAAAGTGTACTCAACAATCTAATACACACAATTTCATACATACTTCAACCTAGGGTTTATAAAATCTCATAAATCACAAGGGTTGGAGGGTTTCTTACCTTAACCTACGAAATTGGTTGATGAAACTCACCAATGACTCATACTAGAGCACCCCTAAACAACCAAAATCACAAGATTTCCTCAAAACTCAACCCAAAAATATGAAATAGAGAGAGAAATAAAAACTGGACATGAGTTTCAAAATTTTTTACCACAATACCTAGATAAACTTGAAGAGCTCGTCGAGAGCGATGCATGGCCATAAACGGCTCGTCGATTGGAGCTCTATAGAAAAAAGATATGGTGATTTGAAGTTTTGGAAGTTAGGGTTTCTTTCTATCTTATTTTGACTTCTTCATTTCAGCATAAAAAGGGAAAATGAGTGTGTGGTTGCTGAAATGACCATTAGTTATGGCTTATATATGCTGGGTTTGGATCCAACTTGGACCCGATTCACATGTATGGTCCGTTTGACCCAACTTTGAGCCAAAACCTTTAAGATTAGCACTTTAATGTACGTTTTAATTATTTTTACCATCTCAAATACCCACTTTAACGTTTTACCCTTTCTTGCTAAAAATTAATTTTCTCAACTGCAGTACCGGACATATCTCAACCGGTACTGCCGGTCAAAATTCTGTTTTGTATTTTTACGCAGAAAATTATGTTTTTTGACTCAGAAAAATTCACTGAGTCCAATTATCATATCAAAACAGTCAAATTATGATGGTTTTATTTTCTAACCATTTTTGCCCATATTTAACTTATTATTTAATTAATTACGATTTGACCGAGTTTTACAACATATATATTAATAGGGCAAATCACAATAATAAGCCAAGGTGAACAAAATTTTACAGGAATCAGCCAAAACAAAAACTACTTCATGAATCCACCAATGCACGTTTATATGTAGTTCGAACCAGCTAAATTCGAACTCCATTTCTACATAATTCGAACCAGCTGGGTTCGAATTATACACAAACATACGCACACACTAATTCGAACCAGTTAGGTTCGAATTACACACAGTAATTCATGATATAATTCGAATTATGCTGTTAAAAAATTAATAATTTATTAAAAAAATTTATTAAAAAATTTATTAAAAAAATTAATAATTTAAAAATTAAAAAATATATATTTTATTTCATACGTTAAAAAAAGGCTAACAAAATATTTAATTACGAGACTTCTTTAAAATATTAATCAGCTATCAATTCGAATTCCATACAATACTTTTCTGTCCATTTTTAATAGCTCATGAATATTTTTTAATAAATTTTTTAATAAATTTATTTAAATTATACTACAAAAAATATTTTATCCTATGCAAAATAATTTTTAAAAAAATGGCTTAAAAAATGTTAGGAGTACTATAAAAATTTGTAATATTTTAATAACTTAGGTAAATACATGCATGTACTCAAATTTTAAATAAAATACTCTACATAGTCAATAATAATTTAGAAATGAAAGAAAATATTTTATTCTATTCAAAATAATTAAAAATATATTTTATTCTATACAAAATAATTTTAAAAAATGGCTTAAAAGATGTTATGAGTACTATAAAAGTTTGTAATATTCTAGTGATTTAGGTAAATACATGATAAAAATATTTTTTCTTTAATTTCTAAATTATTAGTGACTATATAGAGTATTTCTTTAATGTCCTAAGTCATTAGGACATTACAAATTTTTATAGTACTTCTAAAATCTTTTAAGCCATTTTTTAAATTATTTTGCATAGAATAAAATTTTTTTTGTGGTATAATTTAAATAAATTTATTAAAAAATATTCATGAGCTATCAAGAATGGGCAGAAGAGTATTATATAGAATTCGAATTGCTCACCATATAATTTGAATCAGAGTGATTCGAACTTCCCCATACGTAATTCGAATCATGTAATATCTCACCATATAATTTAATTATTAAAAAATTATCATGAATATTTTTTAATAAATTTATTTAAATTATACCACAAAAAAATATTTTATTCTATGCAAAATAATTTAAAAAAAGGCTTAAAAGATGTTAGGAGTACTATAAAAATTTGTAATATCCTAATGACTTATGACATTAAAGAAATACTCTACATAGTCAATAATAATTTAGAAATTAAAGAAAAAATATTTTTATCATGTATTTACCTAAATCACTAGAATATTACAAACTTTACTCATAACATCTTTTAAGCCATTTTTTTAAATTATTTTGTATAGAATAAAATATATTTTTTAATTATTTTGTATGGAATAAAATATTTTCTTTCATTTATAAATTATTATTGACTATGTAGAGTATTTTATTTAAAATTTGAATACATGCATATATTTACCTAAGTTATTAGAACATTACAAATTTTATAGTATTATTAACATTTTTTAAGCCATTTTTTAAAATTATTTTGCATAGGATAAAATATTTTTTGTAGTATAATTTAAATAAATTTATTAAAAAAATTTATTAAAAAATATTCATAAGCTATTAAAAATGGACAGAAAAGTATTGTATGAAATTTGAATTGATAGCTCATTAATATTTTAAAGAAGTCTCATAATTAAATATTTTGTTAGCTTTTTTTTAACGTATAAAATAAAATATATATTTTTTTAATTTTTAAATTATTAATTTTTTTAATAAAATTTTTATAAAATTTTTTTAATAAATTATTAATTTTTTAACAGCATAATTCAAATTATACCATGAATTACTGTGTGTGTAATTCGAACTAGTTGGTTCGAATTAGTGTGTGCGTATGTTTGTGTATAATTCAAACCCAACTGGTTCGAATTATGTAGAAATGGAGTTCGAATTTAGATGATTCGAACTACATATAAACATGCATTGGTAGATTCATGAAGCAGTTTTTGTTTTAGTTTATTCCTAAAATTTTGCTCTCCTTAACTTATTATTGTAATTTGTCCTATATTAATATATGATTACCAGAAAGAAAATATTTATATATTATTGAAGTTAGAATAGGCGTATTAATGTTTTAAATCAATTAATGTTAGAAATATATATGATTATTATATTATTAAGAGAAAGATAATATTTAAATTTATTACTAATTACCCTAAATATAAATTATATAATTATACTACAATCATACATAATTATTTGTTCTTAATTTAGTAATCAATGTATTATATTGTTAATTAATAATTTTTTTTGCTAATCTTAAAAGCATTTTAATTAAATGCACAGAGTCGAATTCATCAGTGTAAATATGTCTCATTAATATATAATTAGGAAATAAATAAATTCTAATTTAATATTAATTAAACTAATCATTAGCTTTATTATCGTAGTGAATGGATGGAAAAAAAAATCAATTAAACATGG
Organism: Arachis hypogaea; assembly: GCF_003086295.3. Classification (NCBI taxonomy): domain Eukaryota; kingdom Viridiplantae; phylum Streptophyta; class Magnoliopsida; order Fabales; family Fabaceae; genus Arachis; species Arachis hypogaea. Next base: position 106,383,087 of record NC_092051.1, read on the forward strand.
TTTGTATTTTCACAAATTGTATAATAATTTTAAACTATTAATATCTAATAATTATACCATTTAAAATAATAACCGGAACCTAATTAATTTGTGTGTATCTGTGCGATGCTAAACATAATTGGAACCAAATCAATTGAAACCTAATAATTGAAATTTTAAAAACAATTTTTTATTTAATTTCTGTGAATAAAATAATATTCTATATAATACTAAATACAAATTAATATATTATATTATATAAATTTATTATATAATAAAATAAAAATAACGTGTATACTAATATGTTGGTGTACAAATAGTAAGATTTATATATTATTAAAGTTACGATGGGTGTATTAACATTGTAAAGCAATTAATGGAAGGAAATTATATGATTATTATATTATTAAAAGACAGATAATATTTTAATTTATTATTAAGACATGCATTAAACATAATTTATAAATTGTACTACAATTATATATATTATTTTTTTAAAATTAGAGAATTAAATTATTATATCAGTAATTAATAATTTCTTTCCTAAATTTAAAGTAGATTACCATGCTACACTTGGTAATGAGCTTTTAAATGAAATTCTTATATTTCTGTTAGCAGTTGTTGTGACTACTAAATTATGTTTTATCATTTAATTTAATATATTGTTAAATAAAGTATTATTTAAATTTTTTATTTACATTCTTTATTTTTTTTTTAGGTATAATTTTATTAAGAATATTAAGATAACTTTTGAGCATAAAATTTAGAAACTTAATGTTAAAGTACTTTAACTATATATTATGGAATATAAAATAATTTAAAACACGAATACAAAAAATTCTAATCAAAATTATTCTAATTAATGAAAAAGTAATTGTAATTTGTATATTAATAATAATTTAATTATTTATCTCTTTTGATACTATTTTATAAAGGTATCTGTAAAAGATATCTAAAAGAAGAATTTATGTTACGACCAACTTTGACGTTAGTCAAAACAATATTAAGTTTAAGTCAACTATGCATAAATATAGAGTTTACTTCTCGAAAGATATCATTTTACACTCAGTTAAAGACTCCTCAATTCCGGCAATTTTTTTTTTTTTTTTTGCATTGAATACTCTAAATGTAGAAAAGACACACTTAAAGATATAAGGATTATACAATTTATATTTAAATTTGTTGGACTAAATATATTTTGATGAATTTTTTAAAAATAAAATTGTGTGCTTTTAGTTTACAGATGTAATAGTACTCTAACTAAAAAAAATTAAAAATTTATAATAAATTTGACAGTGTAATATTTTTTATTGTGCTAGAATTCGATGAGTTGCGACAAAATGAAATAATTGTGAATATATTTTTAATTTTGATGTAAGAAGTTATGTTATTTCTAAATTTGTGTCTTGATGTATTATAAGAGTGGACCTAAGTTGAGATTCACATTGTGAGAAAATTTTCCAAAACAGTTAATAAATTATATATATAATAAAACAAATGAAAAATATATTAAATAAGTTAAGGACATTATTCATAAAAAAAAATTATTTTTGAATCATACTTTGAATCTAATAAATACAAAAAAAAATAAATATTTTTTATGCATTGTACAGATACATATATTAGTATTATCTTACAACGATATTATTACTGATACCAAATATGTTGATGTGACACGTTCTAATGCTTGTGCATACCTTTCTATTTCCAATCATTTTTAGAAAAAGTATCTTTTATTTAATTATACGCAAATTAATATTTAATGTTCTAATTGTAATAATTCTTCTAATCATCCTAATTCATATTTTTCTTATATTAACACATAATTTAATAATTAGATGTCTATTCTCATAAATGATTAAATCTTTTTCACACAAATATATAAAATAAAGTTTTAATATATACTTTTAATGATTGAATGAATCATGACTAACATATACATTTTAGTAATTATTATGATTTTTTTTATATTTTTGTGGATCAATAATTCTAATAATTCTAATATAGACAATCTTTTTAGAAAAAAAAATCATGTATTAAATAAATAAACTTATTAATATTTAAATAAAAAATAATGATTATGTGATGTAATTTAAATATATATAATAACATTAATAAGAAAAGAATCAATTATCCATAATGAGATTTAATATATTATTCTATTGAAAAAATCAATCACATTATATAAATTGAAAATATAATGAATTAGAGATTTTATTTATAAAAAAAATCAATTATTAAAGTAACTAAGATATAATAGAGTATTAATATTAGATATAAAGAATTTAATATGTAGAATTGAAAAGAAAACTAATAATATGTGACACATTTTGGTGCAAATAATTAAATTAGTTATTTCTATAGATCTACTTAATAGAGAAATCAATTACAGTATATAATTAAAAAATCGTAATGTAATTAATTTATTTTTTTTAAAAGAAAGAAGGAACTTAAGATGTAAAGAATATAAAACAAAAATCAATAATAGGTAATACATTTGAAGAGGTAGAGTCTGGAAAAAAAACTTGTGGACATGTAATATTCTGATAATAATTTTTTAATCGATTCTTTCATAATCAATTTAAAAAAAATCAATTGTATGATATAATTTATAAATTAGAATGTAATAAATTAGATATTATATTTATAAAAAGAATTAATTAAAAAATATATTTTAAATATAAGTGGAATAAATTAATTATAAGTATAGATATTTGAATATGTAAAATTGAATAATAAATCATTATATTATCTTACAACAGATAATATTACTGGTGCCAAATATGTTAACATAGCATATTTTAGTATCGGTTTGCATACTTTTATCTTTTCAATCATTTTTAGAAAAGTATATTCTATTCAATTATACGCAATTTACTATTTAATGATTGAAATGCGGCTAATAATCAATAATTTTTTTAAGAGTGATATTTACCTGTACAAGTTTTTTTATAATCAAGTCCAACTAATTTAATGCAAAGTCAGCGAAAAAAAATACGTGCATATATTATTACTTTCTTTTTGCACTTTTTGTAACACATAAATTTTCGAAGTATAATACAAAATTTTGCACATAACACAAACTTATCGATGTAGCATAAATATTTTTACGCATAACACACATTTTTACACATAGTATACGAATCTTTGCACATAATACAAATTTTTGCTGTAAATGTATTTTATTAGTTGGATAAGTAAATGTTCTAAGTATGTAGTCTTTAAAAAATTTATGTCATGCACATCAAAAATTCTATGCTATGCAATAAGATTTTGGTGCTGTTCACACAAATTTATGTATTATGCATATTTTATTGGTTAGGTATCAATGTTTTGGACATATGGTCTTTAAAAAATTTTTGTACTGTATACTAAAATTTGTGTGCTATATACCAAAATTTATGTGTTGTGTATCAAAATTTCTGTGTTTTAATTTTCTGAACATTAATAAGAGAAGAAGATGAAGACGATGAAAACGATGATAATGATAATAAAATTAAAGAGGATGATAAGAAAAAAAAGAAGAAAAAATTAACAACAACAATAACATCAACAATAATATCAAGAAGAAGAAGACGACATCTGTGGTGACAGCAACGATAACGATAATGACATTAAAAAAGAAAGAAAAAATATAAGAAGAAACACCAGCGACAAAAAAAAAAGTGACCCAAAATTTTAATTTTAATAACTTAGTTAACTTGGTTAATAGAAAACTTAAGACACTTAGCATTTTTGTCTTTTTAATCATCCTAATTCAAATATTTCTTATATTAACCCATGATTTAATGATTGAATATCTAGTCCCATGAATCATTAAATCATTTTCACACAAATATATAAAATAAGGTTTTAATATATACTTTTACGATAAAATCGTGAATAAAATAGATATTTTAGTAATTATTATATTTTTTCTTATATTTTCGTTACCCAATCATTCTAATAATTATAATATAGATGTTATATTTAAAAAAATTATTTATTAAATAATTCAATTTATTAATATTTAAATAAATAATAATTATATAATAACATTAATAAAAAGAATTAATTATCAACAATGAGATTTAATATATTATTTTATTAAAAAAATATCAATCACATGATATATTAAAAATATAATAAATTAAAAATTTTATTTATGAAAAAGAATTAATTACTGAAATAATTAAGATATAATTGGATATTAATATTGGATATAGAAAATTTTGTTGAGTTTAATAAATAAATAATAAAAATGATGATAACAAACATCATGAATTTGGATTAATAATGCAAGTGGATTTGATGATGTTGTTTAATGTGCAGACTCAAATCAAAATTATTAGTACAACCCAATATAATCAAACAACCCAAATTCAAAAATAAAATGATTCGAAAGCTGCTGAATAAAAATTGTATCATCAATCCAGTACAATACTAATCAAGCCAAAAGGAAAGAAATCTTAAGCTTCAGTTAAGTTTACTTTAGGTAAAGAACATAGAAGGAAGGGAGCTTCACTTTTTTATTTAAATACCAAAGTAAAAGAAAGTAAAAGCTAATTAAGAAAGTTAATGTCAAATCAAATTAAACAAAAGTAAGTTAAGCACAATCAGAAGTTAAAGGTAATTTGTTTTCTTTAATATACAAGTCAATTGCTTCACATTTTCTCCTATTCTCTGCACTACCATTTTGAAAAAAATGAAAAAAATGATGACTAAATTTTTTTACTATAAATCAATGTTTGAAAGTGTTTCTTGGAGCTAAAGCACAAATTTAAGGATTTGTATTTGGAAACCTCACTGAGCAAGTAAGTTATTGTTGCACTTACCTCCTCGGTAAACCCAAAGTCAGATTTTAAATTCCTAATTTTGTAGTCTGAATGAAGAAAAAGAAAAAGGAGATTGCGACTGGTTTAAGGACCAAGAAGTTGACCTTGGAGAGAAAATTCTAGCCGTGGCCAAGGAAGATACAAAAAGAAAAATATTTTTCATTTGAAGACAAGGAGAGAGAACCCGAAACAAGAAGAGAGTGAAACCTCACAAACAGAGTTTAAAGTCTTGGAAGCATTGCACCTACACTAAAAGGAGCACTCCGCCAAGATAAAGAACATTTGAGAGTTCAAAAGTTGGGTTCAACATATAGAGTCAAGGCTGTGAATCATCATCTCTTTCATAGTTTATTGTTTAATATTTTGTTTCAATGTTGTATCTTTCTTTGTTTTAATTCAATGGTAAAAGGTAAATGAGAGAGGCATTGAGAAACAGCCATTGAGAGAAAAGACTAGAGAGATACTTGGAGAGAAAAGCTAAGATTGATTTCAGATTTTTTTTTTTATTTTGTATCATGTACCTGAGAGATATTCCTTGCTAAGTTGGATAAGCACTTAGTGTGTTGAGTTTAGGTACATAGCCAAGTCAAGTTTATGTTGAAGCTTGGTGTGTCTCTAATAGGATTATGTTGAGTCCTAGGGAATTTGTGTATGTAACACTTAAAAAGATAGTGAAAATTTCACTAACGTTGTGGTAGAGACTGGATGTAGGCTATATTGTACTAGACAACTAAATCAAGATACATGATTGTGTCATCTTTTTCTTTTCTGTTCTGATTCTATTTTTCACGATTTATGAGACAAAATAAAATTATCTCCTGCATAATCCAATACGCAGACCAAATAGAAGTTAAGTTATAAGTTCTGGTTTGAAGTTCTGTTAATTAAATTAAAAAAAAATCATAAATTTAACCCTCTTCTCTAGGATATCAAGAACCTTTAAACTTAATAAATAAAACTGAGAAGAAAACTTAATAATATGTGATAAATTTTGGTGCAAATATTTGAATTAGTTATCTTTATAAATCTATTTAATGGAAGAATTAATTACAATATATAATTAAAAAATCATAATATAATCAATTTACTTTTATTTTAAAAAAAAGAAAGAACTAAATATGTAAACGATATCCAACAAAAATCAATAATAGAAATATACATTTGAAGAGGTAGATTTTAACGAAAAATATAAGAACATAACATTCTGCTAAGAATTTTTTAATCGACTCTTTCGTAGTAATCAATTTAATAAAAATTAATTGTCTGATTTAATTTAAAAATTAAAATGTAATAGATTAAAAACTTTATTTATAAAATAAATTAATCAGAGAATATTTATAAAATGAATCAATCAATTAGGATAGTTTCATCCACTTCCAGAGATGGAAGCATGTGAAAGTGACTCGACTCGGCTCATTTTATTAAACGAGCGAAGCTTTAACTTTTTAAAATATCTATTAATTAAAGAATTTAGGATATAGACTTTAAAAAAACCTACAAAATTCGTTAGGCCTTATGAAAATATTTTTTTTGTAAAAATAATTTATTTTTAATTTAGATTTTTAACTATTTATTCATATTTAAACACAAAACAAAACAAAAAAAAATTCAATAATTAAGACTAGTCAATATTGTAATTTTTTTTCAAAAAAAAATATTTATAATTATAAATTATAAATATAGTTATGATATGTAACTAACAATTGATATATAAATAAAGGCCATGGATTCCTTACTCCCACTTTTGTGTGGGAGTATGATTAACCTACAGTAAAATAATTATAAAATGTATCCCGTTTTTTTTTTTTTTTGAAAAATTTACTAATTAGATTTTGACCCCTCAAATTATTGATTTTTAATTTTGACCCCTTTCCCTTCTTTGGTACGAGAAACTGAGAGATTATTGATTTTTGGAGAGCATCAACCAGGTTGAAGCCTTTCTCTCCTTCCCTAACTCTGCCCTCACTCTCCACCCTCCTTAGAGTTCTTGAAAAACCCTAATTTTGCCATCCCCGTTCTTTTTCTTATTTCAGATTCAGGGGCATTTCAGAGAAGAGAAGCAGTTAGGGTTTTGAGACAACTGCAATCCCTGCCATTCTCATACCCTTCCTCTGCTGCAAATTTCCGCGACCTACTTCCGCCGACGCGCCACGCCTCCGCCGCCGACGCACCCTGCCTCCGCCTCGCCCCGCTTCCGCCTCGCCCTGCTTCGGCCGCCGCGCCACGCCTCCCACGCTCAATAAGACAAGAGGTTTCTGCGGCCCTAAATCGCTCATCTGGTTCATCAGGTATACATCTTGATTTCATATTCCGAATCTTAGATGTGTTGTATATTAGGTATGTTTTCAACAATTTGTTAATATAAGAGATTTATTTTACTGTTTATAGACGGTTCAATACCCGGTGGAACATGCTGAGAAGTTTGAGAAATTTGGCATGTTGCCTTCCAAAGGTGTTCTTTTCTTTGGCCCTCCGGGCTGCGGCAAAACCCTGTTTACAAAAGCAATTGCAAATGAATTCCAGGCCAACTTCATAAGTGTTAGGGACCTGCATTGCTTCTGCAGTTGGCCTGGCATTCCAAAATCCACACGGTCCAAAATTCATAAATGGACTGAGTCATTTGTTGTCCTGGGAAAAAAGAAATCTCAGCTAACAAGGGTTGAAGGATCTTAGAAATGGTGTTGCTTTGTTAATTAATGGTTGGAGATCATAGAAATGATCTGAAAAAACCAACAAAAAATTTCAAACAGTCCAAAATTGAAGCATGGACTAAGTTTTTTGTTGAAAGGGAAAAAGAAAGATCATAGCCAGTCAATTGGATGGGAGATCATACATTGCTTTTTTAGTAAAATGGGTTGGATGGTCATACAAATTAGAAATTGTGCTCACAGTGGTTTACCTTAACCGGAATTTCTCCTTTTACTCTAAATCTAAATACATTGGCTTTAATTAGATATCATTATTGTTTGCAGGTACACTACTTAAATCTACTTAGAGTTTTTTTTATAAGTTTATTATTATTATTATCTAATCAAGCTTTCTCATCATTTGCCTCCTGTGATGGGTGACAGATATCTGAGGTTGTCAATACTCAATTCCATGAAAGATCTGATAGATATCTGTCGGGAGCACAAAATTAGGGCAATTGGTAAATTTTAAATTGCTTTTGTTACTATATTACCCTATTTGGCTGCATGTCATTGTTTTCATGTCTTATCCTTAAAAAAAATGCTAGTCATTCCTCATTTGACAAGATGTTGATGTCTTTCCTGTTCAGTTCCTATGTTGATACTGAATTTTTGTTTATTATCCATTTTTTCTGGTTCACGTGTTCTAGTAATTGGTTAGTGAAAGCTGTTAATGCTATCTTATAATTGAAATTTCTTTGGTTTGTGAAAGTTGTCCTAAATTCCCCCATATTCTAACCACATTGAATTTGTTGGTCAATCAAATGGAATAGTTTCGACAGTTTTCTCTTCCATGAGTGTTTTAAATTTTGATATTATTACTTTTATCCCAGTTTAGACTTTAGTGTAAGATGTGAGTGTGTGTGTGCGTGCGTGCATGTTTTATTCTTTAATACCTTTTAAATGATGAATATTATTTTTCAAAATTTGTACTGATTTTTCATCTGTTCAAGTAATTCGTTTGTGGTTTCTTTGTCCAAGGTTAGGTCTGGTTAAGTTTGTAATGGGAATGGGTATTTTTCGTTACAGGAAGAAGAAAGTAATATATGGCTATTTAAAATTGTCAAACTCTTAATTCCATTTTCGAAAAAGTTTTTTTCTTTGATATATTTTAAGTCTCTTCTGCCTTATGAGTTTTCCATATTAGAAGAAATAGTGGGAGAAGAAAAACTGGTAAGAAAAAACAAATGAAGAATGGGTTATTTAATTGTAAATTTTTATAGTTATGTTTTCTGTGCTCCTATGAATGCACTTCATGCTCAATTTTATATTGGCAGCAGGGTCATTTTTATTGTTATATTTTAATCTCTCTTGTCTATTCTCTCATTTCTGAATTTTTTTTCTTGTAATATTTCATGTATTCAGTCTTAATTAGAGCTTGATCATTATTTGTATCCCGGATAAAGGTGATGAATCAGGGCCAATCATACTTCATCTGGATTCTTTGAGTCTTCACTCTAGTAGATCACTATTTGATAACATCAAAAGGTTAGGATGAAGTAGCACTTGATTTATTGTATACCATATATGTGACATATCTAGTTCATTTCTGCTCTGGTTATTAGTTCTTAAACATATCACAGCTTCCATATCTTGTGACTTCAATACCATCCTATGTTACAAGTAGGTGTTTTTCTTATGTTCTTGTAATTTGTAAGCATATATGTAGATTAATGTAAAATTGACCTCACCATTGTTTTATATTATTCATTCAACTTGACCCAGTATTCTTAAAATGTATAGTTACAAACAAGCTATCTAAATCCATACGTATGCTTATAGAGAAAATCATGTGTCACAAAATGGTCCTCTAGCCTTCTATCTTAATGACATGATACAAGTTTGAAAACTTAAAACATATGCAGATTTTACAGTTTGAATGAAAGGATTGAAATAATGAATAGTTATTAATTATTATAAGGCTTGTACTGTTGTTGTATTTAATGGTGCCACTGAACATGGTTTGTCCAAAATAGTTGTCATGTTGTTCCAAGTCATTAGCAATTAAGAACCCTAAGATTCCAAACACAATACTTTTAATGAATAAATTTCCTCACATCCATGTTCTATGGATTTGAGTACCCCTCTCTCTTGTAAATTTGCCACCACTCTATACAAATTGCCAAAACCACTTCTGTGTGCTGATGCAGCAGCTGGCACAGGAAAGTGCCTTTCACAATATATAAAGAGAAAATTAAACACCTCATCAATCAACTCAAAGAAAGCAGTGTGTTTAAAATAAGGTCATTTCAGCAGGAATGGCATATGCATATCTAATCTTGCGAACAATCAATTTCTATGGATTGAAGTGGCAGCCAAGCAAACTTTGCGGGGTTCTCAAAGGGGAAACGATGTGTTCTTCAGTGGCCGCGAGCGGCGGGGATTTTGTGACATGGGATCAGAAATATAGATAGATTATAGATAGAGGATATATACTCTTTAATATTTTGTTGTCCTTTGCACCCACCGCATGCATAGCTGGCATTGCCAATTGTTCTTGTCTTTCTGTTTTTACTCTTATAGTTTCACCATTAGATTTTGGATTCACGCTTCTTCATTTCCCCTTAATACAATAAATGAAACTCGTGTCCAATTTCATGATTCCTAAGATTGACACTATTGGATTGATTTCAATTTTAAAAGATTGTGATTTGTGATGGCTGGTACTCGGTGTTTGGTAATTTATTTACAAACTTAAGTTTCATTTTGAATTGTGTATTGGTGTTTAGGAAGTTATGGGTCAGGAATTTTCTCACGAAGGGGTTAATAGCGAGCATACATCATATGATCAGTATGAGCAGGAGGAAGAAAAATATGAGGAAGTTGACGTGGATTATATGGATGAGGACGACACAAATGTGGAACCAATGTTCGATTATCACGGCTTCGATGAAGGGTATAACATTGACTCACTCGAAGACATTGGGATGATTGAATTTTGGAACATCAGGGATGAAGATGTATGTCATTTTCACTTTTTTGATGTCGACATTGCATTTGAGTTCTACAATAGATATGCAAGGACAAGAGGCTTTAGTGCTCGGAAGAACAGGACTAGGAAGAGTCGTGCGGGCGCACTTAAGTTGAAGAATTTTGTATGTCATCGTGAAGGATTTAGACCGCCAAATAATTACGGCATCGGAAACCTTAAGAGAAAACCTACACCCGAGACAAGGTGTGGCTGCAGTGCAATGATGGAGATTCGTGTAGATGCACCTAGCGGTCGTTGGTTTATTTCTTATTTTTCTGATGAACACAATCATTCGCTTCTGGATCCTCGGTTGACTGGATTGCTCCCTGGGCATAGATTCATGTCCGAGGCTGATATTGGCCACATGGTTAACATGAAAAAGGGTGGGATTAGTGTTGGGCAGATATATCGGGCATTAGCAAATCAGGCAGGTGGCTACGAGTATCTCTCTTTCACGTAAAGGGACATGTACAATAAAATAGCAAAGCAGAGGTGCCAATTACCCGGTGATGCATATGCAGCTTTGAAGTATCTAGAAGATCAAGCAACAAATGACCCTTCTCTCTATTTTAATCATCACATGGATGCCGATGGTACTTTGCGCAATTTATTCTGGTGCGATGGTCTCAGCAGGGCCGACTACTCATTATTTGGCGATGTGCTGGCGTTTGATGCTACCTATAAGAGGAATAAATATATGTGTCCATTGGTGGTATTTTCTGGTGTCAATCATCACAATCAAACAATTATCTTTGCTGCTGCTTTAATTTGCGATGAGGAAAAAGACACATACAGGTGGTTGCTACAACAACTGAAGGTAGCAATGAATGGGAAAGCACCTGTTTCGGTGATCACGGATGGTGATCTATCAATGAAGTTCGCCATTGAGAAAGAGTTTCCTAATGCACATCATAGATTATGTGCATGGCATCTGATTCGCAACGCAACAAGTAACATTGGCAAGCCCCAGTTTACATCCATGTTTAGAAAGTGTATGCTAGGCGACTATGAAATTGATGTATTTCGTCAAAAGTGGTTTGAAATGGTTGAGAGATTTGGTGTCGAAAACAAGAATTGGGTCCTAGATATGTATAAAAAGAGACATCATGGGCAACTGCACATATAAGAGGGAAGTTTTTTGCTGGTTTTCGGACTACTTCTCGGTGCGAGGGATTAAACTCGATCATTGCAAAGTATGTCAACTCAAGGTACAATCTGGTTGAGTTCATTCAACACTTTAATCGTTGTGTCGACCATATAAGGTGGAAAGAGGTCCAGGCTGACCTCGCCTCTGTGAATGGGAGACCCATTATGCAAACCTGTTTTCAACAGTTAGAGAGGAGTGCTGCCAATGTTTACACCCTATCAATATTTCATATGTTCCAACCAATCCTTGTACGGGCTGCATCAATGAAGGTAATAAATATGAGGCAAACTGGCTCTTATGTGATTTACTCTGTCGGTTTGGACCAAACGCCAAATGAGATGTGGCGTGTATTCTGTTGTGACATTGAGATGGAATTCAATTGTTCATGTATGAGAATGGAATCATTTGGCATACCTTGTGAACACATAGTTTGCGTCTTGGTGCATGAAGATATAGAGGAGTTGCCAAGGTCATTAGTCTTGCCTCGGTGGACCAAGACTGCCAAAGTGGGTTTGCAAAATGCGGTCGGGCTTCATTGGGATTCTTTGATGCTAAGTCAGTACGGTTGTTTGATGATTGGTTTAGACAACTAGCCAACTTTGCTTGCCGAGATAACGAGAGATTTATCTTTACACGGGAAATGGCTATGAATTTGTTGAAACAATTTAAGGAGGAAGATGCTGCACAAAAAGGGGGGGTCAATGATGCAGATAGTGTAAGAGATGGTGTGCAAGTGGATGCTTCTGGAGCTGGGCTCGCAACCAATGATCTCGGACATAGCATGCCAAGGGACCCAAGAAAATGTAGGACAAAAGGGGGGCTTCACAGTCCAATAAAAGAAAACATCGATGTGGACATTGTGGCATGGAGGGCCACAATCGAACAACTTGTCGTGTTCGTCGTGGCATCTCACAGTCAGAAGGCCTTGGAAATGACACATTTGATAATGACTCGGATGACCACATGAACATTGAAGATGACTCATTGGTAAGTATCTTTACCAATGAGGTATGACAAAGTTTTATTTGCTACTTATTAGCTAGTACTAATGATATTATATTGCTGATATTATAGGTATATGATGAGAGTGCTTCCTACAGTAGCAATGAGGTGCTGTAATAAGGTATGGTTAATGCTTTAATTTTCTGGTATCCTCTAATTTTTAGTTGATTTGGGATTGGTGTAATTTTTAATTTATTTCTGTTATATTTAATCTTATTCGAATTCAGCTTTTGCGATGGTTGATGTTGTTCGTGTTTATAACTAAAGGTTGAGGTTCATACTCTTGTTATGGCATCATAGAAATGTGAAGCATTTGCTTTTTTATTCCATCATAGAAATGAAAAAAGAAAAAGGTATCTTGGTTGATATATGTGGAGATCATATCCCCGATGATCTGTCAAAATAAATGGAACTTGATTTTGATTTGCTTTCTAGTGTGTGTATATATATGTGCAACAATGTTAACCGATTCTTTGCCTTCTGGCTAAGGTACATGGGGTACTTTTTGCTGTTATTGGTTTTCTTTGAATTTTAGATTGAGTAGCTGAAATGATGTTTTCTTGGATCAAAACTTTATCATCTTGTAAGCAGATTACTTAAAAGTAACAGGCGTTGGGTGGTTTGCTGCTGGATTTTGTGTTTTCTAGTAAATGATGACTTAAAAGTAACTGTTGTTTCTGTTGAACCAAGGTGAACCATATGCTTGAAGAAAACTATATGCTTTTACTATTTCTAGGCTAGGATGTTTTCATCTCTGATGATATGATTTTCACTTTACACTTCTGCGCTTGTCATAGTATTGTTTAATCTATAATGCTTGTCAATTATCTAAGTTGAGACTTGTTTCTACATTCTTATTCTCATTTGTTATTTTCTTTGCTCTGAGCAGAACAGGAGTACAGGGGAGCTCAGCTTCTTAACTTCTTTGATGAATTCTGCAGGTTCAATGGGTAAGCCAGTATGTCATTTTGGAAATTTTCTTTATAGTTTTTTTTTGTTTGCAAATTAATGTTTACGTTTATATATGTTGCAGTTAGAGTATTCACAAGCCTCCAAGAAAATGCACCAAAAAGTGATATCCTTGCTTCCTTTATTTTTTCCACCCCCACTAATCAATTTTTCTGTCATTATTATTGTTACTTCCATCAAAGCGATTTTTATACTGTTCGTGTTATTTTATCAAACGAACATATGAAGTTTTTACCGTGTTACATTAGAACAAATTCATTTCAATATTTATGTTTTTGGTGGTCTTTTAATTTGAGAAAAACTCTGCGTACAAGCAATTAGGGCTTGTAAGTATTACAAGTCAATTAAACTCTAATCCCCAAAATTCGCTGTAAGTGCTACATTCTTTACACGCGCTACATCTCTTCTTCTTCTCCTTCTTTTTCGATCGTTCTTTTCTCCCCCTTTCTCACTGGTTTGTTCTTCGTCGTTGACGTTAGTTCCTCCACATACTGTTACGGCACGTTTTCATTGCACCTTCTTCTTCTTCTTGCTGCACGTTCTTCTTCCTCTTCCTCTTCTTCTTCCTCTTCCTCTTCCTCTTCTTCTTCTTCTTCTTTTCTTCTTCTTTTTCTTCATTGCACTTTCTTTTCTTCTTCTTCTTCTTCTTCTTCTTCTTCTTCTTCTTCTTCTTCTTCTTCTTCTTCTTCTTCTTCTTCTTCTTCTTCTTCTTCTTCTTCTGCATGTTCTTCTTCTTTCTTTTTTCTTCTTCTTGCTGCACCTTCTTCTTCTTTTTCTTCTTCTTTTTTCGTTATTATTGATTTCTATTATTTTTTGACATCAAGCTCTGAAATCGTTTTTGAAGAAGAAGAAGTAGCAGAAGATGAGGAGGAGAAAGAGAAAGAGTTCTGAATTATGCATGATTTTGGGTGTATTTCTTAAATCCTTTGGGTGTATTTTCTGTAATCTTTTGGGTGTATTTCTATAATCGTTTGGGTGAATTCCTGTAACCGTTTGGGTGTATTTCTTTAATCTCTTGGGTGTATTTTATGTAATCGTTTGGGTGTATTTCTGTAATCTCTTGGGTGTATTTTATGTAATCGTTTGGGTGTATTTCTGTAATACTTGCTATTTTTTCTGAAATGAAAAATACACCCATAGATATCAGTAAGATACACCCATAGATATGAGTCAGATACACCCATAGATATCAGTCAGATATCACTCAAATATACCCAAATGATTACAGAAATACACCCAAAGGATTACAGAAAATACACTCAAACGGTTACAAGAATTCACCCAAACGATTATTGGAATACACCCAAAGGATTTAAGAAAATACACCCAAAGGATTTAAGAAAATTCAGAACTCTTTCTCTTTCTCCTCCTCATCTTCTGCTGCTTCTTCTTCTTCAAAAACGATTTTACCATGAAAAATCGAAAAAAAAAAGAGAAAACAGAGAGAAAAGACGTAAATGAAGAAGAAGAAGAAGAAGAGGAAAACGAGGAAGAAGAACGTGCAGAAACGAAAGAAAAGGAGAAGAAGAGTAAGAGGAAAAAGAACGTGCAGCAAGAAGAAGAAGAAGAAGAATTTCAGAAACCATGAAAATCGAAAAAAAAAAACGAAGAGGAAGAGGAAGAGGAAGAAGACGAAGACGAAGAAGAAGAGAAGAAGAAGAAGAAGAAGACGAAGAGGAACCGTTTGAGTGGGGCGCGTGTAGTTACGCTCCATTCAAAATGAGTTAATGCGCGTGTTAATGAAGTTTGGGCTGATAACTTGTAAAACTTGTACGGCCTTTTTACTTGTATGTGTAGCAGGCCCCTTTAATTTAACTCTTTAGCAGTACTGCATTCGTATCTTAATTATGTATTTGTGACTGTTTCCTTAATTCTTTTGAAGTTGTAATGGGTTCCGCAATTGGTGTTGCTACAAATTTCACACTCCTAAGCCAGATATTGTTCTACCAAAAGCCAAGGGTCACTGAGAAAGAGAAGAAAACGAAATAGAAGAACTATACAAAGTCATGTATACTGCTACTTCCGAGTTCCTCGTGTTCATCTTTCAACAGGTGCTACATCCTTGAAGCCATACTCAAAATTTTATCACTGTTGAATTGACCTTTTTGAACATTTACCTTTTTTCAACTGCTGATTCTTAAGGTAGCCAACTTAGAATGGGTAACTGGGGGACTTGAATGGGTAATTTCGGAGAGTGATGTAATATTTTTTTTGGGTATTTTAATTGATTTCATGTAATCTTTTGTTTTGGTATTAACTTAATGCAATTTTAACATTTCAAAAAATTTTTATAAGGTATTGTATAATTAGGATCAAACAAGTGAACAACACTGATATAACTTTAAAATAATAGTTCATATAATATAATATTATATGAAATATACATCTAAGCAGCATTAAAGACCCAGAACCCTAAAATTTTAAACATGGATATTGCAAGGCATTCATGAAAGATAAAAACATAAATCACCAACTACCAGCTCAGCTGGCTGTCAACCAAAAACCTTTGATTATTAATTTTCTTCTCAATGAGTAAACTTCTGTCTTTGATAAATAAATTAAAAAAAAAACTGAACCAAACACTGGTGTCACTGGCTAGTATAGGTTTGCATTTTTTTAAAAGTTTAATTATTTTTTTAGCTACATTGTTAATTAAGATTTACGCTCCCTTTGTAAATCTATGTCAAAAAATGAAATTATGTTTATTCCATAGATTAATAAATTATAATCTAAAGTATTTAGTTTCTCAAAAATATATGTAATGTCAGTTTAATTCTCGAAAAATTTGTAATATCAACTCAATCCATCAAATATTATAAGTAATATTACCCTAATTTCCAAACATATTTATGGCATGAAATCAGTTCATAAAAAATGTGACACCTCTAATCTATTTGACCATTTTTTTATGACATCAAATAACTTTGAAAACAATTTTTTATTCTTTACACTAAACAAAATAGAGTTAATCACCAAAAACAAATTCTAAAAAGAAATTTTAAAATGATAAATAACCTTTGTCAAAAATAGTATAATCATAAATAAATTTGAAAAATGTTGTTTCATAACATTTATTTATGAATTATACCACTTTTTTATTTTTCGGACTTGATGAATTATACCAAATTTTTTCTTTTTTATATTGTATTATTAGGTGTGAAATTCTTTATAATAAACCAAACTATATGTTAAACATTGCTACTTTCATTTGTAAAATAATATTTGTTGTTACAAATTGTCAGTGATGTTTGGCTTTTTATAATTAATTTTTTTATTATAAAACGTCAATGATGTTTTGTGCTACTATCACAACCATATAAAACACTAAAATAATCAAATATTTTTATATTTCACATTAAAAAAGTTAAGAAAAATTATTGTAAAGGATCGTTAGAAAGATTTAATTATTAAAAAAGACCTTTAATATTAAAATTATTAAAAAGGACTAAATCTCTTTATAATATTTAAGAAGAAGAACTGAATTTTTTTATAAAAGACAAAAAATCTTTAATTATTTTTTATTTACTTTTTATAATTTTTATATTAACAAAATAAAATTATAGTAATTTTTATTATTTATTTATTTATTTTTTTACTTTTCCAATCTTTTGTCTTTTTTTTTTCATTGGATAAAAATTACAAAAATAAAAAATAAATAAAAATAAATAAATAATTAATAAAAATTAATAAAATTTTAAGAGAAATAAAATTTATCAAGATAAAGATTATAAAAGTTAAATAAAAAAATAATTAAAAATATATTTATTTCTTTATAAAAAGATTTAGTTCTTCTTGCATTATAAGTACAACCGCGCACTTGAAAGCAATCGCATCATTCTCTTAATACACAATCAAGTACCAGTGTTGCGATGCAACTCATTAAAGTGTTAACAACTTTGATAAGAGAAATTTATCTAATAGTTTTTATTATTCTCAAATCCTATAACAAGAGCATCAGCCCAATGAATTCGGTGCATGTCTAAAGGTGCTTTCAATAAAATTAACGCTGGGAGATAAATATAAAAAAGAAAAAAAAATAGCTAAAGCATTCCAATTTTTTTTTTTAAGTTCTTAATAGGAGAAGGAAAAGGTAGTACACAACAAGAGTAATAAAAAATATCTAATAAATAAATTCGTCTATTTTAGTAAGTCTAAGAAGAAGACATAAATAATTCTTTTCAATTTAAATAAAGATGTTATGGGTGTATCATAAGCCACCATAACTGAAACCTCTCGTTAACATCTGACCGTATCTTATTCCAATCTCCGGTGACGAAATCCAATGCTAAATACATTCTACTCCTTTCCTCATGCAGCTGTAATTTATTTTACCAAACGTTAACACATGTATTAGTGTAATTAAAGAGGGAAATTGTCTATGTTAAAAGTTACCTTTGGAGGGACCACAGGAGTGAATTCCTGTTGCAAATTCATCCACTGCATAACCCATACAGCTGAATCATTGCTGTGTGAAAACGTATTATGCAGAACAACATAAGGAAGTCAAAAACAGTATATATATAATATTAAATTAAATAACCAACAATTTGAATAATTACCTATTTGAGCACCTAGGAATACCTATTGCTTTACGGACTTCCCAACCCTCAAAACTCACTATTTCTTGTATACCACATTTTGCATACTTCTCTGAGAATATTATCTCAGAAAGAGCCACTCCCTGTAATAAGAATAGTGTGCTTTATTATTCGAGGTAATGTTATTATTAACTTTGTTTCTATAGTAGGAGAACTTACTATATTTCTAATATGATGCTTGCGTGGTTCATCATCTTCAACCTTACAGTGAGAGTCTAAATGATAAAGTATTTTGTCAGGGATGCTCATTACCATTAGATACCAGTGATCATTATCCTTGATTGGGACATATATCTGTATAACAAATATGATGTAATATGTATAAGTACAAGTTTGAGTACTTTTTATTATAATAAAAATATTCCAATAATTAATGAGAACTTACAAATTGAAGGTCACGGGTTGGTGGCATATAATGTGCATATTTTTCTAGTAGGTCATGATCTTCCATATGTAACGTAATGTCATCTTGGGAATGTTTGAGCACAATGGTTATTTATTTTACTTAGTTAATATCCAGAAAATCAAGATTTTGACTTACTGCAAATGATGGTGGAAGGGACCAAACATTTTTTAATTTGGTCATGCTGATATTTGATGTTATCTTCAATGCAATCAGCTTTATTACCAGTTCAGACACTTGCTTTCCAGGTACGAGACAGAACAGATCTTCTCTAGTTGCAGTTGTATCGTGAATATGAACCAAATCCTCTCTAACACAAAGCCAACACGTTAGCCACAGAGAGAACTAAAATTAAAAATAAAAGATTAAAAAAAATGCTCACGCTATATCATTATCAGCAGCAAAGATGTACATAGCCATGTTGACCAAATCCTCACTCAACCTCATATCTTGTGGTGGTTTGAATGAACAGTTAAGATTCTGCACAAAACGTAAAGGTTATCCACAATATACATATTTGAATACTATGCCAATAAATTATTTTTAACTAAATCAAATACCTTTAGGATAGAAGTGTTCTTGAAAGCCATTTTTTTTGTTTCGCAGCGGTCGTTAACCGTTCTTTGTCTATGGTGAAAGTTAAAGGCCCTTTGCGTACTCTAGTTTCTGCCATCTTGCTTGATAGTTGACCTTTGTGCTCAATTTTTGGCATTTTAGCTGGTCGTGCAAACGCCATATTTTGGATAGATGATGGATTATTAAATCTTGCCAATTTGTCCTTTTGCCTTAGACACGTACTCGGAAGTTCTTGCACAGTTTTATTAGTTTTGCTATTTCTATGAATACCGAATCTTGACTTTGGCTTCGATTTTTCTTCTCCATCCAGGCATGTTTGCATGCCTTTGTAGAACGATGATGGCAGATTGTGCAAAATCTCAACGTCCTTATTCTCGTCGGATAAATTCGTGAACACACAATTTTCGGACTTTACTTGCAACGGGCTAGAGTTTTTCTTCATTACATCATCACAGGGTTTATTCTTCATCTCATATAGGTCCGTATTGTCGAATTTCTCATGCTTCTCATCAGTTTTATATTGAAGGGCGGTTAATTTATCAAGTGACTTCTTCGCCATCCACATTGCCTTCTCCATCTCATCAACTCTCTTGGATAAAGACTACAGTATAAAATAGAAAATTAGCATTGGTATATATAAATAACATTGCAATATTATCATGAGTTGGATATATTACCTCTATGGCATGTAGTATTTGTTTCAACGGAGAATTTTCAATAATTTCTATCGAAGAAGATCCAATGTGATCGTCTACTACTTTTTCTTCCATTGCTCTATTAGATTGTAATTTTAGTTTTAGTAGAGAAAGTTAATAGTGTTCTATGCTTGAGCATTTATATATAGGAATAAGATTATGTTTCACACAACTAATTCTCTTTTAAAATTTAAAACTAAATTTGATAACAAAAAATTGTCATTATACTTTAAATTAAAAAAAAATATATACCCAAAATTAAAATAGTTTCCACGGCATAAATTACCCAGCCTTTATCTTGTATTAAATTAATAATAAATTTTTGTTTTATAATTCTAATATTATTTTTTGAAAAAGATAATATTAGATTTTTTTATGCATTCTTATTATTCTTAACTTATCTTCTTACTCTAATTAGATAACTTTTAAAAAAAAATGATAAAAATAAAATATCTTAAAATTTGTATTATTTTTATCTTATCTTATCTTTTATAACCGAATTTGCTATATATTCATCTTAAGGGGTTATATGATACCGTACAAGACAAAATACTACTATCTGAGTGAGTAGTAGAAGATGGCTCCACCGAAAAATATGCAGTTCAAGAGTATGTTTAACGATATAGCAAAAAGAATAGAAAATTTAGAATCAGTCATTCATGTTCTACACCAAAAAATTGATTTGATCATGGCACAACAAAAAACTTCCACAAATAGTAGTTCGATGTTGGATCCTACTGTAGTTGTGCATTCTTCGGAAAGTACAAAAACTAGTGATCTTACTGGTATCATACCAATTCAACCCAAGAAGTTATTCCACTTGAATATTACTCGTGAAGCTACAACTTCACCTAATGGACAACCACATGTTAGAGTAGGAGCTGTACTGCCAAAGGTAACCCTAATTTTTTTCTTCTTTCGTTTATTTTTGACAAAGTTTTCCTTATTTTTTATTGTTACCTTGAAACTATTTTTTTTATGAGCAATGGTGGACACTTATTGTATTTGAGCCTACTGCTTCGATGAAGTTAACCGATTCTCAAGCCGCTGTTGCAGCCTATATTTTTTCGGAAACGTTAGATCCGTACGTGTGGTTAATGATTATGTGTATAATGTAATGGTGTAGAAATTCTATGATTCTCTCAACTAATCACTTTATGATTTTGGCGATTCTGAAGAGTTAGTAATCTCAGATGAAAAAGGTTATAGAAGTACATTTAGATGTCTTGTGCCGGAGAGATGTGTCGAATCACGAGTAAGTATAGAGGTCAATGCATGTTATACAATTTCTTATAATTATATTTTTAAGCCTCTATTTACATATAAACATGTTTTACATATAATTTTAATATATTGTAGGTTATAAATCTGGTGGCACTTATGATGACACGTGTATTTCGACGTAGGAATGAAGATCCAATTTGCTGGTTCATGCTTGAACATTTTGCAGTAAAGTTATCCCTATAATATCTTTAAATTATTAGTTAATTTTTTCTGTCTAATAGTTTGAGTGGATATACTAATTTATAAGGAAGTTCTTTTTTCTAGACTAAACCATGCTATGTACTCACATGAGTAAAGTGTATAATTAAATTATCAATTCAAAAATAGTTGTTAAATTGAAGACATATTTTCATTTAACAATTTTTTTATATGCAGCGATATGCTTTAAGCGACAAATACACACTGGCTAAGGTTATCTTTGATTTCCTTGGAGCATATATTTCACTCAAAATTAGCCACGTCGTTAGGGTACAAGTGACTAATTTGTTTCCCATTAATATGCCTAAAATTTTTTTTAGTGTTTATAATGGTTTAAGGTTTATCGCAGGTTTTTATCCCTATCTGTGAGGAACTACATTGGTATTTGGTCATTGTCGACTTTACGAGTCGTCGTCTAATCATATTAGATTCACTGCCTTGTGTCGAAAAACATCAGCAACGCAAAAGAAACGCAATTAAAGTGGTAATTATTTGTTCTAAATCAGTACTCAATCATCTAGAATCACTTAATAAATTAAATAACCATTTGTTGTAACTAGTACTCTTAGTCAATTTAAATCAATTACAATTCACTCTTCTTCTTTTTTTTGTCATGAATTCACTCTTGTACAGGCAACTTATTTAGAAGCGATGTTAGATGATCATATTTTTGATGATGATAAGTCTAAAGTTGTAGATTGCTCCACTTTTTGGCCTATGACACCTTTTGGCCTACCCACTCAAAAAAATAGATCGTAAGTCTAATATTATATATATTTTTTTTAAATATCATAAATCGTTCAATAGATTATATCTTATATGTATATAATAACTATTTGTTGAATGCTTTTTATCATAGGAATGATAGCGGAGTTTGGGTGACCAGTTGGATGAGAGAATGTATTTTACAAGATGACTTCAATATTCAGGTCATATTTATAAGAAAGTATTTTTAAAATAATTTTTCCAACAAACTTCTAATTAGAATTATATCGTTGGTGCTCTAAGCAGATTAACGACTCCACACGAATGAGACTTGCCGTGGATCTGGTTTTAGAGGAGTACAACGATTTGTGTCTCGTAATACAAGAAAATGCTTGGCAATATAAGACCAAGGTGGAAGCAGAGCATAAAGACATTTTTGGGAATGAGGAATTATCTTTTTAGATATTTTTAATATTTTCTTGAAAGACAAAATACTAAGCTATGTTTCACAAGTTATTTACACTAATTTATCCTTCTATGTTTTACAATTCTATATTACTAGTTCCCTTTACATTATCGGTTACAAAAAATTAATTATTCACTCAACCACTATATATTTATATATTAATTGATAATTATTTTTATATATATTAATTTATACAATTTTTTTAACTAAATAATTGATTACCAGTATACCTTGGCTTGATTTAAAACAAAATGGAAATTCAAATCGCCAAGACTTGATGGTAGACATGCTAAACAATTATTAATATTTTATAAATTTAATTGTGGTAAAGTCAGATTATATCTTGGGAGAATAAATAAGAATGTTCACGTTACATGCAATTATGCAAAGATGACCTACATTGTTCAAAAGTCAAAACTAACATGCTATAAAATTACAAGTAAAATGTTCTTATTTCTTCTTCCAAGACACTAACCCCAACCCTGAAAGAAGCTTCACCATTGCTTAACATCTTTTGTAGAATGTTGGGGGTAAGGAACAATGCGATAAAGGGTTTTTTTAAACCTATACAAAAATTGTGCTTTTTGGCAATATTAATAACAATCATCAGCACGCACAATGAAACACAGAATTTCCAAAGCATTTTGCTTTATTTGCAATTTTTTTTTACACCTGTTTCATTATGGGAGAATCCTCCATTAAGAGGAGATAGGTGGATTCTGACCATGATGTTAATTTTAGGGGCATCAAGAATTGCCTTGGGCAATGTTAATGCATATTGCATACCCCAATTTGAAAGTGACCTCATGTAGGTGAGAGACCTGTAGTGTCCATCCATTGTCCATGCCTCTGGTGTCTGAAACCAGTACCTGCATTATGCCAAACCAGGTGAATTAGTTCATTTCATTTCTTTAGACAAAAGAGAAGAAGTTGCTTCACTCCAATTTGAGAGACTAATCAAATGTATGATTTGATGAATTCAACTAATTATCAATTTAAACAGCAAGAATGAAGCCACAGAATTATAAGTTTGGTGGGAACTTTTTGCACACAAGATGTATGACAAACACCACCACACTTTCAACCTCTAGTAGATGTTGTGACATAAAGTTAAGAACTCAAATTCAATACTTGATGACAGACGTATTTACCAAAATGCTATTATTAACAATGATGAGAGAAAAAACAAGGGTTCGCTTATTTGTTATGCTATAGATATTTTAAAATTGGATACATTAATCACGTCTTTGTAGATCTGAGTTTGGGATAAAATTAGTTTAAGGGAGTAATTTCTAATTGCGCATCCAATAATCCTAACCCTATTACGGTAAACGAGATGCAAGAAAAAATGAGAATGCTGGAAAATCACACACAATTATGGAGGACAGATGACAAGAAAGTTTACCCGTATCCATCTTCTGACCAGCCCTGCTTGAAATATACCATCGGCAGTTGCGAATGCCTCCTCTTCCATTCCTGCAAGGATCATCATAGAAGCAACACCGTAGGTCACACCTGTCCAAATTTCGCGAGACTGCATGCAGGTCTCAACATCATAGGTGCTATCTGTTGTACGCCCAGCATCTGCACCTTGTCTACGACTTACTTTGGCTTCAGTCACTTTGACTTCTGTATTTTCCAATTCTTTTACCTGATCCTGGCTTTTATTTCTCATATTTGAAGATGGCAAAGGCGAGTCTGGAAGACAGATCAAAGAGTCTTCATTTATTAGACTAATCTGACAATAGCAAGATCCACCAAAAAGCTAGAATTTATGCAGGTTACTCAATCACAAAACAATATACTTAAATGAATACATACCAATCCAAATTGTTCCTCCAGCAACAAGAAAGTAGAGTTCATTAAACAATGTGAACTTGCACCTGTAAATGAAAATTTAGTTATATTATCTAAACCAACAGAAGCTTCAAAAGTAAGAGTTGATCAAATGGAGAACAGTCTGATAAATATGGGGGGAGGATGATCTAGGAAAAATTGAGAGAAACCTTTTTTAATTAAAATAAATAACAAAAATTTACAAACAGAAGAGCTAGTCATGAACTAGCAAAGAAAAAAAAAAGAAAAGTTCTGTTTTATGTCTTTTGCACATACTGCAGAGGCTCTAAGCTAATATAAACTTGGCAATTATCCATAATAAACCAATACACAAGTTGATGCTTAAAAATTAAAATGTCTTCATGCTTAAACAGAGAATTACCATTCTGGTAGTGACTCATCCTGAAGAATAGGATTTTGCCATTTCTCAATGTCTTCTTCCCATCGTTTGTATTCTGTTTGGAATTTAAAACATAACAAGGTTTGTAAATATTACTGACAGAATCTAAAACCACTTAGAAACATTACTTTAGAAGCATTCATATCTTTTATCCCTTTTACGGTGTGTGAAGATCATAACATATAATACTAATGCAGATAAACTATAGTAAGGAAGAATATCAACTTCAATCCAATCAGACAACATACGAGTTAATGCATCATGGGCCAAGTCCTTTGCAGCTCTCTCAGAAGTCCCATAAAATTTTGTGTATCTCCTGCAGAATAAAAGAATTGAAATTATTCAAACAAAAGCGCACCACAAAAAAAAAATGGTCGGCATACTACGTCTTGCTAGACATTTACTATATACAATATTCTTACATAATTTTGATTACCTATGAAAAGTGCTGCCTTTTGAGAACTTTACTTTTGGAGATGACCATGCAAGACTAAATGCCACAGTGCATTTTCCATGGGGTTCCACAAGATTTCCCTCCAAACAAAATCACTAGAATCTTCTCTCATTTTCTATTTTTTCCTATAGAGATTTACAGAAAGATTACAGAACAAGCCCATAGCAATTTTCAACGAAGATTTTGAATATAAGGACTTGTTAAGATTCTTAGACGTGTTAAATCAGCTCAAATCCCTTCCTACTCTAGCAGTATTCTACTAATTCAATATACAAACAACAAACACAATCTATTTACACAGCAAAGGAAAAAGCTGTGATCCTATCAAATTAATTCATGCAATTTACTTAAGTCCTAACCAATCAAAAAGTGAACCACAATGAGGAAGAAACTTACAGCAGGATCCGTTGAAATGAAGAGTTCAACACTGAGAGATTTTAAAATCTGTAGTTCTGTACCTTTTCATCTTTCCTAAAACTGGGTTATGCAATGGTTCAAAATTAGAGCACATCCAAAACTAAGGGTTCGGTTTGAAGAAAACAGAAGAAAACTCGGAAGTTGTTTGACAGAACACAACAGAACAAAATAGAAGAAAGTCAGATGCGACGGCAGAAAAAATCTCAGGAGAAAACTCAGAACTCTATTTCGTAAGGAGATTTATTCAGTCTCGTTGATGCTCTCCAAGAACTCTAATCTCTCTCAGTTTCTCGTCTTGTGCGGCGGCGGCGGCGTCTTGCGCGGCGGGGCAGGTTGCGCGGCGGCGGTATGTTGCGCGGCGGCGGGCGCAGGTTGCGGCAGCGAGGGGAAGAGGAAGATATTGAGATTTGCAGTGGGGGAAGTGGAAGAGAGGGAGAGAGTGATTGAAAATCCTAGCAGAAATTGATAAAGAGAGGAAACCCTAGCAGACCTTTCTTCTCTAAATGCCTTTGAATCTAGAAATGAAAGAGAAAGGGGACAAAATTAAAAATCAATAATTTGAGGGGTCAAAATCTAATTAATAAATTTTTCAAAAAAAAAAACGGGGTACATTTTATAATTATTTTTATGAAGGTTAACGATAAACCTACAAAAATGTAGGAGCAAGGAATCCATAACCATAAATAAATTGTGCTTATAAATTATAAATTATAAATTTTAAAATACATTTAACATCAATTTATATAATTTACGAAACACATTTTTTAAATAGGTTTGTAGATTTGTGAAACTTTTAAATAAACCAAATTTAAACCTAAAAAAATGCCTATAAAAATAATAAATCTAAACTTAAACCACCTATTTATATCATTGATTAAATTTGTCGAAGTCAAAATCCGGCTCGAACCATTTTTACCATGTTGCACCGATTTGATGCTATGGTAGATGAATGACTAATTATTTATTAAAAAAAATTTTGGACTGGCTTCACTTATAATTCAATTCATTTTATTTGTATTTAAATTCATTAAGGCTTATATTTTATTTACTAGATAAATCAGAACTTTTTATTTATTATATTTTATATTGGATAAAGTTTAAAAGAATAACTTGATAATCATGTTAATCATATCTTCCTTACAAAAAGATAAACAAAAATATTAACACCCATAATGTAATATTTTATTTATTACCTCACCATATTTTCTGAGAGCAATATACTCTATTCTTTTCCTGAAATATATTAGCCTAAAAATTAAACATAAATTAAATAGTTTTTGTATTGCGTTCCAGACATTCCCCTCTATAAATATTTGCAGAGCGAGACTGGAAACAGATAATGTAATTAAGTTGTAGGCAAACAAAAGAGAGAAATATAGAGAGAGAGAGAGAGAAAGAGAGTAGCATATGGAGATAGAGAAGAATGTTACAAAGGGCAATGGGGAAAGCGTTGCAGAAGAAGAGAGAAACAAAAATATGAAGAGGAAGCAGTGCCGTCAAGGAGGCATAAGAACTTTACCTTTCATCCTTGGTTAGCACTCACTCATCACTCACTAACTATATATAATAGCTTTTAATTTAGTATCTTCTTCAAATTCCTTTAATTTCCTTTAATTAGTTTCAATGGTGTATTCTTCTCTGATTCATCACCTTCTTCTCATCCATTTCCTCTGTTTTCTCTTGCCTTTCTGCACTTTCAATCATAGTTCCTCTGTTATATATTGTTTATAACATTTTCTGTGGCCTTATGGGTTTTTAGTAATAATAATAAAGGATTTTGGTTTCTCATTATGGCTCACTTTTGTATCAAAACATTATGTACCCAAAGAAAAAAAAGATTATTAATTAATTTTTTTTGTTAAAACTTTTAATATTTTTCTTTTGGCATAGTGTAAAACTTTAATATTAAGTTTACAAATCTTTCGCTTCAGTTTTACCTCCAGCGAACCTTATGAGAAATTGAGAATAGTAAAAAAAAAAGTAACTAAATCCAGTATTCCGGTGAAGCATATTTTCTATGTGCTGGTAGATAATTACTTTGAGTCTAGTACTCCACTCCGTATATGCTTTGCATACATTATTTTAAAAATGTTTTGATTAATTAATTTGAAGAAATTCTTTATAAACATAAGTTCAAAGAACTTCTACAGTTGATGGAATCTATGAATTGTAAATGTATCCTGTCTTAAATATAAGATATAAGACAATGTTAAAACTTAGTTTTGTCCTTGTTATTAATGTCTATTTAGTGTATGTATCGTTGATTCATTGTCCCTCGATTTACTCCCTCCATCCAACAAAAATGTAAGTCATTAAGAGTTAGGATTTAAATATTCTAAATTTTGAATTTTATTTTAGAAGGTAAAGTGTCATTTTTCATTATTTATTTTATAGGTCAAATAAAAAAAATATAAAAAAATATTTAAAAATAAAAAATTACATTTTATCCTCTCAAATAAAAATTTAAAATTTAGATGATCTAAATTCTAAGAGTTAGGATATTTATTAATGTTTTAAAAATAAAAATTAATTGATAAGCTACAAAAATTTAAGATTTTAAAATATTTATTAAATATTAAAAATATTAAGAACTTACTTTAGTAGTACCGTTAACAAGTATATATCAAAACTCAAAAGGGTATCTGTTATCCACCATTTTGGATTTTGATGAGAATACTAACTAAAGATTAAAAATAGAAATATACAAAAATTGTAGAAATTGGTTAATAAGTACATAAGACCGTTAAAATAAGAGAAATTTTAGCTAATCAATACTTTTATTATTTTTGTCTTGTTTTCAAACTAACATTAATTAATTTTTTATATTTTTATATTAAAAATATGACCCTAACATTATTTAATAAAAATAAAGCTTAATTTTGATAAATTGATAGTATATAATATTTTATACAATTATTTAATTATATTCGTTTTTTCGGTTAATTATTCATAAATTATTTTTGTTTATTGAATAAACTAAACATCAAAATTAATTTCATAAAAATCAAGTTAACAAATTAAGTCTTATAAGTACAATTGTTAGCAAAACCCAAATTTCTATTCTTGATTAGTGTCTTTAAAAGTTAAAATACTGGTTATTAATAAGTAGACTAGAGTAACAGACGAGTTGACGTGACAATAGTTAGGCGTTAATTTGTTTGGGAGTGGATTCTTTCCAGTAAATAAAAAAATGGATGATGTGTAGTATTTAATTTAACTATTTATTATTTTCTTTCTTATTTATTTTTGGTCCCATTTATAGAATCAAAGGTGAGAGATCACACTAGATTCTGTCAAATATTAATAAAAAAACCGGAGATAATCCATTTCCAATTTGTTTCGTATATGAACGCCGTTACATCTAAATGGTATGTGTATGTACGAATAAAGCCATGAACATGGTACCCTCAAATTTAAGTAATTGAGGCAATGTATGAAAGGGCACAAGAAACAGAATTCTGGTGTGAAAAGGATAAAACGACCTACCTTTGCATTATTGTCATTCGTCCAGCATCAATAATTTTCAATTCATACCAATCATTTTTCTTTTATTTATTTATTTATTTTTTGCTACTTCTATTAAAATGTCTTTATGTGAAGATAGTATTATAAATCATTACATGAGTTCATATATTTAATTAAATATATTTGATTGAACTATACTATTTTTTACATAAAAATATCTACATGAAAGTAACCACGCCATTTTCTTTTATTTTAGGTTCTTATAAGCTATGAAATATAAATATTTTTAACTTTTTATATTTATTTATATTACTCAATTCTCTAATAGTGGCTATTTTTAATTTTTTAAATAACTATACACTTTGAGAGTTTTATTTCTTGAAAATAAATTTTTTCAAAAGTTAATAATGACATTAGTTAATTTTTATTCATATTCCTACTAACAAAAGTGATGGAAATCAGAATAATTTTATGAGAATATGATTAGTTGTATAAAAGATGAAAAATTTCTCTAATTATATATTTCTTTAACTCCATGGGGTCCTACTCCTAGTTTATAAAAGTTTAATCCTTTTTTATGATTAAGGTTCCAAACCTTATTGTCATTAATTATAAAAAAAAATTATTTAATTTTAATTTGTATGTATTTAATGATACTTATTTTTTCTTTGATACGTATATATCACCTAACCGTCCTCCCGTATTTAAAAAGTTTAGTTTTATATTTTTAAATAAATTTTCAATAATCATGTGAAGGTGAAACTAGACTCTACAATTTTCACGTGCAAATGTGCTGTAATTGATTCGTCTATAATACCTGTAGGTATTGTCCATTTATGGATAAGCGAAAAAGAAAACAGAGGACAAATGATCAATAATCTACAAAGAAATAGTAACATATTAATTCATAAAGCTATTTAAATAGAAAGCAAAAAATGGAAAACACTTCACATGCTCTACATAAGATTGAAGCATCCTTTGTATAGTCACGGATGATATTTCTTCCCCTGGTTGCTTATAGTTTAATACCTGATTTAATTTCTCTAGAACTCTGTCTTATAGATATTTTAGCTAGACTAATAAAGAATAATTTTCAAAACCGAACAGAGTTGCAAAAAGTTGTTGCGTATACATGGCTGCTTGTAGTAGAATTATATCTACAAACTAAAAATAAAAAATTTCAAACGTATATTAATACATGAAATACTATATTGACTCTTAGATTTAACTACTAAATAAGATATAAATTTTACTGAGTATAGATCCGTTAAAATTGGTTAAATTCGTTGAACTAATTCATTTACTTGTTAAATAGACAGATTTTTGTCTTTAAAATTAGGTTTACTAAAATTTCGAACTAAATGGACTGAGATCGATTAATTTAAAAAAAAATAGTGGATTAAACGGATTAACCTGACAATTAAACAAGTTGTTTGTTTAATTTGTTTGTTTGCATTTTCTAAAAATAAAATCAATATTTTCTAATATTTCTTTTAATTTAACTTGAAGATCTGACTCACCCACATTGAAAAAATTCTGTCGTTTAAAGATTTTGGCCAAAAAGTAATATTTTTTTTCAATTTGTTTTAGTTTAGAAATGGATTTTTTGTCCAATTTTTTTTAAAAGATAATAAAAAAAATACAAACGAGTTAACTTGTATAATCTGTCGAATTTGGCATAAACGACTCGAGCTTGAAAATTGAGGTTGATGAACAAATAAAAAATAAACGAATCAATTCATATAACCTACAAACTTAGATGTGAGTCAAGCCTAAACGGGTGGAAGTGACATATTTCATTGTCTTATTGACTCCATGTTATATCAATGATAAATAAGATACAAGTACTTTTTTTAAATATTTTATATTGTGTTAATTTGACAACTACAACATCTCAATGCAACAATCAATAGCTAAGTATATTTTTGGAGAGATCATTATTACATCTATACCACCATCAATTAGGTATATTGCACAATTGTCCCAAAATCAATAGCTAAGTATATTTTTGGAGAGATAATTATATCTATACCAAGAAATAGACATATTTCCACACGTGTCCCATTAGTGCACGAAGTGTTAGTTCAATAGTTGCTCTATATAGACAACTCTTAAAAAATTTAACTAAACAAAATCAGCAGGAAAAAAAGGAATAATAAAACATAACCAATATATATAAGATTTATCAGAATATATAGTAGAATATCTTAACCTTTTAACTGAGATCAGATATTCGAAATACTATGAAAGCGAAATAGTTTAAATTGTACAAAAATAATTCAACGATAGAAATGGAAAACAAAATCTTAGAAAACTTGATTAATATTGAATATGAGATGTTTACCCTATATCTATATACATTTTATAGAAGCCTCCTTGTATATGTAAAATTAATTACATGGAGATGGTGGGTGATATGCAAATATGTTTGCAGCAAATGAAGTGTGTGATAGATTTGCGGTGGCTGGGTTCTCTGGCAACTTGATAAGTTACCTGACACAAGTGATGAACATGCCATTGGTAGCTGCCTCCAACACACTCACAAACTTTGCTGGAACATCAAGCTTCACTCCTCTCCTTGGTGCTATCATTGCTGAGTCTTTTGCTGGCCGCTTTTGGACCATTACTATTGCTTCTCTCATCTATGAACTGGTTTCATTTTCCCCCTTCTCTTCTCTCTATAATCTCATTCTTGTTTCAGTTTTTGAATTTATGTACAACATATTCAATAGCATTGCAACTAATTATTGTTTGACATGCAGGGAATGATTAGCATGACATTATCAGCGATACTTCCACATTTTCGTCCACCACCATGCCCAAAACAAGTGAATTGCCAAGAAGCCACATCCTCACAGCTATGGATATTATACATGTCTCTACTCCTCACATCTCTTGGCTCAGGTGGCATTAGACCCTGTGTGGTGCCCTTTTCAGGAGACCAATTTGACATGTCCAAAAAGGGTGTGGAATCCAGAAAATGGAACCTGTTCAATTGGTATTTTTTCAGCATGGGCTTTGCTTCACTAAGTGCTTTGACAGTTGTGGTTTACATCCAAGACAACATGGGGTGGGGTTGGGGACTTGGGATTCCAACCATTGCAATGATGATATCCATTGTTGCATTTGTGGTTGGCTTCCCTCTCTATAAGCATGTCAAGCCAGAGGGCAGTCCTTTGATTCGTTTGGCACAAGTGGTTGTGGCTGCTATCAAGAAGAGGAAACAACCTTTGCCTTCTGATGCTAAGCTTTTGTACCAAAATAAGGAGCTTGATGCTGGCATTTCCACAGAAGGAACTCTTCTACACTCTGACCAATTCAAGTAAGTCATACTAGATCAATCAACTGATTTAAGCAGTTTTCAGTTAGTTGAAAAGCCTATATTCTTTCTCAATGACTCTTGAATTTATATTGTTACAGATGGTTGGACAAGGCTGCAATTGTAACAGAGGATGATAGCAGAGACCCAAACGCAGAACCAAAGTTATGGAAACTAGCCACTGTCCACAGAGTAGAAGAGCTGAAATCAATCATCAGAATGCTTCCAATTTGGGCATCAGGAATTTTACAAGTAACAGCCTCATCACACCTCCACAGCTTCGTCATCCAACAAGCTCGATCAATGGACCGCCACCTCTCTCCCTCCTTCCAAATCTCCCTGCCAGCATGTCCATATTCAGTGTCCTAACCATGATGGTCGGCGTCATACTCTACGAGCGCCTCTTCGTTCCCTTCGCCCGCAGGTTCACCAAGAACCCTGCAGGCATCACATGCCTGCAGAGAATGGGAGTAGGCTTCGTGATCAACATTGTAGCAACTATTATCGCCGCCTTCGTCGAAATCAAGAGGAAGTCTGCCGCAGCAAAGCACCATTTATTGGACGATCCCAAAGCCACGATTCCAATCAGTGTTTTCTGGTTGGTGCCGCAGTATGTAATTCATGGAGTAGCTGAAATTTTTTCGTCTGTTGGACATTTGGAATTCTTGTATGATCAATCGCCTGAAAGTATGAGAAGTAGTGCTACTGCTTTGTATAGCATAACTTCGGCCATTGGGAATTACATTGGAACGTTGTTGGTATCACTGGTTCATGCGTACACTGGTAAAGAGAGAAATTGGTTACCTGATAGGAATCTCAATAGGGGTAGATTGGAGAATTACTACTTTCTTGTTTGTGGGATTCAAGTTGTTAATCTCATTTACTATTCCATTTGTGCTTGGTTTTATACGTACAAGCCTGTGGAGCAGGAAAGTACTAGTGAAATGCACAAGGAGTATCATGATTTGGAACGTGCCAAAGAAAATGTGTCATCTGTTGTTGTAACAGATGGTAGAGAAGAAAATGGAGATTTATAGTAGATATAATGAGTAGTTTATCTTATTGTCTATGGTATTAGTTAGTTAGTTATCTGGCACTGGTGAATAATGATATGTAGCATATATAGAACAGAAGCATTGGTCGGAGCATGTATATTGTTTTATCTACCATATTTTACTATGTACCTTAATAATTTGACATAAGAGCTACTCTCTTAAAATACTAAATTATTATTATTATTATTATTATTATTATTATTATTATTATTATTATTATTAAAACAAAGTGATAATTAGGTCCCTAAAGATTTTGTATTTTGACTATTTAGCCTCTGAAAAAAAAAGGGTAACAATTACATCTCTTAGAATAACTTATAGTGAACTGGATATATTCTTTTGTCAGTTGCTAATGTAAAACTTATAAGCTCTTTTGACGTGTACTATTAAAGTAAATGAGGTGTTCGTTAAATACCAAAGTAAAATAGTCACACAAAAAAATGCCAAGGTAAAATTATCTAAAATAATGAGGACAAATTGATCCTTTGATGAGTTTGGAAAACTCCATTTGAATTTAAGTGATGATCAAACATTATAAATATGATTAATTGCAAGATTATTATTTTGATATTAATTTTCATATGTTGATTAAATAATTTTGCAATGCAGGTTTATATTGTTTAATTGATGAGACCATGGCTGAAATAATTTTTGTTTCTTGGGCCGAATATAAAAGGAAAACCAAAGCCCAGTATGAAATCAAAATTCAGCCTTATAGGAAATAAATGGTGGCTGAATTGTTTAATTGGACTAGTTTCTATCAACATCATCATTAAGCCCATAGTAAACCAAAGATCCAATGCTTGGTCCGAAACATATTGAGGGAAAGCAAATATTTTGCCTCCAACGGATCTCAATCTTTACCATGTGGTGGAATTCAAATTTCATTAAAGTGAAGTTAATGCATTGGGAACCATGAGAGAGAAAATGTGATTGACATGATTGATTGCATCTAGCTACACACTACTCAGCAAAGGGAGTGGGAAAATTAATTCACTATTACACTTTTTCTTTATTTCATTAATTGTTAATAGTTTCTCTTTTCTCTCTTTCATTTCTTTCTTCTCTGTTCGGTCTTTACACAGCAAACAATGGAGGCTATGGCTAGATACCGAAAGGAAGAACAAGCAACAAAGACCATCACTATGATGGCAAGAAAAAGTAAACTAAAAGTATGTAGTGGCTGAGATTCCCACCAAGAATGGTAAGATTTGGTGAGGTAATCTCGAGCTCTTTGATAAGCGGATAATTTATACGCTTTTTGGCATTGTTTTTACATAGTTTTCAGTATGATTTAGTTAGTTTTTAGTATATTTTTATTAGTTTTTAAATAAAAATCACATTTCTGGACTTTACGATGAGTTTGTGTATTTTTCTGTGATTTCAGGTATTTTCTGGCTGAAATTGAGGGACCTGAGCAAAAATCAGATTCAGAGGTTGAAGAAGGACTGCATATGCTGTTGGATTCTGACCTCCCTGCACTCAAAGTGGATTTTCTGGAGCTATAGAACTCCAAATGGCACGCTCTCAATTGCGATGGAAAGTAGACATCCAGGACTTTCCAGCAATATATAATAGTTCATACTTTTCCGGAGTTTAGACGACGCAAACTGGCGTTGAACGCCAGTTCCATGCTGCATTCTGGAGTTAAATGCCAGAAACAGGTTGCAAAGTGGAGTTAAATGCCAGAAACAGGTTACAAACTGGCGTTCAACTCCAAGAGAAGCCTCTACACGTGTAAAGCTCAATGCTTAGCCCAAGCACACACCAAGTGGGCCCCGGAAGTGGATTTCTGCATCATTTACTCAATTCTGTAAACCCTAGTAACTAGTTTAGCATAAATAGGACTTTTTACTATTGTATTTACATCTTTGGATTATCTTTTGATCCCTTGATCACGTTTTGGGGGCTGGCCATTCGGCCATGCCTGGACCTTATCACTTATGTATTTTCAACGGTAGAGTTTCTACACACCATAGATAAAGGTGTGGAGCTCTGTTGTTCCTCATGAATTAATACAAAGTACTACTGTTTTTCTATTCAATTCAAGCTTATTCCTATTCTAAGATATCCATTCGCACCCAAGAACATGATGAATGTGATGATTATGTGACGCTCATCATCATTCTCACTTATGAACGCGTGCCTGACAAACACTTCCGTTCTACATGCAAACAAGCTAGAATGAATATCTCTTAGATATCTAATACAGAGGACCGAGTCCGAGATATTAGAATCTTCGTGGTATAAGTTAGAACCCATGGATGGCCATTCTTGAGATCCGGAAAGTCTAAACCTTGTCTGTGGTATTCCGAGTAGGATTTGGGAAGGGATGGCTGTGACGAGCTTCAAACTCGCGAGTGCTGGGCGTAGTGACAGACGCAAAAGGATAGTAAATCCTATTCCAGTATGATCGAGAACCGACAGATGATTAGCCATGCAGTGACAGCGCATTGGACCATTTTCACAGAGAGGATGGGATGTAGCCATTGACAACGGTAATGCCCTACATAAAGCTTGCCATGGAAAGGAGTAGGAATGGTTGGATGAAGACAGCAGGAAAGCAGAGGTTCAGAGGAACGAAAGCATCTCTATACGCCTATCTGAAATTCTCACTAATGAATTACATAAGTATCTCTATCCTAATCTATGTTTTATTTATCTTTTAATTATTAAAACTCCATATCCATTTGAATCTGCCTGACTGAGATTTACAAGGTGACCATAGCTTGCTTCAAGCCGACAATCTCCGTGGGATCGACCCTTACTCACGTAAGATTTATTACTTGGACGACCCAGTGCACTTGCTGGTCAGTTGTGCGAAGTTGTGACAAAGAATTAAGATTATGAACGTGCGTATAAAGTTTTCAGCGCCGTTACCAAGGAATGGAACCGTCACGATTTCTGCGCAACAAGTTTTTGGTGCCGTTGCCGGGGATTGTTCGAGTTTGGACAACTGACGGTTCATCTTGTTGCTCAGATTAGGTAACTTTATTTTAATTTTAACCTTTTTGTTTTTATTATTCTTATTTTCTTAAAAAAATCAAAAATTTTTCTTTTTTTCGTTTTTCCCAATTAATTTTCAAAAAATACAAAAAAAAATTTACAAAATCATAAAATCAAAAATATTTTGTGTTTCTTGCTTGAGTCTAGAGTCAAGTTTTAAGTTTGGTGTCAATTGCATCTTTTTAATTTTCTAAAAATTATTTTCGAAAATTTCATGCATTACATTCTTCATGATCTTCAAGTTGTTCTTGGCCAGTCTTCTTGTTTAATCTTCATATTTTCTTGTTTTGTGTCTTTTCTTGTTTTTCATATGCATTTTCAATTTGTTAATGTCTAAAGAATAAAAATTTTTAAGTTTAGTGTCTTGCATGTTTTCTTTTCTTGAAAATTTTTCAAAAATAAGTTCTTGGTGTTCATCTTGACATTCAAAGTGTTCTTGGTGTTCGTCTTGACATTCATAGTGTTCTTGCATGCATCACATGTTTTGATCCAAAATTTTCATGCATTGAGTCTTTTTGATGTTTTTCTCTTTCTTTATTAAAATTCAAAAATCAAAAAAATATATTTCTCTTTTTCACTCATAAATTTTCAAAAATTTGAGTTGACTTTTTCAAAACTTTTTAAAATTTAGTTGTTTCTTATGAGTCAAATCAAATTTTCAATTTAAAAATCTTATCTTTTTCAAATCTTTTTCAAAAATCAAATCTTTTTCATTTTTCTTTCATAATTTTCGAAAATTCCAAAATGATTTTCAAAAATCTTTTTCTTATTTTGTTTCATAATTTCAAATCTTTACTAACAATTAATGTGATTGATTCAAAAAAATATTAAGTTTGTTACTTGCCTAGTAAGAAAGGTTCAATCTTTAAACTCTAGAATCATATCTTTTTAGTTTCTTGTTAGTCAAGTAATCAACTTTAATTTTTAAAATCAAATCTTTTTAAATTTCTTTTTCAAATCTTTTTCAAATTAAGTTTCAGTCACATCTTTTTCAAAATCAATTTCAAAATCTTTTCTAACTTCCTTTCTAACTTCTTACCTTTTTAAAATTGATTTTCAAATTTTTTTAATCAATTCTATCTTTTTGTTTCAATCATATCTTTTTCAAAACTACCTAACTAATTCTCTCTCTCTAATTTTCGAAAATCCCTTCCCCCTTTTTTCAAATTTCTTTTTTTATTAACTAATTGTTTTAATTTTTAATTTAATTTGATTTCAATTTTAATTTTCAAAATTTAACTTTAAATTTTATTTTTAATTTAATTAATTTTCGAAATTTCCTCTCTCTCATCTCCTTCTAATTATTTATTTATTTACTAACACTTCTCTTCATCTTAAAATTCGAACCCTCTCTTCCTCTTAGTGTTCGAATTTCTCTTCTTCTGTTCTTCTATTCTTATACTCACATACAGGAATCTCTATACTGTGACATAGAGGATTCCATATTTTCTTTTCTGTTTTCTTCTTTTTCATATGAGCAGGAACAAGGATAAGAACATTCTTGTTGAAGCTGATCCTGAACCTGAAAGGACTCTGAAGAGGAAGCTAAGGGAAGCCAAAGCACAACTCTCTGGAGAAAATCTGACAGAAATTTTCGAAAAAGAAGAAAACATGGCCGAAAATAATAACAATGCAAGGAAGATGCTTGGTGACTTTACTGCACCAAATTCCAATTTACATGGAAGAAGCATCTCAATGGCAGGGAGCAAACAATTTTAAGCTTAAACCTCAATTAGTTTCTCTGATGCAATAAAACTGCAAGTTTCATGGACTTCCATTCGAAGATCCTTTTCAGTTCTTAACTGAATTCTTGCAGATCTGTGATACTATTAAGACCAATGGGGTTGATCCCAAGATCTACAGGCTTATGCTTTTCCCGTTTGCTGTAAGAGACAGAGCTAGAGTATGGTTGGACTCAACCTAAAGATAGCCTGAACTCTTGGGATAAGCTGGTCACGGCTTTCTTAGCTAAGTTCTTTCCTCCTCAAAAGCTTAGCAAGCTTAGAGTGGATGTTCAAACCTTCAGACAGAAAGAAGGTGAATCCCTCTATGAAGCTTGGGAGAGATACAAGGAACTGACCAAAAAGTGTCCTTCTGACATGCTTTCAGAATGGACCATCCTGGATATATTCTATGATGGTCTGTCTGAGTTATCAAAGATGTCACTGGACCATTCTGCAGGTGGATCTATTCACCTAAAGAAAACGCCTGTAGAAGCTCAAGAACTCATTGACATTATTTTTATACGCTTTTGGCATTATTTTTACGTAGTTTTCAGTATGATTTAGTTAGTTTTTAGTATATTTTTATTAGTTTTTAAATAAAAATCACATTTCTGGACTTTACGATGAGTTTGTGTGTTTTTCTGTGATTTCAGGTATTTTCTGGCTGAAATTGAGGGACCTGAGCAAAAATCAGATTCAGAGGTTGAATAAGAACTGCATATGCTGTTGGATTCTGACCTCCCTACACTCAAAGTGGATTTTCTGGAGCTACAAAACTCCAAATGGCACGCTCTCAATTAGTTGGAAAGTAGACATCCAGGGCTTTCCAGAAATATATAATAGTCCATACTTTGCCCGAGTTTAGACGATGCAAACTGGCGTTGAACGCCAGTTCCATGCTGCATTCTGGAGTTAAACGCCAGAAACAGGTTGCAAAGTGTAGTTAAACGCCAAAAACAGGTTACAAAATGATGTTCAACTCCAAGAGAAGCCTTTACGCATGTAAAGCTCAATGCTCAGCCCAAGCACACACCAAGTGGGCCCCGAAAGTGGATTTCTGCATCATTTACTCAATTCTGTAAACCCTAGTAACTAGTTTAGCATAAATAGGACTTTTTACTATTGTATTTACATCTTTGGATTATCTTTTGATCCTTTGATCATGTTTTGGGGGCTGGCCATTCGGCCATGCCTGGACCTTATCACTTATGTATTTTCAACGGTAGAGTTTCTACACACCATAGATTAAGATGTGGAGCTCTGCTGTTCCTCATGAATTAATACAAAGTACTACTATTTTTCTATTCAATTCAAGCTTATTCCTATTCTAAGATATCCATTCGCACCCAAGAACATGATGAATGTGATGATTATGTGACGCTCATCATCATTCTCACTTATGAACGCATTCCTGACAAACACTTCCGTCCTACATGCAAACAAGCTAGAATGAATATCTCTTAGATATCTAATACAGAGGACCGAGTCCTAGATATTAGAATCTTCGTGGTATAAGTTAGAACCCATGGATGGCCATTCTTGAGATCCGGAAAGTCTAAACCTTGTCTGTGGTATTCCGAGTAGGATCTGGGAAGGGATGGCTGTGACGAGCTTCAAACTCGCGAGTGCTGGGCGTAGTGACAGATGCAAAAGGATAGTAAATCCTATTCCAGTATGATCGAGAACTGACAGATGATTAGCCATGCAGTGACAGCGCATTGGACCATTTTCACAGAGAGGATGGGATGTAGCCATTGACAACGGTGATGCCCTACATAAAGCTTGCCATGTAAAGGAGTAGGAATGGTTGGATGAAGACAACAGAAAAGCAGAGGTTCAGAGGAACGAAAGCATCTCTATATGCCAATCTGAAATTCTCACTAATGAATTACATAAATATCTCTATCCTAATCTATGTTTTATTTATCTTTTAATTATTAAAACTCCATATCCATTTGAATCCGCCTGACTGAGATTTACAAGGTGACCATAGCTTGCTTCAAGCCGACAATCTCCGTGGGATCGACCCTTACTCACGTAAGGTTTATTACTTGGACGACCCAGTGCACTTGCTGGTCAGTTGTGCGAAGTTGTGACAAAGAATTAAGATTATGAACGTGCGTATAAAGTTTTCAGCGCCGTTACCAAGGAATGGAACCGTCATGATTTCTGCGCACCACTCTTCATACCCAAAAAAGAAAGAAGAAGATCTCGGCCAGCAAGGAGAAGATCCTTGGAGAGGATGGCTTGTCTCTGATTCGGCTCAACCACCACAGGAGGTAGCTACAGTGGCTACGTGATGGAAGAGGCAGAGATTGGAAAAGATGAAGCTATCATCATCTTGAAGCATCAAGGGCCAGAAGTTCATCTTGGAGAGCAAGGCAAGGATGAAGGGCTCGGATTGATGAAGAGTGGTGACCAAGGAAGGACTAGAGGTAATTGCATGTTGGGTTTTGCATGGGTTATCTCTTCTCTCTCTCTGGCCGAACTGGTTCTAACTTGAAGAAGAAGAAGATTGGCTTGGTTTGCTTGGTTTCAACCTTGGAGGCTTCTCCCTATAAGTATGGGTGAACAGTCAGGGTTTGATTCAAGGAGTAAGAGTGCAAAAGCACAGGGTTCTCATAGCTCTCTAAGCTGACAGAATTTATTCTCCTTCAATGTTCTCATTTTTTAATTTTTCTGTTTAATTTTATCATGTCTTGAGTCTCATGGAAAAAGGAAAACAGTGAGGTTTGTATGAAAAAGCCATAGAGCGGAAAAAGGCAGAGAGTGCAAAATTAAAAGAAAAAGCCATAGATGTCCTTAGAGTTCCTTTGTATATCTGTGTTGCGTTTCATGATTCTGTGGGAATCCTCTTGTAAGATGGGTTAGCACTTTACAGTTGAAAGCTTGGCTACGACCAAGTCAAGTTCAGTTTGGGTTTAGATTCTGTACTTGTCCCGGATAGGAAGGGTAGTTCCTAGGGAGAATTGGTGTTTGTAATCAAGGATGATTATAGTGAAATTCCATCATTATTGTGATGGAGACTGGATGTAGGCTGCCTTTCACTTAGCAGCTGAACCAGGATATATCTTGGTGTAATTCTCTCTTTCTTCTACTCCATTTCTGTTTTTACTGCCCAGGAGATAAAACTGAAAATATCTCGTGATGACTGACGAGACAAAAAGAAAAGTCTCGTGGCTGGGGACGAGACAAAAGAAAAAGTCTTGTGGCTAGTTACAAGATAAAAAGATAAAAAATTTCCAGAAGTGGTTTCAAAGGCCAGCAAGTATTGTCAAGTGAAAAGGGGGCTAAGATTCAACCCCCCTTCTCTTAGCCACTGATAACCATCAATTGGTATCAGAACTTGGTCTCAAAGAGATCAAGCTTTGCAGTTTGGAGTAAAGATCCAGATGGCAAAAAACAGTGGCTCAAATCTGGTGTCCTACAATCTGACCGAAGGACAATCAAGCAACAGACCTCCTCTTTTCAATGGGAAAAATTACACCTATTGGAAGGAGAGAATGAAGATATTTATGCAAGCAGTGGACTACAGACTTTGGAAGATTATCCTTGAAGGTTCTCAATATCCAACCATCACAAGTGCCGAAGGAGTTGTCACTCCTAAACTAGAAGCAAGGTGGACCGAAGAAAACAGAAAGAAGGTTGAACTCAATGCCAAGGCTATCAACTTACTCAACTGTGCTATCAGCTTTGAGGAGTACCGACGTGTATCACG
This sequence comes from Arachis hypogaea, assembly GCF_003086295.3. Classification (NCBI taxonomy): domain Eukaryota; kingdom Viridiplantae; phylum Streptophyta; class Magnoliopsida; order Fabales; family Fabaceae; genus Arachis; species Arachis hypogaea. Next base: position 106,424,975 of record NC_092051.1, read on the forward strand.
ATGCACAACGGCAAAGGAAATCTGGGACAAACTCCTAGTTACTCATGAAGGAACCACCATTGTAAAAAAGACTAGGATAGATATGTTAAACAGAGAGTATGAAATGTTTGCAATGAAGGAAGGAGAATCCATTGATGAGCTGTTTGAGCACTTCAACACCATTATTATTGGCTTGGATGCTATGGGAATCAAGTATCATGAATCTGTGCTAGTGAAAAGAGTGTTGAGATGTCTCACAAAAGAGTGGGAAACAAAAGCATTAATTATTTCTAAGAGTAGTGGTCTTGACTCCATGACTTATGATGATTTGAGAGGAAATTTACTTGCTTTTGAAAATACCTATTTAAAAAGGGATTCAAAAAAGAAAGGAATAGCTTTCTCATCTGTTACTAACCCTTTGGATGATGAATCCAGTGATAATTCATCTGAAAATGAATTTGTGTTGTTTGTAAAAAAATTCAAGAAAAGGGTAAAGCTCAAGGAGAGAGGCAAAGGAGGCAGCTCAAGAAAACAGAAGAAAGATCTCAGCAAGGTGACTTGCTATAACTGTAAGGAAACATGCCACTTCAAGTCCGACTGCCCTAAGTTGAAGAAGGAAGAAAAGCCAAAGAAAGGAAAGAAAAAGGGACTGATGGCATCATGGGAAGATCTTGAAAATGACTCTGAAGATGATGAAGAATCTGAAACAAAGTCTCAACCATGCCTTATGGCTGACCACGTTGAGCAGGTAATCATTCCTAACCCTGACACTAAATCTCTTCATCTTATGATAGATCATCTTTCTGAAAAAATAAGATGCTTTTTGCTGGATAATCAAGAACTTGAACAACAAATTATCTTCCTAAAAGCAGAAAATGGATTTCTAAAAGAAAAGCTAAGGGAGGCTGAAACTGCTTGTGATCTTGTTGAAAAAAATAAGCAGTTAAAAGCCCAACTTAGGAGCTGTAAAAGTGACCATTCGGTTGTTGCATATGTCGATTGTTTTGAAAGAAATGAAGAGTTGCTTAAAGAGGTCAAAAGGCTTAAAGAAGACTTAGCCAAGTTTACACAAAGTTTTGAAAATCTGAATCAAATCTTGGCTAGCCAAAAACCTCTATGATAAAGCTGGCTTGGGGTTCTATAAATCTGTTGAAAAATCTTATTTTGAAAATATTGCTTCATCTTCAAATGATACAAGGTTTCAAAACCCAAGAAGCTTTAACAAAACAGAAACACCAAGATTTTGTAGACTATGTAACCGAAGTTGACACTTTCCCATACAATGCTTTTTTGGTGAAAGAAGGATAGGTGATAAAGTTTACAAGGTTGTTTTTTATTATAATGGCTTAGGACATAAGAGATGGTTTAACATGAAAGGATCCAAGAAAATTTGGATACCTAAAGTCACTTGAGCTTGTTTTGTAGGTATGCCTAGCATCCAAACGGAAGGAGAATATGTGGTATATGGACAGCGGATGCTCTAGGCATATGACCGAAAAGACAACCTTCTTCATAAAGCTTGATGAATATGATGGAGGATTTGTCACTTTTGGTGATGATGCTAAAGGAAAGATTGTGGCTGTTGGGAAAGTTGGTAAAAGCTTTTCATCTTGTATAAATGATGTTCTTCTTGTAAATGGTTTGAAACATAATTTACTTAGTGTTAGCCAATTGTGTGATTTAGGTTTTGAAGTTATTTTTAGAAAGTTTGTGTGTTTGGTTGTTTGTGAGAAAACTGGGAATATTTTATTTGAGGCTAAAAGGTGCAATAATGTGTATGGATTGACTCTTGAGGACTTGAAAGAACAAAATGTAACATGTTTTACTTCTCTTGAATCTGAAAAATGGCTATGGCATGGAAAGTTAGGTCATGCTAGCATGTACCAAATTTCTAAGCTAGTTAAGAAAAAATTGGTTAGAGGAATTCCAAATATAAAATTTGATAAGGATCTTACTTGTGATGCTTGTCAATTGGGCAAGCAAGTAAAATCCTCCTTTAAACCAAAAGATGGAATTTCAACTAAAAGGCCATTAGAGATGTTACACATTGATCGTTTTGGTCCAACAAGAACTCAAAGTTTAGGAGGTAAACACTATGGTCTTGTGGTGGTAGATGATTACTCTAGATTTGGTTGGGTACTTTTTCTTGCTCATAAAAATGATGCTTTTCATGCTTTTTCAACTCTTTGCAAGAAACTTCAAAATGAAAAAGATTTAAAAATTGCCCATTTAAGAAGTGATCACGGAAGAGAATTTGAAAATCAAGACTTTGAAAAATTTTGTGATGACTTTGGAATTGCTCATAACTTTTCATGCCCTAGAACTCCTCAACAAAATGGGGTGGTTGAGAGAAGGAATAGAAGCCTTCAAGAGATGACTAGGGCCATGCTTTGTGAGAATGAGATTCCAAAATTTTTATGGGCAGAAGTTGTAAATACAGCTTGTTCTATTTTGAATAGGACAATTATTAGAAAAGGGTTGAAAAAAACTCCCTATGAGCTATGGAAAGGAACCCCCCCCCCAAATCTTAAGTATTTTCATGTTTTTGGATGCAAATGCTTTGTACTTAACAATAAAGAAAACCTTGGCAAATTTGATCCAAAATCATATGAAGGAATGTTTGTTGGATACTCCACCACTAGCAAGGCCTATAGGATTTATCTCAAAGAACATAGGACCATAGAGGAATCCATACATGTTACTTTTTGTGATTATAATTTAATTCCCAGTACTGTGATAGATAATGATTCAGATTGTGAAGAAGCTGGAACAAGTAAAGAAAATTCCAAATTTGCTCAAAATGAAGAATCTGCCAGCCTAGTTTTGTCTCGTCAGATTGAAGGAGACATTTCCATTTTGTCTCCAGAGCAAGCACGAGAAACTGAAACAGTGAGACCACCAGAAGCTCATCAAAGCTCAACGCCACTCCGGAAGCCTAGAGAATGGAAGTCTATGAGGGGTTATCCTCATGACTTTATCGTTGGTGATCCCTCTCAAGGTGTAACAATGAGATCCTCAACCAAAAGGCAATTTGAACCAAGAAATTTTGCCCTCTTGTCACAAATGGAGCCCAACAATGTCAAACAAGCTCTTGAAGATCCATCATGGGTTAAAGCAATGCAAGAAGAGCTTGCCCAATTCGACAAGAATGAGGTTTGAACACTAGTACCTCATCCGGATGGTAACAAAATAATGGGTTCTAAGTGGGTCTTTAAAAATAAACTTGGTGAGGATGGACAAGTTGTTCGTAACAAGGCTAGATTAGTGGCTCAAGGTTACAATCAAGAAGAGGGTATAGATTTTGATGAGTCTTTTACTCCGGTAGCTAGAATGGAAGCAATTAGGTTGCTTCTTGCCTATGCTGCCCATAAGGGTTTCAAAATGTTTTAAATGGATGTTAAATGTGCTTTTCTTAATGGCTTTATTGATAGAGAAGTGTATGTGGCTCAACCCCCCGACTTTGAACATAAAGATTTTCCAAATCATGTTTTTAAACTCTCAAAGGCCCTTTATGGCCTTAGACAAGCTCCAAGAGCTTGGTATGAAAGGCTTAATGCCTTCCTATTAGAAAATCACTTTCAAAGGGAAACCACCGACACAACTTTATTCATTAAAGTATCTAATGATGACATTCTCCTAGTTCAAGTTTATGTGGATGACATTGTCTTTGGTTCGGCCAATGAGTCCTTGTGTGAAGAGTTTGGAAAACTCATGACTAGTGAATTTGAGATGAGTTTAATGGGAGAGCTAACTTTCTTTCTTGGCCTCCAAATTAAACAAACTCCTAGTGGTACTTTTATTCACCAAGGAAAGTATGCAAAAGAACTTATCAAAAAGTTTGGCCTAGAAAATTCCAAAGCAATGGGTACACCAATGCATCCCAACACAAAACTTGAAAAGGATGATGATGGCAAAGATGTGGATGAAACAAGGTATAGAAGAATGATAGGTTCACTCATGTACCTTACTTCCTCTAGACCGGACATTGTTCAAAGTGTGAGTGTATGTTCAAGATTTCAATCTCACCCAAAGGAATCCTATCTTTCAGCCGTTAAGCGCATCATTAGATACATTAAGGGAACTAGTGATTATGGCTTGTGGTATCCTAAATCTAATAATTTTTGTGTAGTAGGGTTTTGTGATGCAGATTATGTGGGAGATAGGGTGGACAGAAAGAGCACCTCCGGCATGTGTTGCTTCCTTGGAAGCTCACTCAATATGTGGTCAAGCAAAAAGCAAGCCACAGTTGCTCTATCCACAGCTGAAGCTGAATATATTTCTGCATCTGCATGTTGTTTACAATTAATTTGGTTAAAAACGCAGTTGGAAGATTACAAATTAAAGATCAATAGTATACCCTTATTTTGTGATAATATGAGTGCTATAAACATTTCAAAAAATCCTGTTCTGCACTCAAGAACCAAGCACATTGAAATTAAATATCATTTTATTAGAGAACATGTGCAAAAGGGTACTATTGATATTCAATTTGTAAAATCTGAAGACCAACTTGCTGACATTTTTACAAAACCCCTATGTGAAGATAGATTCTGTACATTGAGAAAAAGTTTGGGAATGATTGATTTAAGTTCTATTGATAACTTGTGAAATTTTGATTCTGCTCATTTTTGTCTCGTAGGAAAGGAGGAGATAAAAATCAGAGTGTGTTGGAAGGGCTATGATCAAGGGGGAGACTGCGCCGAAATTAATTCTTATGGACCCCACCAAATTTTCTTGACCCCACTCTGACCGTTTTGTTAGTTTCTCTTTGTGTAAATCACAATCTCCTTTTGTTGTCTCATCAAATCTTGTTGGAAGAGGATGTTGTCAAATCAAATCTTTTTCTTTATCTAATCCCTTGATTCTAGGAAACCACTTTTCAGTTTTAATTTTAAAATCCCTCCTTGGTTAATAACCGTGCTCCTTAATAGGTAATAACTACCCCACTTCTCTCTCCAATCAGTATTTAATGCTCCCTATTGCTGCTACTGCTGCTGAATACACTGTTATTTTGCTCTCTGTATATTTGATGCTTTGTTATGTTTTATTGATTTGTTGCCATGTTTTGCTTTGTTATGTTTCATTGTTGTCCTGTTTTATTTTTCCTTGATCTGGCTCTGTTTTGAGCATTTTATGGATTAATTTTGACTTGAGCTTTGATTGTCATTGATAAATTTATTTGCTCAAATGCATGTGTGATATGGAATTTTATTAAGGTGTTGGAAAAACATTTTCTTGTGAAAATATGATTTAGTCTTAAAGGATCTAAATCCTTGAAATTTTCATCTTTTAGGAATCATTTGGAGCTTGTACACAGTTTTTGCTATCTTGTTTTGGTATTGTACTTGGATACTCTAGACCATTGTATTTTGGTAGAAAATAAATATTCTGCTGTTTGGTATGATGTTTTCATTTATTTGCAGTGCCCCTTGATGCCAAAAGGGGGAGAAAATGGCTGAAAATTGAAATTGAAAACAGGGGATGAAATCCTTTTGTGGGTTCATGATCACCCTTGATTCAATATTTTGTTGTGGTAATATATTTGATAATGCATCTGTTCTATTTTAGTAAACATGATTGCTGCTGCTTGATGTTTGTGATTTATTTACCTTGGTAAAATGTTTGCTGTGTTTGTGATGCATTTGATTTATTTGATGGTTGCTGTTTTGAATTTATTTTTTGGCAGTTCCTTTAAGCATAGTTGTTATGGTTTGAGATGATCATGCTTAATTAGAAATATTTACCTTACTATAATTAACTTGCTCTGATTTGCTTATTGGAAAATAGTTTTAAAAAGGCTTGAAAAGCAGCTTCAGGAAACATCAATTTTTTTACCCAATTTTTTTGTATGTTTGAGCAGAAAATCAAATTATTGATAACAAATGAGTTTTGATTATCATTTAGTTCTGCTCATAAATCAAGCCATTCAACATTACATAATGTATATGTTGAATAACATTGCTGTCTTAGGCTTGATAAAAATTGTTACAAGTATAAAGCTTCACTTGATAAAATAGCATACATTAAGGGGGAGCCATGTGATAATTAGAAAGGGGGAGAAATTCAAATATTCAAAGGGAGTATTCTATACTTTAATCTTTAATTTCTTTCCATTTCAATTTTTTATAATGTTTGTCATCAAGGGGGAGATTGATGAGTTTGAAAAACTCTATTTTTAATTTAAGTGATGATTAAACATTATAAATGTGATTAATTGCAAAATTATTATTTTGATCTTAATTTTCATATGTTGATTAAATAATTTTACAATGCATGTTTATATTGGGCCAGTTTTTCAACCTTAATATTAAATTGATGAGACTATGGCTGAAATAATTTTTGTTTCTTGGGCCGAATATAAAAGAAAAACCAAAGCCCAGTATGAAATCAAAATTCAGCCTTATAGGAAATAAATGGTGGCTGAATTGTTTAATTGGACCAGTTTCTATCAACATCATCATTAAGCCCATATTAAACCAAAGATCCAATGCTTGGTCCGAAACATATTGAGGGAAAGCAAATATTTTGCCTCCAACGGATCTCAATCTTTACCATGTGGTGGAATTCAAATTTCATTAAAGTGAAGTTAATGCATTGGGAACCATGAGAGAGAAAATGTGATTGACATGATTGATTGCATCTAGCTACACGCTACTCAGCAAAGGGAGTGGGAAAATTAATTCACTATTACACTTTTTCTTTGTTTCATTAATTGTTAATAGTTTCTCTTTTCTCTCTCTCATTTCTTTCTTCTCTATTCGGTCTTTACACAACAAACAATGGAGGCTATGGCTAGACACCGAAAGGAAGAACAAGCAACAAAGACCATCACTATGATGGCAAAAAAAAGCAAACTAAAAGTATGTAGTAGCTGAGATTCTCACCAAGAATGGTAAGATTTGGTGAGGTAATCTCGAGCTCTTCATACCCAAAAAAGAAAGAAGAAGATCTCGGCCAGCAAGGAGAAGATCCTTGGAGAGGATGGCTTGTCTCTGATTCTGCTCAACCGCCACAGGAGGTAGCTACAGTGGCTACGTGATGGAAGAGAAAGAGATTGAAGAAGATGAAGCTATCATCATCATGAAGCATCAAGGGCCAGAAGTTCATCTTGGAGAGCAAGGCAAGGATGAAGGGCTCGGATTGATGAAGAGTGGTGACCAAGGAAGGACTAGAAGTAATTGCATGTTGGGTTTTGCATGGGTTATCTCTTCTCTCTCTCTGGCGGAATCGGTTCTAACTTGAAGAAGAAGAAGATTGGCTTGGTTTGTTTGGTTTCAACCTTGGAGGCTTCTCCCTATAAGTATGGGTGAACAGTCAGGGTTTGATTCAAGGAGTAAGAGTGCAAAAGCACAGGGTTCTCATAGCTCTCTAAGCTGACAGAATTTCTTCTCCTTCAATGTTCTCATTTTGTAATTTTTTTGTTTAATTTCGTCATGTCTTGAGTCTCATGGAAAAAGGCAAACAATGAGGTTTGTATGAAAAAGCCATAGAGTGGAAAAAGGCAGAGAGTGCAAAATTAAAAGAAAAAGCCATAGATGTTCTTAGAGTTCCTTTGTACATCTGTGTTGTGTTTCATGATTCTGTGAGAATCCTCTTGTAAGTTGGGTTAGCACTTTACAGTTGAAAGCTTGGCTACGACCAAGTCAAGTTCAGTTTGGGTTTAGATTCTAGACTTGTCCCGGATAGGAAGGGTAGTTCCTAGGGAGAATTGGTGTTTGTAATCAAGGATGATTATAGTGAAATTTCATCATTATTGTGATGGAGACTGGATGTAGGCTGCCTTGCACTTAGCAGCTGAACCAGGATATATCTTGGTGTAATTCTCTCTTTCTTCTACTCCATTTCTATTTCTGCTGCTCAGGAGATAAAACTGAAAATATCTCATGCCGACTGATGAGACAAAAAGAAAAGTCTCGTGGCTGGGGACGAGACAAAAGAAAAAGTCTCGTGGCTAGTTACGAGATAAAAAGATAAAAAATTTCCAGAAGTGGTTTCAAAGGCCAGCAAGTATTGTCAAGTGAAAAGGGGGCTAAGATTCAACCCCCTTCTCTTAGCCACTGATAACCATCATCCTTCAATGTGATTTGATTTTAATCTCTTTTAAACCATAACTGTGCAAAATCCTCAATTAATGACCTTAAAGGTATACTGTAAAACCCTAACACAGCGCAAAATGAATAGTATTGGAAGCTCAACAAGCATGAAATGTCAAAGGAAAAGGAATGAAGGCAGCAATTGGAATGGTAGGGGACGAGTTAGGTTGAGGATTATGAAGTGTGGCGGGCACTATATCCCAAGAGTGTGGCAGGTGTAACACCCCAATTACCCTAAGCCTTACCTCTAGCCGTAAAGCAAAGGTTAATCAGAGATTACGACAATTCTAAGGCTTATACATATTTATATAGAAAGAAATAATATATTCTAGAAGTCTGATGAAAGATTTAGCTCAAAAACAGGATTTAAAAAGCGCATAACGTACTGGCGAAGCTACTAACTTAAATCACAAGGTACAGATAAGATGTATCAAAACATAATAGTATAATATCATAAGAATTTAGCCATGACTCGCGGAGTTTAAGTCGGCTAGCCATATACAGACAACAAGAAGACTGTAGTTCCTAAGGGCTTATACAAGTTTTGTTCTCTCAAATAAAAGCCTCTAGGCAGAACAAAATACAAAAGTGAGAGTACAAGATAAAATAACCAAGAAGACAACAAAATAGAATAAGATTCTCCGCGCTGCTACCATCACCCAACTCACTGCGGTGGGTCGTGACATGCATCTGAAAAACAACAACAAAGTATGGAATGAGAACCGAAGGTTCTCAGTATGGCAACAGTGCCCAATGATATCAGATGTAAGGCCCCGGGACGCCGAAGGCAATCCTAGAACTTCACATCACATACTGATATTCAAGCTTAGAATAAAATAAATAAATAAATATATAAAGAACTTAAACCATAAACCAGGGTTGTCTAAACCTAGGGGAATTCTAACTAATACTGTTCACACCGCTGTATCTCACAACCGTCGCCAACCTAACCTCCGTGCGATCCCATTGCCACCGCCTACCTAACCTCCTCAGCACCAGACAATCACAATATAAGTGCAAGCAAGTAAAACACAAGTAGAAGCATATAGAACAGTAATTCAAGTAAGCAAATAGGCATGTTATTCATTTAGGCATACAATTACAAGTCGGCAAAGCATACAAACAGATAGAAAATGTACATGATGAATGTCTATCCTATTGGCTCGTGATATCACTTGTCGATCCATAAATGCCAACCTGACACATCCTTTCAGATGTCGCTTTTCTGCCGCACCCACAAATATAGTGTCGGGCACACTCTATTGACCCACGAATATAGTGCCGGGTACACGCTATTCACCCACGGATATAGTGCCAGGCACACTTGCATGCATAACCCAAGGATATAGTGCCTGGCACACTCTTGCAGCAGAAAAGATTATCAATCATAAGTCAATCTCAGGGACATAATTCCCTGCACACTGTCATACTCAACCCATGGATATAGTGCCTGGCACACTCTCATTATTCAACAAGATCATCATCCCAAGGATATAGTGCCTGGCACGCTTTCCACATTCAACTAATCCATTAACAACCCCAAATCATCACCAGTCATTACCATTCCTCATCTCACATCTCCTTCAATTATCCATTTTCAACATTCTAAGGATATAGTGCCTGGCACACTTTACCTCAATAAACATCAAGCTCATAATACCCATCATCAGTTCTTAATTCCATTCCGAACTCATTAGTTTCTCAATTTCTCAATTCATTGTCAGTACTCGCCAAGTTCACTACTCTTCCTTCTCTCTCAACCACATTCATCCTCCATACCCCAGAAACCTAGACCTCCGTCTGCTAACTTTTCAAAATAATCACCAACTAAAACCATTAGCTTATCTCTCATATTCCCATACTCATAATTATGCCCAAAAGCCTTAAAATGGTGTTATAGAAGCTTACAACCTTGTTGGAAAGGTGAAATAGTTGAAAACAAAATTTAAAATTATGAAACAGCGCGTGTGCGTCCGCACAGGGGTGTGCGTGTGCACGCCCAGGAAGATTTTGAAAGTGTGCGTACGCACAGGGGTGTGCGTACACACAGGTACAAAAATTCACAAGTCTGTTTACTCGCACAAGCTGTGCGAGCGCCCCCAACAGACGACCCTTCCCGACTTGTGCGTGCGCACAGGGCTGTGTGTCCGCACAGGTCATAATTCCTCATTGATGTGCGTGCGCACAACCTAGGCTAGCGCTGCCACCAGAGCCCTTTTCCCTGCTTGTGCGTATGCACAGGTCTGTGCATACGCACAGGTCTGTGCGTCCGCATAGAATAACACTGTTACAGGGTTGTGCGAGCGCATAAGGCTGTGCGTGCGCACATATCAGAAAATCCTGAAATTCTGCAACTTAGCAGAATTTTAGATTTTCTACACCAACTTTGAATGTTCATAACTTCCTCTACAAAATTTCAAATTTCACAAACTTTATATCGATTAAAAAGGATTTTCAAAGATCTTTAATTCTAGATTAGTTTCATCAGATTTTGAAAACCGAGGCAAAAGTTATGATCAGACAAAGTTCACCAAAAATCCACTTTTACCAAGAATCTCAAAACCTCAACATTACCAACATTTCCAACCAAAACCAACCAAAACCACTTAAAAATCCTAATTTCTATCATCACCTACCCTTTATAGCATATTATACCATTCCCAACCGCCAAACCTCAATTATATGATACCAAAGTCAATCCTCCACCAACACTTTCCTCAATCCTAATTCAATCATTATCCAATATCAAGATCAACCCCATTTCATTCCAATTTCAATCTCTCACACCATCCTTACCAATTTCAACATCATAAATTCATCAACATATTCCAAAATCATCAACTCATCATAATTCACATCATGTATCAATAATCTTAACACTCACCTTCATTATACCAACAACATCACTAATCACCATCAATTACCAACCACATCAACAACAATAAATCACATATCCAACATCAAGCATCATAATCCCTCAATACCACCAATCATTATCAAATTCACATATTTCTCATCAACTTTCATAATCATTAAATGCCAACAACCTCATCAAATCATATAATCAATATTACTAGTATTTGAATTCGTTTCACACAACACCACCACTTCATTTATCAATCCTCATTAACAACACCAATCATCAACACTCAATAACACCAACAATTCCCAATAATTATCATCAACCACAATAATCCAATACAACCCATAATTATCATCCATTCACATATAAATATTTATACACCAACAATATTCAATCCTATCTTAGGGTCAACTAGCCTAAGTGTCCATGAACATTACATATTACATAAAAAAAACCGAAACCATACCTTGGTCGATTCCCAAATGCACCTAACACCAAAACGAAGCCACCAAGCTTGATCCAAGGCCTTAACCAACTCCAACAAACACCAAAGCTCAAACTAACAACACATATATATACCAACATCAAAACTTAAGATACATAAAACAACTAAATACAAGGATTTAGTAAAACCTTACCTTATCCAACGTAAGTAGCGGTAAAATCCAACAATTACCCGCTATTAAAGATAACCTAAACAAGCAAAACCACAAAACTTGCTCGAAAACCAAACCTAAAACGCGCAGATACTTAGGGCACAAAACTGGGGAGTGAGATGTAATTTCTTACCAGGTTTGCTTAGATAAAAACGTAGAGCTCGTCAAGAGCTTCACGTGGCCTCAAACGGCTCGTCAATCGGAGCTCCGGATCAAAAGTTATGGCTTCCGAAAGTGGAGGATGAATAGTGCTCCCATGGCTTCTCTTCTCTCTTCTCCCATAACCGAACTCTCTCTCTCTCTTTAATGAAAATGAGCTGAAAGCTCATTAAAGGAGACTTATATAAGTTGGGCTTGGGCCCAACTTGGGCCCGGTCTAACCCGTTAGCGTTTTTAGCCCGTTCGGCCTAACTTTGGGCCAAACCTTTAACACTAACGCCCAGTTTTCCATTCCTAATATTTTTCTAAGGTTTTCGACTATTTTTCACTTTTTCTCGCACAGTACCGGGCAGACTTGAACCGATTCAACCGGTTTAACTGCCGGTTCGTAGTTTTTTACAGTTTTTCGCAGAAAACACATTTTCTGACTCAGAAAGACCTACTGAGTCCAAAAATCATATTTAAATCCCCAAATTCTCATTCTAACTTTTTAGAACTTACTTTGGGCATTTAAATTATTTTATTCGTGAAAAACTCGGTTCTTATTGCAGGCACTATATCCCAAATAACAATACCTTCAGTGAGATGGTGGAAGGTTGAGGATTCCCTTCTAGAAGGTTCATGATTTCCTTCTTGTTGTTTCTCCTAGAGATGCACGACAGAGAGATTATGTCCGAGTTAGCTACCGAATGTGTCAGGTCTAGCAGTTGAACTGACACGTGAGCTCATGGCTAGTAGGACAAGCATGCATCATGTGCATTTGTTTACTATTGTTTGAGTGTCCATATTTGTTTGGGTTTGCCTAACTATATATTTCTGTTTAATTACTAATTGAAATACTTATCGTACATATTCTCTACTTGTGTTTTCCTTGTACTACTTATTATTTGTGTATGATTTCATTGTTGAGACATGAGACTTGAGATTAATGATGATTATGACTATGGGAATGAATGAAATCAGTGGTAGTTTAGAAAATGTTAAGCATAGCAAATTAACTCTATATTGATTAATGTTTTTGATTAAAATTATTGTACTAAATGATGGACCGAACAATCGTGGTATTGAGATTTGGATAGTAATATCACTACAAAAAAAGTGGATTAAAATGGTGGCAGTCACACAAAACTGCTATTTCTTTTTTGCCAATTTCAGCGTTTTTAGTCTCTGCCAGAATTTTCATATTTTTGTGGCGGTTTTAGTTGATTATGGCAGTTTAAAACCACCCCTATCATTTTTCGTTTCTCTTTTAATTCGGATTATTAGTGTTGCTGCATATATGAGAAATTTGTGGGCAATGTAAATGACGAACCCTAATCCTTTTCCACCGTTCATCTCACACCATTGTCCTTCACCTTGCGTCACTGCCAATTATCGCCTCGCTATCATTCATCCCCTCATTGCTGCTCTTCTCCTCGCCACTGCAAGAAATGCTATTGTTGCTGCCTTCATCGAGCTTCTACGATCTGTTTCTCAATCTGGCTTCAATTTGAATATCTAGCTTCAATCTGGCTTAATTCATCGCCATCGTTCATTCCCTGCCACTGCTCATCCCCTCGCGACACCTATCAACATCGTGCCGCTGCCTTCAATGAGCTTCTACAATCTTGTTCTGGCTTCGATCAGAAGGTTAGTCATCGCCTATCATCTCCTTGCTGCTTTGTTTATCACCTCGTCGCCGCAAGCAACATTGTTGCTGCCTTTAGCAAGCTTCTGCGATTTGGTTTCTGTCACTTGCGCAATTACGTCCTCGCTCTCGATCACTATCGAGAACTTCCTCGAGCACCGCCTCCAGACTCTCGTCTTCAAGTTCGGCATGGCCAAGTCAATCCACCACGCCATGGTCCTCATTCGCCAGCGCCGCACATTAGGTCTTTCTTTCTTTTTTTCACTTTTTTCAGAAATTTAGGGTTTTTAAATTTCTAATTTTCTATCAATGGTTGTTTGTTTTTGCTCATTGTCGAATTAAGAATCTAATTTCCTTGGTTTCTAGGATTTTGATAAAGTATTATTAAATTTTGTGATTATAGAAGATCTGTTCAATTTAACATTAGGCAAATAAAGTATTATTCTTTCTGAGTGTTTTTGTTTGCTGAAGTAGGAGATCTTATGTTATGTTTTGATCTTTGATTTGGTAATTCAAAGTTGAAACACTTGCCTAATTTTCTTTCTATATGCATGTGCTAATATAATTGCAATAATATAATTGGATCTTATGGAAAATCAATTCTACTTAGCTTTTGGTGCACTTTGTCATGTCAACTTCTGTTCCTCACTCCAATCCTTCTTGTGTCTTGATTATTGCTTCTAAAATGCTTATTTTGATTTTGAATATTTTTGCGTATGAGTTTGCTTCCTATTCATTTAGCATGTACATACACTTCATACTAGAAATGCCTGATTACCTAGAGTTTGATTTTGGTTTGTTGATTCAAAATCTAGTATTCATGATTATTGAGGGACATAATCGTAGAGATCCATAAGATGATAATGTCATTGAGGGACACAATAGATCTTTCTCTATGTAACAGCTCTGCTTCCTTACGTTAGGTATGAAAATTTATTATTGTTATCATCATAATGGATTTGTGTTTTCTACTGTGAATCATGTGTTTGTGTGACATTGCAGATTGTATTGAAAACCTTAGAAGATCTACAAAAGATTGTATGATCCAATGAAAACCAGGTGAATGGAAAGATTTACAATCATATGAAGAGCTTAGACAATAGCTTCCTAATCACAACTTTTGAACCGAATGTGACTGTGATGTTATTGCACACCTGGTTAGTTAGTCATCTTTATTTATTATTGTTAAATAATCAATGATTAAACTAGACTTTCTTGTTCTTATGGACTTGTTTGTTTTTCCTTGTTAAAATATTCTCAAGGTATAATTGTTACAACCGTATTTTTATACAATATGCTATTAACCTTTATGTATTCTTCTTCGCATATATATGGGTTCAGTAATGCTCCAATCGGTTAAGGAAAATGGAAATGGAATGAAACAAGGTTGTTATTTGTGGCTAGTGATGCTGATGCTTAGGAGATCGAAAGAAATGGACAATGGGGGGTGGACGTGAAGTGTTGGTGCACGAAATTGTGATCTCAGGCAACGGCGTCAAAAACTATGCACGCACGTCTTAATAAATTATTTTTTCATTCACAACTTCGATACAACTAACCAGCAAGTGCACTGGGTCGTCCAAGTAATAAACCTTACGTGAGTAAGGGTCGATCCCACGGAGATTGTTGGTATGAAGCAAGCTATGGTCACCTTGTAAATCTCAGTCAGGCAGATATAAAATAGTTATGGAGTTGTCGAAAATAAATATTAAAATAAGGATATGAATACTTATGTAAATCATTGGTGAGAATTTTAGATAAACGCATAGAGATGCTTTCGTTCCTCTGAACCTCTGCTTTCCTGCTGTCTTCATCCAATCAGTCTTACTCCTTTCTATGGCTGGCTTTATGTAAGGACATCACCATTGTCAATGGCTACTTTTGATCCTCTCTGGAAAATGGTCTGATGCGCTGTCACTGCATGGCTAATAGTCTGGAGGCATCACCGTAGTCAATGGCTGCATCCCATCCTCTTGTGAAAATGGTCTAAATGCTCTGTCACAGCACGGCTAATCATATGAGGTTCTCGATCATACTGGAATAGGATTCACCCTCCTTTTATGTCTGTCACTACGCCCAGCACTCGCGAGTTTGAAGTTCGTCACAGTCATTCAATCCCAGAGTCCTACTCGGAATACCACAGACAAGGTTTAGACTTTCCGGACTCTCATGAATGCCACCATCAATCTAGCTTATACCACGAAGATTCTAATTAAGAGATCCAAGAGATAATCATTCAATCGAAGGTAGAACGGAAGTGGTTGTCAGGTATGCGTTCATAGGGAATGATGATGATTGTCACGTTCATCACATTCAGGTTGAAGTACGAATGAATATCTTAGAAGCGGAATAAGTTGAATTGGATAGAAAAACAGTAGTACTTTGCATTAATCTTTGAGGAACAGCAGAGCTCCACACCTTAATCTATGGAGTGTAGAAACTCTACCGTTTGAAAATACATAAGTGAAAGGTCCAGGCATGGCCGAGAGGCCAGCCTCCATGATCTAAGAACCAGGCGTCCAAAGATGATCCAAAGATTCCTAATACAATAGTAAAAAGTCCTATTTATACTGAACTAGTTACTAGGGTTTACAGAAGTAAGTAATTGATGCATAAATCTACTTCCGGGGCCCACTTGGTGTGTGCTTGAATGTTACACGTGTAGAGGTCATTTTTGGAGTTGAACGCCAGTTTGTAACGTATTTCTGGCGTTCAACTCTGGCTTGTGACGTGTTTCTGGCGTTTAACTCCAGACAACAGCGTAGAACTGGCGTTCAATGCCCTTTTACATCGTCTAAACTCGGCCAAAGTATGAACTATTATATATTGCTGGAAAGCCCTGGATGTCTACTTTCCAACGCAGTTAAAAGCGCGCCATTTTAAGTTTGTAGCTCCAGAAAATCCACTTTGAGTGCAGGGAGGTCAGAATCCAACAGCATCAGTAGTCCTTCTTCAACCTCTGAATCTGATTTTTGCTCAAGTCCCTCAATTTTAGCCAGAAAATACCTGAAATCACAGAAAAACACACAAACTCATAGTAAAGTCCAGAAATGTGAATTTAACATAAAAACTAATGAAAACATCCCTAAAAGTAACTAGATTCTACTAAAAACATACTAAAAACAATGCCAAAAAGCGTATAAATTATCCGCTCATCACAACACCAAACTTAAATTGTTGCTTGTCCCCAAGCAACCGAAAATCAAATAGGATAAAAAGAAGAGAATATACTATAAATTCCAAACTATCAATGAAACATAGCTCCAATCAGATGAGCGGGACTTGTAACTTTTTGCCTCTTGAATAGTTTTGGCATCTCACTTTATCCATTGAGATTCAGAATGATTGGCATCTATAGGAACTCAGAGTTCAGATAGTGTTATTGATTCTCCTAGTTCAGTATGATGATTCTTGAACACAGCTACTTTATGAGTCTTGGCCGTGGCCCTAAGCACTTTGTTTTCCAGTATTACCACCGGATACATAAATGCCACAAACACATAATTGGGTGAACATTTTTAGATTGTGACTTAGCTTTGCTAAAGTCCCCAATTAGAGGTGTCCAGGGTTCTTAAGCACACTCTTTTTTTGCTTTGGACCTTGACTTTAACCGCTCAGTCTCAAGTTTTCACTTGACACCTTCACGCCACAAGCACATGGTTAGGGACAGCTTAGTTTAGCCGCTTAGGCCAGGATTTTATTCCTTTAGGCCCTCCTATCCACTGATGCTCAAAGCCTTGGGATCCTTTTTATTTACCCTTGCCTTTTTGGTTTTAAGGGTTATTGGCTTTTTGCTCTTGCCTCTTGGTTTTAAGAGCTTTTGGCTTTTTCTTGCTTGCTTTTTCTTTTTCTTTCTATTTTTTTTGCTTTTTTTTTTCTGCAAGCTTTGTTCCTTGCTGCTTTTTCTTGCTTCAAGAATCATTTTTATGATTTTTCAGATTATCAAATAATATGTCTCCTTGTCATCATTCTTTCAAGAGCCAACATATTTAACATTCTTAAACAACAACTTCAAAAGACATATGCACTGTTCAAGCATTCATTCAGAAAAAAGAAGCATTGTCACTACATCAATATAATTAAACTAAGTTCAAGGATAAATTCGAAACTCATATACTTCTTGTTCTTTTGAATTAAAACATTTTTCATTTAAGAGAGGTGATGGATTCATAGGACATTCATAACTTTAAGACATAGTTACTAACTACTAATGATCATGTAATAAGACAAACATAGATAAGCACTTAACATAGAGAAAATGAGAAACAGAAAATGTAAGAATAAGGAATGAATCCACCTTAGTGATGGTGGCATTTCCTTCTTGAGGATCCAATGATGTCCTTGAGCTCTTCTATGTCTCTTCCTTGTCTTTGTTGCTCCTCCCTCATTGCTTTTTGATCTTCTCTAATTTCATGAAGGATGATGGAGTGCTCTTGATGTTCCACCCTTAATTGTCCCATGTTGGAACTTAATTCTCCTAGGGAGGTGTTGATTTGCTCCCAATAGTTTTGTGGAGAAAAATGCATTTGAGGCATCTCCGGGATCTCATGGTGATGAGCTTCATGCGTCTCTTGAGATCCATGAATGGGCTCTCTTGCTTGCTCCATCCTTTTCTTAGTGATGGGCTTCTCTTCCTCAATGGGAATGTCTCCTTCTATGGAAGCTCCAGCTGAGTAACATAGATGGCAAATAAGATGAGGAAAAGCTAGCCTTGCCCAAGGAGAGGGCTTTTCGGCTATTTTGTAGAGTTCAAGGGAGATGACTTCATGAACTTCTACTTCCTCTCCAATCATGATGCTATGGATCATGATGGCCCGATCCACAGTAACTTCAGATCGGTTTCTAGTGGGGATGATGGAGCGTTGGATGAACTCTAACCATCCTCTAGCTACAGGCTTGAGGTCCAGTCTTCTTAGTTGAACCGGCTTGCCTTTGGAGTCAATTTTCTATTGAGCTCCTTCCACACATATGTCCATGAGGACTTGGTCCAACCTTTGATTAAAGTTGACCCTTCTAGTGTAGGGGCGTGCATCTCCTTGCATCATGGGCAAGTTAAACGCCAACCTCACATTTTCTGGACTAAAATCTAAGTATTTTCCCCGAACCATTGTAATATAATTCTTTGGATTCGGTTCTTACTTTGATCATGGTTCTTAGTGATCCATGCATTGGCATAGAACTCTTGAACCATTAGGATGCCGACTTGTTGGATGGGGTTTGTTAGAGCTTCCCAACCTCTTCTTTGGATTTCATGTCGGATCTCCGGATACTCATTTCTCTTGAGTTTAAAAGGGACCTCAGGGATCACCTTCTTCTTGGCCACAACATCATAGAAGTGGTCTTGATGAGCTTTGGAGATGAATCTTTCCATCTCCCATGAATCGGAGGTGGAAGCTTTTATCTTCCCTTTCCCTTTTCTAGAGGATTCTCCGGTCTTGGGTGCCATCAATGGTAATGGAAAAACAAAAAGCTTATGCTTTTACCACACCAAACTTAGAATATTGCTCGCCCTCGAGCAAGAAAAGAAAGAATAGATGAAGAAGAAGAAGAAATGGAGGAGAGGGAGAAGGGTTTGGCCATAAGGGTGGGTTTTGGGTGGGAAATTGATTTTGAATTTTGAAGGTAGGTGGAGTTTATGAGGTAGGTTTATGGGGAAGAGTGGATGGATGTGAGTGGTGAAGTGGTGATAGGGAAGAGAGATTGAGGTGATTGGTGAAGAGTTTTGGGGAAGAGTGTTTATGGGATTGTGTGAAAGAGGGGTGAGAAGAAGTGAGTGGAGGTGGGTGGGGATCCTGTGGGGTCCACAGATCCTGAGGTGATCCTGTGGGGTCCACAGATCCTGAGGTGTTCAAGGATTTACAACCTTGCACCAAATTAGGCATGCAATATACCCTTGCACACAACTCTGGGCGTTCAGCGCCAGATTGGTGCTTGTTTTGGGCGTTGAACGCCCATTTGTTGCCCATTTCTGGCGTTGAACGCCAGAACCATGCTTGTTCTGGGCGTTCAGTGCCAGCTCTTCTCCAGGGTGCAATTCTGGCGTTCAAACGCCCAGATGCTGCCCATTTTGGGCGTTCAGCGCCAGAACCATGCTCTGTTCTGGCGTTGAACGCCATCCAGATGCTTCTTACTGGCGTTTAAACGCCAGTAAGGTCTTCCTCCAGGGTGTGATTTTTTCTCTGCTGTTTTTGATTCCATTTTCAATTTTTATATTTATTTTGTGACTCCACATGATCATGAACCTATGAAGACATGTAACCAATAAAAATATAATTAAATAAAAATTGGGTTGCCTCCCAACAAGCACTTTTTTAATGTCAATAGCTTGACAGTGGGCTCTCATGGAGCCTCACAGATGTTCAGAGCATTGTTGAGACTTCCCAACACCAAACTTAGAGTTTGGATATGGGAGTTCAACACCAAACTTAGAGTTTGGTTGTGGCCTCCCAACACCAAACTTAGAGTTTGACTATGGGGGCTCTAGTTGACTCTATTTTGAGAGAAGCTTTTTGTGCCTCTTTTCCATGTTTACAGAAGGATAACCTTGAGTTGTAAACACAAGGGAGTCCTCATTCAATTGAAGGACTAGTTCACCTCTGTCAACATAAATCACAGCTCTTGCTGTGGCTAGGAAGGGTCTTCCAAGGATGATGGATTCATCCTCATCCTTCCCAGTATCTAGGACTATGAAGTCAGCAGGGATGTAAAGGCCTTCAGCCTTTACTAACACGTCCTCTACTTGTCCATAAGCCTGTTTTCTTGAATTGTCTGCCATCTCTAATGAGATTTTAGCAGCTTGCACCCCATAGATTCCTAGTTTCTCTATTACAGAGAAGGGCATGAGGTTTATCCCTGACCCAAGGTCACATAGAGCCTTCTCAAAGGTCATGGTGCCTATGGTACAAGGTATTAAGAACTTTCCAGGATCCTGTTTCTTCTGAGGCAATGTCAGTTGATCCAGATCACTCAGTTCATTAGTGAACAAGGGAGGTTCATCTTCCCAAGTCTCAATACCAAATAATTTGGCATTCAGTTTCATGATTGCCTCAAGGTACTTGGTAACTTGCTCTTCAGTAACATCCTCATTCTCTTCAGAAGAGGAATACTCATCAGAGCTCATGAATGGCATAAGGAGGTTTAATAGAATCTCTATGGTCTCTAGATGAGCCTCAGATTCCTTTGGTTCCTCAAAGGGAAACTCCTTATTGATCACTGGACTTCCCAGGAGGTCTTCCTCACTGGGATTCACGTCTTCTCCCTCCCTTACAGGTTTGGCCATGTTGATCAATTCAATGGCCTTGCACTCTCCTTTTGGATTTTCTTCTGTATTGCTTGGGAGAGTACTAGGAGGGATTTCAGTGATCCTTTTACTCAGCTGGCCCACTTGTGCTTCCAAATTTCTAATGGAGGACCTTGTTTCATTCATGAAACTTACAGTGGCCTTAGATAGATCAGAGACTAAGTTTGCTAAATTAGATGTATTTTGTTTAGAGTTCTCTGTCTGTTGCTGAGTGGATGATGGAAAAGGTTTACTATTGTTAAACCTATTTCTTCCACCATTATTAAAGCCTTGTTGAGGCTTTTGTTGATCCTTCCATGAGAAATTTGGATGATTTCTCCATGATGGGTTATAGGTGTTTCCATAAGGTTCACCCATGTAATTCACCTCTGCTATTGTAGGGTTTTCAGGATCATAAGCTTCTTCTTCAGAAGATGCCTCTTGAGTACTGTTGGATGCAGCTTGCATTATTCAGACTCTGAGAAATCATATTGACTTGCTGAGTCAATATTTTGTTCTGAGTCAATATGGCATTCAGAGTATCAACTTCAAGAACTCCCTTCTTCATAGGCGTCCCATTATTCACAGGATTCCTTTCAGAAGTGTACATGAACTGGTTATTAGCAACCATGTCAATGAGTTCTTGAACTTCTGTAGGTGTTTTCTTTAGGTGAATAGATCCACCTGCAGAAGTATCCAATGACATTTTAGCTAATTCAGACAGACCATCATAGAATATATCCAGGATGGTCCATTCTGAAAGCATGTCAGAGGGACATTTTTTGGTCAGTCCTTTGTATCTCTCCCAAGCTTCATAGAGGGATTCACCTTCTTTCTGTCTGAAGGTTTGAACATCCACTCTAAGCTTGCTCAGCTTTTGAGGAGGAAAGAACTTGGCTAAGAAAGCCGTGACCAGCTTATCCCAAGAGTTCAGGCTATCCTTAGGTTGAGAGTCCAACCATGTTCTAGCTCTGTCTCTTACAGCAAAGGGGAAAAGCATGAGCCTGTAGACTTCAGGATCTACTCCATTAGTCTTAACAGTATCACAGATCTGCAAGAATTCAGTTAAGAACTGAAAGGGATCTTCATATGGAAGTCCATGAAACTTGCAGTTTTGCTGCATCAGAGAAACTAGCTGAGGTTTCAGCTCAAAATTGTTTGCTCCAATGGTAGGGATGGAGATGCTTCTTCCATGTAAATTAGAATTAGGTGCAGTAAAGTCACCAAACATCCTCCTTGCATTATTATTATTTTCGGCTGCCATCTCCCCTTCCTGTTCGAAAATTTCTGAAAGGTGCTTGCTGGATTGTTGTAATTTAGCTTATCTTAGTTTCCTCTTCAGAGTCCTTTCAGGTTCTGGATCTGCTTCAACAAGAATGTTCTTGTCCTTGCTCCTGCTCATATGAAAAAGGAGGGAATAGAAAAATAATAATAATAGGGATCCTTTTTACCCAAGTATAGAGGTTCCCTTATGTGAGTAGAAGAAAAGAAGAAGAGAAAATCTGAACTCAGAGAGAGAGAGGGTTCGGATTTTTGGGGAGTGAGGGAGAGATGATTTTCGAAAATAATTTTTGAAAAAGAGTTAGTGATTTTTGAAAATAGTTTTTTGAAAAAGGTTAGTAATTTTCGAAAATTAAAATAAAAAATTTAAATAATTAGTTAATTAAAAAGAATTTTTGAAAAAGAGGGAAGATATTTTCGAAAATTAGAGAGAGAGAGAGAGAGAGATAGAGTTAGTTAGGTAGTTTTGAAAAAAATAAGAAACAAACAAAAAGTTAGTTAGTTAGTTGAAACAAATTTGAAAATCAATTTTGAAAAGATAAGAAGATAAGAAGTTAGAAAAGATATTTTGAAAATCAAATTTTTGAAAAAGATATGATTTTGAAAAAGATAAGATAAGAAGATATTTTTGAAAAGATATGATTGAAATTAGTTTTAAAAAAGGTTTGGTTTTTAAAATCACAATTAATGACTTGATTCACAAGAAATCACAAGATATGATTCTAGAACTTAAAGTTTGAATCTTTCTTAACAAGTAAGTAACAAACTTGAAATTTTTGAATCAAAACATTAATTGATGATGTTATTTTCGAAAATCATGTGATAAAGATAAGAAAAAGATTTTTGAAAAATATTTTTAAAATTTTCGAAAATAACTAAGAAAAATGAAAAAGATTTGATTTTTGAAAAAGATTTTGAAAAAGATAATATTTTTAAATTGAAAATTTGATTTGACTCATAAGAAACAACTAGATTTTTAAAAAGTTTTGAAAAAGTCAACTCAAATTTTCGAATTTATGAGAAGAAAAAGGGGAAGATATTTTTTTATTTTTGAATTTTTATAATGAGAGAGAAAAACGTGAAAAAGATGCAATGCATGAAAATTTTGGATCAAAACAATGAATGCATGTAAAAATGTTATGAATGTCAAGATGAACACCAAGAACACTATGAAGATCATGATGAACATCAAGAACATATTTTTGAAAATTTTTATATGCAAAGAAAACATGCAAGACACCAAACTTAGAAATCTTTCATGTTTAGACTCTATGGATGCAAGAATGCATATGAAAAACAAGAAAAGACACAAAACAAGAAAACATCAAGATCAAACAAGAAGACTTACCAAGAACAACTTGAAGATCATGAAGAACACTATGAATGCATGATTTTTTCGAAAAATGCAAGATGAACATGCAATTGACACCAAACTTAAAAATTGACTCAAGACTCAAACAAGAAACACAAAATATTTTTTATTTTTATGATTTTATAAATTTTTTTTTTGGTTTTTTTGAAAATTATATGAAAAAGAAAAATAAGGATTCCAAAATTTTTAATATGAATTCCAGGAATCTTGTATTCTTAGTCTAAAGCTCCAATCTGAGGGTTAGGCATGACTTAATAGCCAGCCAAGCTTTAGTATGTAACTCAGACATGACACGCCTGACATTCCCTATCGAGAAGAATTAGACATGGCTTTACAACCAGCCAGGCTTCAACATGCTTCATGAAACACTAGAATTCACTCTTAAAAATTCTGAAGAAAAATATATTTTTTGAAAACATTTTTATTTAAAATCTTTTTTCGAAAACAAAGGAGAAATTTTTGAAAGAAATTTTTTTTTAAAAAAAATTTGAAAATAAAACAAAAAGAAAATTACCTAATCTGAACAACAAGATGAACCGTCAGTTGTCCAAACTCGAACAATCCCCGGCAACGGCGCCAAAAACTTGGTGCACGAAATTGTGATCTCAGGCAACGGCGTCAAAAACTCTGTACGCACGTCTTAATAAATTGTTTTTTCATTCACAACTTCGATACAACTAACCAGCAAGTGCACTGGGTCGTCCAAGTAATAAACCTTACGTGAGTAACGGTCGATCCCACGGAGATTGTTGGTATGAAGCAAGCTATGGTCACCTTGTAAATCTCAGTCAGGCGGATATAAAATAGTTATGGAGTTGTCGAAAATAAATAATAAAATAAGGATAGAAATACTTATGTAAATCATTGGTGAGAATTTCAGATAAACGCATAGAGATGCTTTCGTTCCTCTGAACCTCTGCTTTCCTGCTGTCTTCATCCAATCAGTCTTACTCCTTTCTATGGTTGGCTTTATGTAAGGACATCACCATTGTCAATGGCTACTTTTGATCCTCTCTGGAAAATGGTCCGATGCGCTGTCACTGCATGGCTAATCGTCTGGAGGCATCACCATAGTCAATGGCTGCATCCCATTCTCTTGTGAAAATGGTCTAAATGCTCTGTCACAGCACGGCTAATCATCTGAGGTTCTCGATCATACTGGAATAGGATTCACCCTCCTTTTGCGTCTGTCACTACGCCCAGCACTCGTGAGTTTGAAGTTCGTCACAGTCATTCAATCCCAGAGTCCTACTCGGAATACCACAGACAAGGTTTAGACTTTCTGGACTCTCATGAATGCCGCCATCAATCTAGCTTATACCACGAAAATTCTGATTAAGAGATCCAAGAGATAATCATTCAATCGAAGGTAGAACGGAAGTGGTTGTCAGGCACGCGTTCATAGGGAATGATGATAATTGTCACGTTCATCACATTCAGGTTGAAGTGCGAATGAATATCTTAGAAGCGGAATAAGTTGAATTGGATAGAGAAACAGTAGTACTTTGCATTAATCTTTGAGGAACAGCAGAGCTCCACACCTTAATCTATGGAGTGTAGAAACTCTACCGTTTGAAAATACATAAGTGAAAGGTCCAGGCATGGCCGAGAGGCCAGCCCCATGATCTAAGAACCAGGCGTCCAAAGATGATCCAAAGATTCCTAATACAATAGTAAAAAGTCCTATTTATACTGAACTAGTTACTAGGGTTTATAGAAGTAAGTAATTGATGCATAAATCCACTTCCGGGGCCCACTTGGTGTGTGCTTGGGCTGAGCTTGAATGTTACACGTGTAGAAGTCATTTTTGGAGTTGAACGCCAGTTTGTAATGTATTTCTGGCGTTCAACTCTGGCTTGTGACGTGTTTCTGGCGTTTAACTCCAGACAGCAGCGTAGAACTGGCGTTCAACGCCCTTTTACATCATCTAAACTCGGCCAAAGTATGGACTATTATATATTGCTGGAAAGCCCTGGATGTCTACTTTCCAACGCAATTGGAAGCGCACCATTTTGAGTTCTGTAGCTCCAGAAAATCTACTTTGAGTGCAGGGAGGTCAAAATCCAACAGCATCAGCAGTCCTTCTTCAACCTTTGAATTTGATTTTTGCTCAAGTCTCTCAATTTCAGCCAGAAAATACCTGAAATGTGAATTTAACATAAAAACTAATGAAAACATCCCTAAAAGTAACTAGATTCTACTAAAAACATATTAAAAACAATGCCAAAAAACGTATAAATTATCCGCTCATCAAGTGTAATACTCAAATCTGTTATGGGAATCTGACTCTGCATGCATTCTTGCTTGTGCCGTGTTTGTTACATTCAATTCAACGCTACTACCAAAAATACGGGTAATTGCATTTAACACCCTTCAATCTTTTGTTTTATACATATTACTCCCTGGATTTTAAAAAATGTACAGATTGATAAAATCAGGCAACAGCATCATAAACGTAGAAGCTTTAAAATACAGCAAAATACGTCTCCTATTCATCTCACGACCACACCTTCCATAGAAGCTTTAAACTATTTATTTTGATTGGTTTCTCAATTTTATAATTAACTATCTTCCTTAGTCTTTCACTTCATTACAAGACATGTTAATCATAATGCTAATGCTAATGGATAAATAGAAGAGCAATAATATATTTCGCAATTGTAATCAACATATACAATGACACTTTGGATTAATTTTATCATGAATAAAAAATGTTTGGACTAATTCTATTAAGAATCAATAATACTAGTACACTTTTTTTTAGAAGATAGGGTTTGCATTTTTGCTTATGGATAAGAGAAAATCAGAGTCATGAACATTAAACTCTTTGGGACATTGATTTGATTGCACAAAAATGGAAAGCCTTAGGTTCCAATGTTAATGTTTGAGAAAACACAATTTAATATATATATATATATATATATATATATCTTAGGAAAAATACGCATTCTAGTAAGTAGCATTATTGACAATATCACTAATAAATAAGACATGTAAGGAAGGTTAATAGTAGTTGCAGGACTCAAGGAGCAGCCCTACAAAATCGAAATGATTGGCTTCAGGTTTGAAAGATTTTATTCTAGAGTAGTATGAACCTTTTTTCTCTAGTATGAGAAGCTAACAAGTTGTTCCCATTCTTATATATTGCAGATGTTAGTTAATGAAAGATATGAGCAGATCAATACCTTGGAGTCCATGCTGGTATAGTTCTACTTTCGGTTGTTAGCATAAGACAAGCCACAGCTTACGCTCTGTGTAAGGAGATTTGTCCCTTCATTCCTTCCTTTCTGTTGCAGGGAAATGTTAGGCAACAGTTAGCTCTCTCTAATGATAAGGTTCGCCAGTTGGAAGTCGAGTTAAGCAAGGCAAAACTGACTGCTGTGAATTGAACAAAGGCAATCAATCTGGCATAGATGCTATTGAAGATGTTATCTATCACATTGAAATAACAAGTTTGTTTGATAGAGGAAAAGAGTTTTTAAATTTAAAGTGGCTCTTAAAATTGTTTGATTGAATTAGGTTTTATTTTTTATTCCTTGGAGAATGCTCTTGGTAAATTTAAGAAGCACTCATTTTTTTCCCTTAGTTTTATTTGGTGAATTGAAACATGCTGAAACATGCTGGGACCTCCCATTTGCATAATATTATTTAAGGAGTTAATTTGCAAGCTAATCGTGCTTTGAAGCCTTTGTTTGAGAGACAAGTGAGTGAAGTCTAAATTTTACATGTTACAAATTATCATCTTTCAATTTCAATTTCAAAAAAAATAAAACAAAAAAAAATTAATTTCTTCTTTAATCTTAAATATCTTTTTCAAATTTTTTTCAATTTCTTTTCAAATCTTTTTCAAAACTCATCTATCTTTTAAATTTCTTCTCAAATATTTTTCAACTCATCATACTATCTTTTCAAATTCATATTTATCTTTTCAAATCTCTCATATCTTTTCAATTTTAAAATTTCATCTTTTTCATATCATATTTATCTTTTACAAATCGTATCTTCTACCATATCTTTTTCAAAAATTTTCGAACCCACCCCCTCCCTTATAAATTCACATTCGGCCTCCCCCTCTCCTCCATAACTCGAATTTGACTCTCCTTCTATTCCTCTCATTTTCTTTCTTTTGCTTGAGGACAAGCAAACCTCTAAGTTTGGTGTATTTTTCGTGATCACTAAACTAAGATTCACTAAGATCATGGCTCCTAAGGGAAAACAAACCACTTCAAGAGGCAAGAAAGAGAACACTCCAAAACCACTTTGGAATCAGGAGAGGTTCTTAACCAAAGAACATGCAGACCATTACCACAAAATAATGGGTCTAAGGTCAGTGATCCCAGAAGTTAAATTCGATCTGAAAGAAGACGAATATCCGGAGATCCAAGAGCAGATTCGAAACAGGGGCTGGGAAATTCTAGCTAACCCTGAGACAAAGGTAAGTAGAAACATGGTTCAGAAATTTTACTCAAATCTGTGGCAAACAGATAAGAAGAGAATGACTGGAACCGCCTTCTCTACCTTTCGAACTATGGTCAAAGGGAAGATTATTTACTTCCACCTGGACAAAATAAGAGAGGTCTTCAAGCTGCCTCAACTACAAGATGAT
Source organism: Arachis hypogaea (assembly GCF_003086295.3). Lineage (NCBI taxonomy): Eukaryota > Viridiplantae > Streptophyta > Magnoliopsida > Fabales > Fabaceae > Arachis > Arachis hypogaea. Next base: position 106,452,890 of record NC_092051.1, read on the forward strand.
CCAGAATCCTTTAATAGGAGAATGGTGAGATTAGATAAGTGCTTGGACCAAGTTCTAGAGGACATATGCATCCCTGGAACTAAGTGGATAACCAACACAAAGGGTGTCCCAAATCAACTCAAGAGAGGAGATCTCAAATTAATTGCTAGGGGCTGGCTGGACTTCATTGGGCGTTCTATACTGCCCACCAGCAACCGCTCTGAAGTCACTGTCAAAAGAGCAGTGATGATCCACTGCATTATGCTGGGAAATCAAGTGGAGATTCATCATCTGATCTCTTGTCAGCTTTACACAATTGCAAACAAGAACTCCACTGACGCCAAATTGGATTACTCAAGCCTAATCTCTCTGCTATGTAAATATGCTGGGGTAAAGATGGGAGTGGATGAGTATATCTCAGTCGAGCACCCAATCACCAAAAATTCAATGGAAGGACAACAAGTGCAAGATAACTCCATCAAAAAGAGGGCACAGAAGTTCCTTCCAGAAATCTCTCAGATTGACTACTAGACCCGCCTAAAAGCATCTGTCACCAAGCTGCAAGAAGCTATGGATCAGCTGAAAGAAGAACAGAAAATTCAAAATAGTATGCTCTGCAAACTGCTGAAGGAACAAGAGAAGTAAGGGCGTGAGCTACAGGAGTTGAAGCGCCAGAAGCTGTCTCTTGAAGGGCCAGACACCCCACAGATTGAAGGAGCATCCATCTCCCAAAATAAAGGTTGTTGAGTCCTAATCTTAACTCTGTGATAACTTTTGTTATTAGAGATCTATTTTAAGAGTCATTTATTTTTATATTTTTAATTTTCTGTCTTCTATTATTATTGGTCTGCTTTTATGTTTATTTTAAGTCTTATTTTTATTTCATGATTAATAAAATTTAGACTCTATGTCTTAAAGCTATGAATGTCCTATGAATCCATCACCTTTCTTAAATGAAAAATGTTTTTAATTACAAAAGAACAAGAAGTACATGATTTCAATTATATCTTGAAAATAGTTTAATTATTTTGATGTGGTGGCAATACTTTTTCTTTTCTGAATGAATGTCTAACAGTGCATATTTTTGAATCTGTTGTTTATGAATGTTAAAATTGTTGGCTCTTGAAAGAATGATAGAAAAGGAAAAATGTTATTGATAATCTAAAAAATCATAAAATTGATTCTTGAAGCAAGAAAAAACAGTAAAAAGCTTGTCAAAAAAATGGCAAAAAAAAAAGAAATAAAAGAAAAAGAAACAAAAAGAAAAAGCAAGCAGAAAAAGTCAATAGCCCTTTAATCCAAAAGGCAAGGGTAAAATAAAAAGGATCCAAGGCTTTGAGCATCAGTGGATAGGAGGGCCCACAGGAATAAATTCCTGGCTTAAGTGGCTAAACCAAGCTGTCCCTAACCATGTGCTTGTGGCGTGAAGGTGTCAAGTGAAGAGCTTGAGACTGAGTGGTTAAAGTCGTGGTCCAAAGCAAAAAGAGTGTGCTTAAGAGCTCTGGACACCTCTAATTGGGACTCTAGCAAAGCTGAGTCACAATCTGAAAAGGTTCACCCAGTTATATGTCTGTGGCATTTATGTATCCGGTGGTAATACTGGAAAACAAAATGCTTAGGGTCACGACCAAGACTCATAAAGTAGCTATTTTCAAGAATCAACATACTGAAATAGGAGAATCAATAATACTATCTGAATTCTGAGTTTCTATAGATCCCAATCATTCTGAACTTCAAAGGATAAAGTGAGATGCCAAAACTGTTCAGAAGAAAAAAGCTACAAGTCCCGCTCATCTAATTGAAGCTAATCTTCATTGATAAGTTTGGAATTTATTGTATATTCTCTTTTTTTTATCCTATTTTATTTTCAGTTGCTTGGGGACAAGCAACAATTTAAGTTTGGTATTGTGATGAGCAGATAATTTATACGCTTTTTGGCATTATTTTTAGGCAGTTTTTAGTATATTTTAGTTACTTTTTATTATATTTTTATTAGTTTTTAAATAAAAATCACAATTCTGGACTTTACTATGAGTTTGTGTATTTTTCTGTGATTTCAGGTATTTTCTGGCTAAAATTGAGGGACCTGAGCAAAAATTTGATCCAGAGGCTGAAAAAGGATGCTGTTGGATTCTGACCTCCCTGCACTCAAAGTGAATTTTCTGGAGCTACAAAAGCCCAATTGGCGTGCTCTCAATTGCGTTAGAAAGTAGACATCCTGAGCTTTCTAGAAATATATAATAGTCCATACTTGGCCCGAGTTTTGATGATGCAAACTGGCGTTTAAACGCCAACTTTCTACCATTTTCTGGCGTTAAACGCCAGAACTAGCATAAAAGCTGGAGTTAAATGCCCAAACTGGCATCAAAGCTGGCGTTTAACTCTAAGAAAAGTCTCTATATGTGAAAGCTTCAATGCTCAGCCCAAGCACACACCAAGTGGGCCCTGGAAGTGGATTTCTGCACTATCTATCTTAGCTTACTTATTTTCTGTAAACCTAGGTTACTGGTTCATTATAAAAATCACTTTTAGTGATTCATTTTGTACCGGATAACATTTTACATCAGAACTTGTATTTTCTATGGTATGAGTCTCTAAACCCCATGGTTGGGGGTGAGGAGCTCTGCTGTGTTTCGATG